>NC_134921.1:13261743-13570511 GCF_051014615.1 Bombus vancouverensis nearcticus | reverse complement strand
CATTCGATAAACAAGAGATAATTATCGATTTGAAGATTAATTAAGTCTGTATTATCTATCACCTATTCCACGATCAAATCTATCAAATCGACATTACACTCTGTTCTTAATAAAGTTATTATTTATATGTGTAATACGTTATAGGTTTCAATTAATAAACAGAATTAAACGATACAGCGTCGTTTGAAGTATCACGTTGTGCGTCGAGCTTGTTAATATTGAACTAATGTTAAAGTTAGAGAAATTAAAGTGACGTATTTGGGCGAAGAATGGACAACAGATAGCCAGGTTGACCGGCACAATTATCGAACAATGGATCGTATCATAATCACAAATAGTTGTGTGTTGAAAATAGTTGTGTATGATTATCGAAATGTAAGGTTTGCGCGATTAGTGTCCTTTCAACTTACGTTTGGCCCAGTTCTTTGGTCATATTCTCTAGGATTAAGGCGTAAAAGTTTGCGGACGTCATACGCTGGCAACCGTGTCGCCTCGGTTTCGCAAGTTTCCACACGGCTTAAAATTCAGTTTAGACGCAGAACGAGTCTCGAGAACCTGCTCGTGCATTAATTCGTAAAATATTATGCAGCCGGCCGATGCGAGGCTACATGACTCATAATCGCCTATGATTAGAAGTACGATAATCGATGAATCCCGTTTTACCGTGGCTTTTTATTGGCACTTGGATCTTATCCTCGAACGGTCGAACCTAAAAACGTAAAAAGTCGATTTCCAATTACTCTTCCATCTGCAATTCGGCGTTAAACTTTTGTAATTCGGGTATGTGTTCATCCGTTCCGTAACGTGTAATGTTTTCTACGGAGGAATCGCGTGATAAGAAATGGTCGGTCAACGACGAAGGAGCGTAAATTTTGCAACGAAATTTAGTTGGACTTTCTCACGTCCGTTTATAACTGTTAACACACCGTTGAGACAAACTCTATAATTAAGCGATTGTTCTCGTTCGCTGTTTCGGAATCGCCGACCGTGCAGAGTAAATGAAAAGTTCCCTTAATCGCAGAGTACTTGACGTTACGTGCCATCCACGGTTGACCGTTCAAACAGAAATCCTTTATGCTCGATAATTTGCACAAAGTATCAACTGGCAGCAACGCTACTGCAATTTTTCGTTAATCGATTTTTCCTGTATCTAAGAAGTAACGGGTTTATCTAAAAAGTACAAATATGTTTTGAGCAATTATAGACAGGAACATACGATAGCTGCTTACAATGATACCTTTATCGATCTTTGCCACGCTCTGATCTTTATTACGTTAATTTCGTTGGTTTTGTTATTTGTAAAACGAACATCGAACATCGTTTCGTTTGGCTCTGGTAGTTATTATAGTTTGAAATAATTGCGTACCTGTCTTCTAAATTGCGCATATCAGGCAATGCTTAAATGAACGAAATCGCAAACTCGAACGTAAATATCGTTTTGTCATATCAATAACTAGAACTTCAAATTGACTTTCAAATGCTTGGAAAAAAAGGAAAAACTATAAAAGATAACGAAAATCGAGCTGTTTATTCCCGCGCTGTTAAATCTGACGCAAGCAACTGTTATAAAAAGGAACCTACTTTCAGTTGAAACGTGTTTAGGTAGTAAAGCAACTAGACCATGAAGGAACAAGACATTTCCCACACGCGATTTTTCTCCGATTATCATTCCAACTAAAAACTTTCCTCGTTAAAGAGCGTTAACAGCATCCAGCTGGAATTATGCGAATAAATAAAATTTATTCTTTAGCGATAAATCACATTTTTTTCGCTAGGGAATCGTAAATAAGCTTAAGAACGTTGAAAGCGTTCGCTTGAAAAAGGAATCGCTTCGAACCGCGATAACTTGAAAGCGAATGTTTTAAACGTTACCTCGTAAGTAAAGGTCGATACTTTTATCGTAGGTAAAAAGGGCAGATAAAAATCTATAGAGAGTAAGACGAGAGTGGACGTGAATCGTGGGGCGAGTTTCTCGAAAGAAATATAGAATGAAAATGCTCGAAAGAATGCGAATATCGCGAATATCGCGGATATATGCGCTCTGGTTTCTTTTTAGCGACTTTTGTCAAAAACTAAGACGCATTTCGTGCTTTGCAGGCTGACTTCAGCGTTATGCTACTTCACAGCATAGACGAGATATACTCGTCGGTGGTCAGAACGCGAAATATTTCACGATTTATGACGGCGATAATCGTGTCAGCGTTTATCAGCGTTCGTTAAGAGATTCTGCGATATTAGTCATACCGTACGTATGTTCGGCTATCGTAGAATTGAACGTGTAATTTTGGCCAAATGGTCTGACTAACGATTAATCGATGTGTTCACGAGGGTATTATTTCAAAGCGATAACCATATTGGTCGTAACGAAACATTAGCGTTTTCCAGGTATATAAATTTACAGAAATTGTTTAGGAAGCATTTTAGAATCGATTTTAAAGTTAAAGTTAAATCGATTTTAAGCAAATGCCGATAAATGCCATACTGTGAGTAACACGATGGAAATAGTAGAAACGAGAACAATTATTATTTGTATTATTATTATCTGTAGCTGTTTCGTGAAACGAATTTTTAGCATAGTACCTGAATTTTGTTATTCTGTTACCGTGAACGTGGCCTTTAGACACTCGTGCATCGTTTCTTAGAAAAGTTAATATCGGCTTTTCCTCTGAATATCGCAGACGAGGTAACGATAAGTGGAAAATTATTCGACGTTTTGTCCTTTCGAAACCTGTAACTGTGAATTTTAACGATACAGATTTTCGTTAGAGATCGTACGTGGCGCTGACGCGCCTGATCCTGTTCGATTCGTTTTCGTCGAAGGAGAGAAGGATCATCGGGGGACCAATTAGAGGATACCGCGGTCTTATTGCGCGGTCAAATATAAATCTCGGAAGGGCGAGGAACCGCCATATCAGGAACGGTAGCAGGCAACGCCCTCGGAAAAAAGGATCGAAAAGGAGGGTTCGCGGCAAGGATCGAACGACAGGCACTCAGGGATGGCGGACACGGTCGAACCGAGGGAGGACCGAGGGGAATCAAAATCGAGGAAAAAGAACCAGGGACACAGTGTGTTGGCTTCAAATCAAGAGACCAGACGAACCGGTCTACCTCTCCGCGAGATGCGTCTAATTTTTTTCCCCGTTCTCCTTCCTTTTTTCCTTCCCCTTCTTTTTTTTCCTTTTCTTTCCTTTTTGCTTTCTTTCCGTCTCTCTCTCGTTTTTTTCGCTCGTCCCTACGTTTGCCCAGAGCCTTTCCTTTCACGCGTCCTCCCTCTCTTCGCCGTCAGGATCTACCTTTCATCCCCTCTTTTCATCCCACGGAGATGCCTGCAGGTGTCCGGTTGGGGACTGACCAAAAATCTTGGCCGGGAGTCTCGATTTCCGACTCCCTTGTCGCTGTCGAACGTCGCGTTGATACCGCGGTGGTGCATCTCTCGCCAACTATCACGCGATCCTCTCGATCCTACTATGGCAAACGAGGTGTCAACTGGAGGGAATAATTCCGCGTATAAGCGCCGTTGTCGTCGAGCAAAGGAATCACGACGACTGCTACAGAAAGAGTATTTTGCTTTCGTTTTACTTTTTCTCTTCTTTTCTCTTGCTTTCTCGTCTCATTTTCTCGAACATAGCGCGAAAGAAAGGGAATCAGAGTCGTGAATTCCAAAATGACTATCGACTATCGACTATCGACTATCGACTATCGACTATCGACTATCGATTATCGGTAGGTGTTTACACAAAATCTGCGATCTATTTAACGATAGATTAGATATCATAATTACCCGTGATAAACACGATCGAGAATACTCGTTAAAAATTGATTGGAAACACGAAATACTTTCCCAAGCATAATAATATTATTCGATCGAAGAAAAGATAAGATAAATTTATTCGACTATTTTCAGAAGGAAAAAAAGGAGCGAAAAGATTTTAATGGTCTTTAATTGGCAATCGAGGCAAGTGATTTGGCAGTTCTGAACGTGCCATACGAGGATGTCTACGATATTTCAACCGTGTTAGCCATTATCGAGTAAACTGTAGCTAAGCGTTGCTCTGCCGCAAAAAAGGGCGTCTTTGCGACTTTCGCTTAAACCGAAGATATAACTGGCTGTAAGAGCTAAACGAAAAGTGATTTTTCTTAAAACCAACCGAGAACTTTTCCACCAGGTACGACCTATTTGGATTGACACGACAGCGTTGTCGTGGTTGAGGTTTAATCAAGCCTTTAACGTCGATGGATAAGTTTTACGATAATTAATTATCATCGTCGTAGATCGTAGTAGGTATCTGCAGTTACGCAACCAAGTCGATCAAACATATTAGAGAGAAGAAAATGCGATAGGTTTGTAACTCGAGTAAATGCAAGTATAGCGTGTGATATTTAGGATGACGAGAACGACGTTTAAAAGGAGTACGAGGCGATACTTTTCGAAGAATCGGGCGATCCTGCCTACGGAATAACGACGAAACGGCGGGCCTTGCCGCCTTGTAAGCGAGCGAGCCAGAAGAGAGTTCAAGGTGATCCAACGTTATTCAGGATCGGCGACCCTTCGAGACGTTCAGGATTCGTTTAGAAAACGTTCGGTAGGAGGAAATCACACGGTTGTACCGGCGATACGACGAGAATACTTAAAGAGGTGCATTGCTGCACGGTTCCTCGATTCGAATGCAAAGCCGGATCGTAAAAGGCGCATCGAATGGCTCTTAACCTTAACATTTTCTCTCTACGGAGGTTTTCGATTTTGTCACCGTTCCTTTTAAACGTGACACGATCTTCCGCGATTTCTCCGTTTCTCCGTTTCTCCGTTTCTTCGTTTCTTCTTCGTCGACCGCTTCCAACTATGATTTGATGTTAAGTCGCCGTGATCGCGAGATATTAAGCTACAATCGAAGATATTTCGTTCTACCTAGACTACACTCGACCAGCGGTGGATATCGACGGCGATGGAATTAGCTTCGATACGTACAGGGTCCGATTGAATAACGTGTAACGCATAAAAGCGGCCGCGACGTGATTTCTTGTGGAAAAAAATAAGAAAAACATATAGAACAAAATTTGCTGGTTATCGGATTAGTTTGCGAGAAAATCGAGGTCGAGAATTTATCGAGTTAAGTCTAAGTAATCGTTCCTGTATATGTATACTCGCGAATCCCAGTCGTTTCTATCTTTTACCTCGATAAACGATCCCCGATATAATTTCTCAAATAATTTTCAATTCCAGTGTATCGACGATGTTTTCTTTCTTTCGCCTTTTATCCGAAATAAAATTGGCGCAGGTTTCGATCGAGCCTATCGATCCAACAATTAATATAGCGCGAATTGCCACAACGAATTAGATGAAAATTTCTCGAATATCCCGCAGCAGAGATATATCATAAAGTAACATCGCTATAAATTCGAAGATCACGAACGGCATGCCCGTTTCGAACGCGAATGAATTACAGGGCAAAAGCGTAACGAGAGGAACATCTCGCGCCTTTCTCTGCGAGATAATTTGCATGCGACCGACCAATGAATAATTTCGTTCGACACGAGTGAAAATCGCTTGGAGCGATCGATTGCTCCGAGCCACGCAAAGCAGGACTACCTCTTCTAATATCAAGAACCACCATTCCAGAGGCAAAAATAAATTACGAATTTGCGGATCGATAAGTTTATTACAAGAGTTCGTTGCAACATTCGGACACGTATAGAATACATTAGGCCAGCTGTGGTCCAACACCTTGATTTCCACAGCTCGTATCCAGACATGGAAAATTCTCTTAATTTCTAACTTTGTCGATGCGAAACCTAACAGGTTTCTCCCTTTTACTTCGGATTATAGCTTCTAAATAATATGCAGAACTGTCGCAACACCCTTTCAAACCGAATGGCTTTCTTGAAATTGGCTATTTTCGAGAAGTCGGAATCATTTTTCAACCTTTTCATCCAGGCTTGTAGTGGAAATTTAAACGATATATTCCGATCAATTGCAATTTATTCGAAATTTTGTTAGACATCATCGTCTAGCGAACTAATCCTTCCATCTTCTAAAAAAAAAAAAAAAAAAAGAAAAAAAGAAAAAGAATAGAAACTGTCGTTTGACTCGATCTTAAGAAAGTTTGTCAGATCGATCGGAAATTCGATTTCGACGAACGGGATCTTCAGCTATCTTACCTGGCTTCATCCTTGGAACGCAGCCACGCGTCATTCGATCAACTCGTAGTTCCTTCTCGATATTTCGCACCCGCGATAAATATTCCCTTTACGCGTGAAATTGGGCACGCGAGGTTCCATTAATTTATTAAACGCGAAAGCACATGGACAAGCGACCTGACCGCTGCACCGTGGTTGTCGCTGTGACCGTGGAGCACGCTCGAGGGGAGATGTACGGCAATTTAAAAGCCCGTATTTTCGAAGAGCACACGAGCTGCCTGCTCTGACGTAACACCCCCCTGGCCTTCTGAACGGCAGAGCGGGTGGTGAAGCGGCTGGACGAGCAATTTACAAATCGGTTGGAGCGGCTGGACGACATGCGGGTACGCAACCAGGGAAATCGAAAAACCTGGATCCCGAAACGTTCCGACCGATTGTCCGGTCGCGTGTCCCACATCCGACATCCAACGGCACGGCGATTAAGTAGCTTCTCGATTTCTTCTTTCCCACGGGAATGCTTGCTGCGCGTTTCACGCGTATCGAGGAGTCTGACGCATTCGTAAAATACGTTCAATTAGTCAGAGTTTAATCCAAGGTAATGGAAATGTGTCCACGTTCTCGCTGCTGACGTTAAATCGAGATATATCGTCGAAGCGTGCAAGTCTATCGAGCAGAAGGATTGAATCTTGTGATTTTCTACCGTCCAGCTTGTGCATAATGTTCGAATAGCATGCACCTAAGAATATCTTTTTTCTGTGTTTCGGTACAGGTTTTTGATGTTTCGAAGATATCGTTGAAAATGGATAGGTCGGACCCGTCGGAAAGATTGCCGAACAATTGCAGTTTGAATAGGAAATACGATAACGTGGAGCACGACACTGTCTCTAGGTAGATTTTCAGAAACTAGCGAACCGATCGACTTCGAGGCTTTTTCGTCGCTCTCTTTTGCGTTCGAGGGATTCGAAGTAAGAAAAAGAAACTTTAAATTGGATCGCAACGTTGATTTTAATGAGGAAGAAAATGAGAAACGCGAGGGAATAATCCAAAACACGAAGTAGAATCTTCTTTAGGGAAAAAAAAGATGAAAAGAGGAGAAGGAGAAAGGAGCGACGAGAGGTTGATCGGTGAAATTCGGCGGTAGCGAATTCTTGGCTCGTTCTTCGTTGAAAATGTCCGGCGAAACGAAATAAAGAAAGAGGAAGAAGGAGGAAGAAGGAGGAAGAAGGAGGAAGAAAGAGAAGGTGGCCGACGATGCCGAGAGCCACGAAGAATGAAGTAAGAGTCGTAAAACGGGTTCTCCTGGACCCCCTTGGCTGTGTTTTTCTTTCTCTTTTTAACCGAACCTTCGATCTTTCGCATTAAACGCCACGATGTTTTAACTTTTAACGAGCGACAACGGCAAATTTGCCGCTGAAAAACCTGCCATAGTTTCCGGTTTCGCGTTACCAGATGCGAGTGTCGTCGACTATCTTATCCGTAAGCCTATCGACCGACGTGCATTTCAACCTACCGATAAAAGCTAACGCGATTGCTTTATTGAAATTTCCGCGAAGAGGCACGCGGCCAACCTGCTCAAGTTTCTCGTTAGATCGCTACTTATTACGTATCGTTAATTTTGCTGAATGGAGGATTTTCGACGTTCGTCTGTGCGTTCTAAGGAAGGAGCTGCGTGTCTCGAGACACGTTTCTTACCTCGAACGGTACACGATCATCGATTTGAATGTTTGGATCGGGCGATCTGTCGATCGTTTGTCATCGCGCTACGATAATCCATGTTATCGCTGTGCGATCGATCGCGAAAAAAGCAGCTCGAGTATGTTTCGCCGAGATGACAGCACGACGATCGGTAATACGTATTTCGGTTTCGATCGGCAACGATCGATCGACGCTACACGGCGTCATTCCGTTTGCGGTCGAACGCTTCCGATCGATTTATCGGGTCTAATCGCGTGCCCGTGGTTACGTGACCGCGATCGTTCCGTGTATGAAGAGAGTCTAACACCGTTCCAACGATAAATAGAGTACGGCCGTGATTTTTCTCTTATTACGTCCTGCTGGCACAGCTTGCTTTTCCCTTTTTTGCCGGGGACCGGTTTCGGACCTTTTAACGGGCCCTCGTTAATTATCGTCGTTCGGTGTTTGAACGTTGTTCAACGTTGCGAAGAAACTCGCATCCACCTGGCAAGGGATAACTTGGGAAAACCTAGATAGAAGAAGAAGTTATCGTTCGCGTTAAACAACGTTGTCCATTAATACGATGGTATAAGGAACCTTATTTCAGCGAAAGAGATTGCGATACGTACGATGAGAGAGGAAATTGCATAACAGAACTGTTACAGATCGGCAGAGCAATAATTCATTCGGAACGATAATGCGAGCAACTCGGCACGGCTACAGGCAACGATCGAAGAAGTATGTTTGTTTTTCGGAGAAGAAGAGGAGAATCGCCATTGTGCGGTGCAACGATGTCGGACTGTATTTGACTTTAACGATCTAGCACCTAACCCCAATAATAACCAAACTCCGATCGAATTCGGGCAGTAAATTGACAATCGGCGAAATAACAAGAACCACTTTGTTCGCGTGTACGAAATAACCTGATAAATGTATTTCAATCGTTAAAATGAATATCAACGAATAAGAAACAATGCGAGATAAGATATTAGAAATACGACAAGAATATTTTCAACCAAATAACTCATTGATCTTTCTTCTGAAACTTTTTTTCTTTTCCGTCTTCGCTGTCATCCGTTGTAGATTCCTTCGTGAATCTATCGTGTATTCTGAAAACTTGTGATCGGCCTTTACCGTTCCATCGGCACGATCGACTTTGATTTCCCGTGTACGCTGGTTTTCCTTTATTGCCATATTTCATTATCTGCAAGTTTTGTTCGTTCGCTCGTGCATCGGTATACTTTAGTCTGGACGAAGGTTCCAAGTAATTTCATTTCCGTTTCGACGCGCCTTTTATAAATTTCTTCGCTTCTCTGCTAAAAGTAATTATCGTTTGATCCACGATCTCATAGACGTCTTAAAAATTGTCCCTTATAAATTTCATTTCGTCGCACATCATTCGTCCGTTTCGATGAAACCAACTGCAAAGTACGATAGTATAAAAGTTATGACACTCGTGGAAGAAAAAAAGAGCGGGAAAAACGGGTTCTATTGGTATTTAGCCGGACGAGGTATGCGGTATAAGGTTCTCGGCCTTTGACCCCGGCGAGCTCGTCATGGAAAATCCGTCATGGCGCCCCCTTCTTTTCCATGGAAGACCTCTTTGTAATGCACGATGGCGGAAAGCATACGCCGTGGTATTTCAATCGTGTCGCCTGTGCATCATGACCGCTGCAATCGCGAATGCAACGACTTTCATTATTCCCCTCGCTCTTCCGCGATATCGACGTTTCGTTGCACTCGCCAGATCAAAGAATCGCTGCTTCCTCCAACTTCTATGAATATATTTGCCTTGCTCGAACAAGCCGCTATTTATAGTTTATTTTCGTCGTAGCGCATTTGTCACTACGATAGATCGCAGCTTACCATTCCATAGTATTTATTTATCCGTTTTGCGTATCTAGTAGATTCGCATAGTTTCTCTCTAGTTACGTATCTCTTCGACTTTAAGAAGATATTGAAACTGACTTTGGCCGGTCACCATTTAGAAAATCATTCGATCCGGTAAAATAGCAACTAAGAGAATCGTACAGCTTGTTGGAAAATTTATCCAAAAGATGATAGAACATAATAAAAATAACAAATGATTATCTTTTCCGTGTAAATTAGCCGTGACGCACCCTCTCCTTAAGTTAAGTTAGTTAACTTGCATATATATTTTGAAATCTTCAACCAAATGAATTATTTATGATAGAACGTTACACTCGTTGAAGCAGAGAATTATTCTCTGCATCCGAGTCGAAAGTTCTAATTATGCTTGTTAAATTTTCCAAAGCGATCTCTAGTTGCAACGATTTTTACAGACACTTGTCAAAATACTGTATACTGGAACGAGTCTACTACTTTGTTCGATTCTTTCGAACCATATTTATAATCGTCCGATCGATTGTAAATATGGCATAATGAATATCGTTTAATTGGAACGATTTTAATTGGAAAGGCCGCGTCATATTTCTTAATTGAAGGTTGAAAAACGCTGTGATAACGAGCAGTAATTTTTAATCAAGAGGGGGGAACGCTGTAATTGTTAGAAAGATCGTTACTCTCCTCGCGAACCATACAGTTATGGCACAAACCGCATAGAAATTTTTCTTCTACATCCAATCGAACGACTCGCACCTTTGAAACATTCGAAACCCCATTTGATATTTACCATCCTCCTCTTGTTTTTCTCCGATTTTTCTTACAGAATACGCTGTTCAGATGTATCACGTATATACAATATTCGTCACACGTTATGGCCAGAACTCGTGCAACGTGAAATTAGCATCGAAGGTTTTCGGTAAACTATTATTCAAACAGACGCGTAGATATCGTTGTTACAAGTACCAAGCTAAATCTACGACAATACGCTCATATCGTTATACGTGTATATGCAACAATATAGGACATCGGCCTGTTGCGAATATAACACATGTTATTATCTGCATTTCCCAACAGACGCCATACTATTGAGATCGTTTCTTACAACTCTTACGTAGCACTAAATTGTTTTTCGACGTTTCATTGTTAGTCTTTTAACGACATTTTAATGACAAAAGATTGACAAAATTTTCGTAGAAAGCGATGATCGATGATCGAATACATTTGATTATTATTATCATTATTATTACACACACATGTGTATATATATATCGGTCAGAGAGTGCTTCTAACGAGGAGAAAGCAATAATAAAAATTAGAGTACGTCTATCCCTTTCGAAACTGCACGAAAATAAATCTCAACAGAGTATGCGTTGTTACTTGCCCATCGACAGACAGTTTCATAGGTTTGTTTAACGCAATAGTGACCCGTGGTGGACTTTGTAAGTAGCCAGTTGTTACCCGGCAATTTTCAACAGCAGGCGCTTGTCGTTAAACGTCAGCGTCACTCTTGGCCACTTGAGACCATCATCGTACTTAAAATGAATCGACCATAGCAGCTCGTAAATACCGCCATCTCAGTGAGCCAATATAAGTCAACGTGTAGTATGCACAAAAGTTCTATGGCCCTTGAAGAAATATTCGATCGTTTTCTATCTTCGATCCATTAGATGATGAAATGACAAATTTTCTACATCGAACGAACGGTTCGCTTTCCATATCTGTGTGTGTGTGTGTGTGTGTGTGTAGATACACAGAGTATTTGCTGGCTAAACCTTTCCGATATGTTTTACAGATATAAATCAGAAAAATTATATTTTTATGTAATGTAGCGCTTGGTACTGCCAAGTGCTAAGATTCGAGTCGAACCGCCATTTCTTTTAAAAGCATAGGGCGTTTCTTAAATATGCATCCTAAGATATCAGAGAACGTAACATTTCTATAAATATATCATACTGGTTTTCACGAGAAGGTTACTCGACCGAATTAGGATTACTTGTAAAATAGTTGTCGCCGAGAGAAACATACTCGAATATCACGGTTGCGATATACTACGTACCTGGTTTTCCCTTTTGAAACTCGTTAACTGTCCCATGCGAAAGATACAGCGATTAAAACGTTGTTTATGAATGAAATACGTTGGAAACGGTGACGTACGATAACCGTGATATATCGCTACGTGATAATAATGCCTGCATAAATATGGAATCGTTAAGAATTTCTCCGCCGAAAGGAAAGTGCGATTATACGATTACTCATCGCGTAAGAAGCATCGTGCAAGAGGAAATAGAAAGTACTTTAGCTATTTCGTTAAATGTACATAAATGTAATTTAAGCCCTCGGCCATCCAAGTGATTTTTACATAAAGCTTATATTCATTCTGCCGACAAGGTTTACGCTGTGAAAAAAGGAAAAGTGCAAAAACTTGTATTACGTGAAACTACTGTTTGAATACGTATATCTTTACATACCCGTTTCTTCACTTTCACTGAATTATCGATAAAAATTTACTCCGTCTATTAACGTTCGTCTTCAAATCGTATACGCGAGCGTGATTAAGCTTCTTCTTCGCTTTCGTCCTTTATACGTACCTACTTACTTTCATGCAACTGGTGAAAACGAACGATTACGACTTTCCACGTTAATACGACAAGTCTCCGAATCATCGTTTCTTAATTCTTTGCTTAAAACTTTGGCAGAATGATGTTTCGAAATAACTTTGGTTCGCAGAAGCACGGCGCAGAACCATAGAGCAGCGAGCTTCATAATGGAACTAAATATAGGTCTGGAGAATATTTCGTGCGATTGCTCTTGTAAATTACAAATTGGACGTAGTTTTATGGGCACAGCCAGTATATAAGGACAACGTACACAAATACGATACGATATATCGTACGTACAAATGTATATAACGTATAAACGTGTGTACCAGTGTAGTCAGCGATAAGAGATACACGTAGGTATGAAAACAAACAACACCCTGTGCAAATAATCATATTTTCGCTATTTATTTTATTTTTCTTCGCTATTAATAGCGACAATTTCGCTATTAATCACGTAGGACAGAATGCTCGAATGCTGGAACGAAATATGCTTGGTTCGCGTCGCCTTTTGGAACCTGCAACGCGATTCGCGGATTTTACGATTTACGCGGAAACTTGAAAATAATTTGAAAATAATTTTATCACGAAATAACGAAATAACGTCGAATTCGTCGCTGGCGCGTGTTGACAACGAGCGGCGATTGTTAAAAAATTTGCGAACAAATAGGAATAAGAATCGTCGTACGACTGCAACGAAGAACAAGCTTTCTCCTATTCGATAAACTATTCGCAGAAGCGAGTACTCGCGTCTAGTAGTTGGTTATCTATAGGTATCGAGTTACGTTACCGCTCCATTAATACCAGCAAGCGATGAAATAATATCGATCAAGATACGCTACTGTTTGCGGTATGACGATTTTCCTTGATAAACTGTTATCGCAAGTGTTTACTGTCCCATTCGGTCCTCGTACTATAAAACGACCGATTATTTGTAAATATGTATCAATGACTGATTAGAACCGATCGATTCTCTTATTTACTTTTGTAAAAAATTCCATCGATTGAGAAAATATTATTAGTTCAACGAATGATTATCTTCGTAAACAATGCGGAAGAATTAAAATCCTGAACGATGATATTTGATATCGATAGGTTGAAAAATTTCAATGAAAGAGCTGATAAATCGAATACGAGGCGGAGACATCGTGTTTTCTTTTCAACGATCTCGAACCTTTCCATAGCCTCCGGTCACCAAGAAAAATATCAATTACCATTTATGACGTGTCCTCGTACGAGTCGAAAAAGGAGAAGAGAAAGAAGCGAAACTTTCGCTGTCACTGCGTACCCATCGTAGTTTGTAGTCTCTACGAGTCGCATTCTCCGCGTAAACTATACTGAATGGGTTCCTTTCCATCTCGTCTTTCGCCTTTGCCACACGGCTTCCACGACGACCGTCTGTATCCGCCACTGAACACGCAGGATGTCTCGTTTAAGAATATAAATGCGAGTTTCACGAAAACTACCTTGCGCGAAAAAAAAACTGCTTGCTATTTTGGATCGTGTAGCACGGGCTGCGCCTCGTCGCGTTCCTTTTCTAGACGATAATCTTTCAACCAGCGCCCTATCGAAAATATATCTGCGTATTTGTATTAATCGTGGAAATTAAGAAACCCGATACTCGTCGTTCCAAACGGTTTGGCGTAGCCGTGGTGTTATAATTAAACAGAAAGAAACAATACAGTCGAATGGTCGTTGCGAGTAACCAAATGGTACGAATAGACGTCCGTTTTTTATCGTTATATCGTGGTTACTTGCCATAAATCAAACCGTAAGTAAGTACGTATTAGCTGGCCACGGGATCGCAGCAACGGGCACCTCGCGTCTTTCCCCGCCCGAACGGCATTCGGATAGGTCAGGTTCTATCTCCGGTTCACGTGAAAAAAGTCGCATCATCTTGCTTCGACCGCGGACGAATATAAAGTTTTATCGTTGACTGTACCTACAGACTCGTCTCAAAGACCGAACACGCACGGTGACGTGTCGGTAACGTACTCACACACCAGACTTAATTTGTGGTTCGACGGCGTCTCTATCCAAGTATACGTGAACGTGTGTACAGACAGAGAGATAAGAGAGGCTATACGTGTGAATGGGCAAAGCGTCACCTTGAAAAGGAGTAAGCGTCGAAAGAACGTCTTATGTACGATGTACTTAATATGTAACGGATATACCTATGTATGTACGTACGTATCCATTCGCATGTACCGAGTAAATAGCGTCAGCGTAAGTCGACGAACGAATCCAGGCGCTTCTAACTCGATGAAAACGCGGTGTTTCTTCGGTTCCCGTGTATATCGTTTTATCTGGCTCCTAGTCGATAAATAAAGTAACGCGTTTATTTAAAAATCGCTGCGAGGTAAATACGAAACGATCGTATTGCGATTATTTTATTTACATAAACGACAGATCCTGTCTGAAAACCTATTACGTAAGACGAGAACGTGTTCGATTTATGGTATCCGGGTGGTTGACGATCCTGATTAAACATTTACACGGCGATACAAATTTCCCCGCTCGGTCGCTGCGTTTTGTAATAAAGGACAACAGCGTGACGACCGCGAATAATGGGTACGCATTGGTGTACGCGAGGTCGTCTATGTATCTGTGCCATATCTGTGAATGCGTATAGCAGCGAATTATTAATGCTTATTTATGTATATACGCTTATCTAGGCGAAACGCAAACACGCAATTGAAACTCGTATTCTTGCAAAATGCACGCTTCGATGATTTTAATAACGTTTAATGATCGCTAATTGCGCAAACGTAGAAGAAATGCAACGTGAACGATGCTTTTAACCGAATATTAGAATATTCGTATTATGTCGTGCGTTCGTGCTCGCGTCGTAAGAAGAGAAGGTGGATCGGAGCCGTTTGAGACGATGACAGGCTGAGCAGTGATAAAAGAGGCTGTGCGTGCTAGTCGCAAGCGTGACTCGGCTCACAATTTTCAAGAATACGAGTTTTTCCTCGCCGAGATGTTATTTACTATGAAAGTATACTAGGAACGCTCCGATAACGCGATTGTGCCGTTAAATGGAAAACGTGGCAGCGCTGACGCTTTCGTTTCGCCGAAATTCACGTCCGCAGACGCACGAACCATTGCCGCCTAGAATTTCCATCGGCTCGTACAGATAAAATTATCGATACAAATCGGTGTTATTATTACTTACTCGGTAATTAATAAAATTAGGGAAACAAAGTAAGAGAATAAACGGTACGAGCCAAGTAAAACATTTGGTAGCTGAAATAAGTGGAAAGAGGAATTGAAAAACGTTTGTAGAAGAAGTTTAACACGACGAGAAAGTGTTGCTGTGTTCGGGCATGCGAGCAGCGTTCTATGTACTTAGGTATATAGCTGGCAACAATAGAGATCGTATACGCGAGAGGCAGAGATCCGAAACGATCGTTTATGCGCCCTCTTTCTCGCCTTCCATTTCACTCTAGCCGCTTCTTCTCTACCTTTTTATTATTATCTACCGTTTCTTTACTGCGAGTTGACACTGTCGTCACGTAGCAGACTTCCTACGTCCTACGTCCTACGAGCCCGACTGCCTTTCTGAATACGTAACATCCCTTTTGTACATCCCTTCGGCTTAATCTCGGATATCTGCGCTTATCTCGTCGAGAGACATACATAACGAAGTTAGGAAAATACGTAAACTCGATATTTCGTCTGTAACGAAGGGTTCGAAGGCTCGTCGAAGGTCGAGCAATGTGCATAAAGCAGCGCATAAGGACGCGATGATACGAGCGTAAAACAAACCGTTGATTCGAAAGCACGCGAGACCTCTGGCTAATTCATTTCGGACGTTTTCCGTGTGTAACGGGTTTGGCGTACGTATGGAACGCGAAACGAGCATAAAACCGTCGAAAGCAGCACGGCATCGTAATAAACGATGTACTTAAATTCCTTAATGGTAATTATAAAATATTGCCAGACAGAAGGGACAAATATGCCTGTTACGGCTACTGATACATGGAGACGCGCGAACAATGTTCCCACGCGCAGAATATAAATCAAACGCGAAGAACGTGTAAAAAGTCGTGTATAGGTTGTTTGGTATAGTCGAAAAGGGAAGCGAAAAAGGGAGAAGAAAATGCAATGCCGTGAATGCAGCGCGACATTCCGTCTCCTGCATATATAATGTCCATTGTCGTTACGCGTGTGTTGGTGACGTGGCGTAGCGTGGCGTAGCGTGGCGTGGCGTGGCGTGGCGTGGCGTGGCGTGGCGTGGCGTGGTGTGACGTGACGTGCTTTACTCCTCAGGATCTCTCTCTCCCCTCTCTCTTGAATAGGTACGCAGGAGGGATGGTGAACCGTTAAAAAATGTCTAGAATTTCGAGCGACGACTGTCTCGTGAGCGAAGAAGTTTCTAATCAACGTGCAACCAAGACCCTGATGGTCACGCGTCGCTGCAACGTAAAACGAGAAATCCTTTTTTCACGTTGGAGACGAGGTCGCGACTCCCGGTACGATAAAGATTTATAGACGAGCGTTCTTCTACGAAAGACGCGTTCTACGTTCGAGAAACGATCGCCCGACAAAACGATCCGGCGCCTTGCGGAGCAAAGAGGAGTCCGAGCGGTAAGATCGACGCCTTATGCCTCGGACTGTACGTAAATTTGTATCAATTGCCGGTACAGCTGCTTCAATTTATTGTGGGATTAGAAACAATGAGTGGGGTCAAATGGTCCCTTCTTGTCATAATGTACCAACCCTCGTTGCCGTCTGTTATGACGTCACTCGCACGACCGAAATTATCAGTCGTCCATTTGCTTTTCGAGCCGCGCCTGCCCAATCGTCGTTTCTCTCGATTGAATCAAGAGAAAATCATTGTGCCGCTCGTATATACGCTGTACACGAGTTGTTCTCCACTTTTATTCGTTCGTTGATAGGGTCACTAGAATTTTCCACCGACGATTCTTCTCGATACGAGTTATCGCGAGTGTATAACGCATCGAGCATGCGTTCAAGGAAAGAATGATATCGTAAGGACAGCCACGACGATATACAGATATACAGCAGATATAGTATATTAATTTAATATACTATAAACTACGTTTAACGTAAACGTTTACGTTATGTGTACAATATGTGTATGAAGTATCGTTTGAACGCTGTAGATTCTTCGCGCGTCAGGTCGTCTGAAATAGGATCTAAAGTCTATTCTTTTTACCATTTTCTCTTTTAAAATATTCGTTTGCGAATAACTGTCGCGCGTCTTTGTAATAAAAAGAAAAAAACGATCGTACGTGGCGACGAGGAAAGGTAGCAACGTACCGTGTTAAAAATTTTTTAGTCCAACTACCGCGTGTCGTGAAACGAATTACGTTTCACAATGACTTTTTATCGGGTCGATAGAGATCGAAGAGATGGAAATGAAACGTAATAACAGCGATTAATGCGTCCGATCGAGTCACCCGATTCACGCGAATTAATCAGTTTACAAAAATGAAAACAACATCGATCAATCCTATTTATACCAATAAATTGCACGTAATCATGGTGGATAAAGAACAACGTTGCGACAGAACAACGCTTCTATTCTATTCTATTCTACTATTAACGAATAAGCGGATCTTTGTTGTATTTACGTATTACATGCCAACGATAAACAAACGAAAATGTTTTGGTTCGCAAACGCGTACACTACCGACCAAAGGTTTCGATCGGCTTAAATAGGCGACTCGATGAGAAGGGAAAAATCTGAAAATGACCGTTACGCGTCAGAACAGCGAGGAAACGTAGCCTAATAAAACGTAGCACCGATGGACCAACGACCAACGACCAACGACCAACGAAACGCGCATCGACGAACTTACGCAGCCTGATAACGACGAACCCTTGAATCGACTTACTCGTACGAATATAAACGCTCGCTAATAGCATCGACGCTCGCGATTCCTAGATCCATGTAAAACATCGCGCGTACAACGTCGTTCGACGAAGATAAGAGGGATTGACGCGAGCGAGGCTCGATAACAACGACTAATTTTTTCTCCGATTCGGTTAAAAGTTATCGGTAAGACCAACGTACGTAACCCTTTCCTTTTATTTCGTTCGACGCTTATCACGAAAGTCTGTTTTCGTTTGCGCATCGTTGCCGAGCTTATCTATACTAGAGAGTAACGCTGCACTTTTCCCACTTTTTCTCTGTCATTCAGTGATTCTCCACTTACTTACTTACTCGAACGTTTCGTAATTGATATTAACCAGCACTAACAATCCAGTAAAATGCTTCGCTCTTCGAACGACATTTTTCTTGTCGTGTACCGATTATCAAAGCGTCTGATACGTACGCGATTTCGATTGCACGATCGTTGTACGGATTAAACCAACGAATACGATTTTATACGTGTTTTCTTCTTACTATTCCCTCTGTCATCCCTCGGTTCGTCTTCTTTCTCGAATTCGCTTTTTTTCTTTTCAAAACGCAACTGCACGCATCATCGTCCTTATCTTCCGTTTGCCGAGTCACGAACGATAACGCAAACACTTGACTCGAACGGAGACAAAATTGACTCGGTCGATTCATCTGACGATGAGAGGGCATCGTTTTATCGAGTGCATGTAATTATAACCTACGCCGATGGACACAGCATAGCCGGTATTATTTAGCGCGTTATCGACGTGCTTACGTTCGTATTATATTTAAATTAATTTCACGATAACCTCGAAAAAACGGAGATAACCCCCTGGAAGACGAGATTGCCAAGCCAACTTGGAAAAGGAAGAATGACAATGGCATCTTTTACGCGCATCGAGCGCACATTGAACGCTTTTGTGAATGTAGGAAAGTACAGCCAGCTTCCTCGACTGCATGATACTGGATAATTGGTAAAAGAGAGCCAGCGTTAGCGTGTTATCGAACAGTGATTTTATTGTTCGGCTATTGAACGCGTAACAATTAGATGAGCGAGGAATGTAACAACGAGCCTCCAGCGTTATGTCGATAACTAACGTTTCGAGCGACCTATTTTTGTCTGTATAGAGGCGCGGAGAGCGGTCGCGTGATAACGAAAGGCAACTTTTCCATTCTCGGAACGCGTTAGAAACGGAGAAATTTGCCTGCGTACGGAAAAAGACGGTGACGAAATCCTAATACGTGTGTGGAATTAACCGACCGAATATCATCGATCGAATAAAGAATAAAGAGACCGTTTTATCGGCCAGAGGCGGCTGCACGGTGTCGCAGAGAGCAACGATACTATCGGGGACCAATGGATTCACCTGGATAGATATAACGACGACGTACGAAATTCAGCTAAAGCCGAGGAAAATTGAGTCAACCGTATGCGACCCGCTCGAAATGCAAAGCTATTCCGCATACACGTTCCTACAATTTCTTTCGTAAGGGGTTCAACGTCCTCTTGCCGCCTCGATTTAATTGGCATCGGCGATCGCCGATCGCCGATCTCCGCCGCGCCGGAAGTTTGAATTTCAAATGCGCTCGCTCAAAAATAACGCAGCGAACGAAAACGATTTGACACAGCGCCGTTAAATCTTCCCCTTTTACCAACGTTTAACCAAATCGAACCCGATTAATCTCACCCGCTTTTTCCACTGTCCACTCAAACGATAATCTCGATATCGCGAATTTCAATCGCTTTCTCGTCCCTTTCCAATGATCGACGACGGTACGGCATATTCGAACGATGTTAATCGTCGAACGTGTTTTGCCAAGTGAATTATCATCGCTGGGCTTAGATATCGTGCCAATTGATTTTAAATTGGACAAATCAAACGATAATAGTATTAACGGATACGTACGCAAACGGAACGATCGACATAAGTAAATCGATATTCCGACTTGTAGGAAATTTACGGTCACTGTAATTACCTGTACACGCTGATTATGATACGAAAAAAGAAATAGAACCGCGACATCGGTAGACATGGTAAGAATCATGGAAAAAGTGTCGATAGCGAACGAGAACACGACGGGGTCATCTTCTTTTTCCTTGCAAAAATTCATCAACTTGCCACTTGGATCTCGCGATAGCCAGTAGCCAACGAAACGAGTCTCTCGATCTTTCGATCGAGATGTGGCGAAACGCGCGTAGAAGAATGTTTATTTAATCGTAGTGTCCCTCGAGAAAGATACAGCCTAGGAAAAGTATTTTTCACAACAGCGCAAAATACCGCAACGACTGATACTTTTTTTCCATGTATTTGAGAGTTTATACGATACTGGAAGAAGATAAGTAAGTAAGTAAGTAAGTTTGAATATTTTTTAAACACACGAATATTAACTAGGAGTGTTTAATTAGCGACACGCTTTCGTAACTTGTCCTTACAAGAATTTCACTTCGCCTTTTTCGTCCTCTTGCTTCTTCTTCGATTTGCTAATACGCGTGTAATACGTATCCACGGTCTCTATGGTCTTACGAATAACGGAAGAAGGAATAAAACGAGCGAAGAATAACAAAGTACGTAACTTTGGATAACCGAATCTCGTAATAAGCATACGTGGTACGTTAGGGAACTTCAAAGCATAAACCATCGTCGGGTTAAAGACAATTTCGTTTTGTCGGAACATAGGGTAAAATAGCGCTGGTTCCCTGCTCTTTGCCGCGCGTAAATAATCACCGACGCGTAAATCAAACGCGTAACGCACTTTCTAACAGGAGGCCGAGAAAGGGACGAAAGTATTTATAATCTTGGGTTAGAAATTCAAATGTAGGATACTTATCGTCGACTCCCGGAGACTCTAGCTCGTGACGCGATGCCAGTCAGAGTGGAGATGAGATTATCTTTGCCGACAGGAAACGCCGGAACCTTTGCTCCAAGTTGTACGTATTTCGTTTCGTTCGTAAAGCGTGCTGCGATCGAATATAACCGAGCTTCGCAAGCTAGCGGATTTTCTCGCCGATTTCGATTAACGAACCAACGAAAGTTGTACGCGTGTACTTACGAGCGGTGCATCTAAGCCCGATCTAACCGTAAGTAAGCGGATCGTCCAGCCAGTAGAATGGGTGTGGAGAGTGCGTTCGAATTTTGAAAGCGTACAAACGTGCTTTTAAATAGCGCAATTGTCTTACACGATAATTAGCCGACCAATAATAAACCTGGGCGATCCTTTCGTCGAAAATAAAGGCAGCGAATTTGCAGCGAACGCGCAGTGGATTGACGCGCAGTGGGGAAAAAATGAGAGCGCAGTTAGACGACGAATGGTTCGAGCAGGCTTGGAACACGATCAGTGGGTCGATTTCGTCTACGTAAAGGTTCTCGACGTTGCTCGAGACGTGCCTTCTTATCGTCGATACCGTATAACTAAAGCGGCAGAACAAGGCGCCATATTGGGAGACCGAGAGAACGCCTCTACCCCTTTCCTCTGATAGTACGAGTAGAACAAAGGAAATGCACGAACGCAGACGATAGTAAAGTGGCTTTCAGTCGAGATTTAACCGCTGCTGCGAATTTTACTTAATTTCTAGGCAATTTTAGAAACGTTTGAACGTTTAATCAGATCCAAGCGTTTTAATAATGATTGCGCGCATAAAATCGTTACGGCGTTCGAGTTGCGTGAAATTTCTTTCAAATTTTGTTTCAAATTTCTTACGAACAATGGTAACATACAACGCTGCGATAATTTACATTTTTTTAGATGCGACATAGTTGTCGTACGTTTTACTATGATCGAGTGCGCTTTGATCAGGTTCGATATAGATAGAAGACGTTCGTTGTACGATAATGAAGTTGTTAAAAAGCCACTCTGGTAATTCTATTGATAATACGATATTCGTTCGATATTTCTTAAGGTGTGCGTGTAATCAACGATCATGCTACAAACCTGTTGGAAAAATTTCGCCTCTCTGCACGACGCTGTCCACCATACAAACTCGAACGACTGGATAAACGCGAAACCGCAGCCGAAGCGAAAAGCAAGGAAGAAAATTCGAAAAATGTCTGAATCGAAGGTACGATCCGAAGACAACCGCCGGTCGGAAAGCAAATGGAGCACGAAGGAATGAAAATCTCGGTCGAAAATACTCAGCAGGAACTGTAAATCGGGCAAAAAGCGAGCGGGCCGTTCGATCGACGTTAGGGTAAGAAGCGAGTTGGACCGAGCGAATAGGAGAAAAAGAAAACGGCGAACGGGCCATCGAGGATCTGAGAACGAACGGAGGAGAAAGAAAAATGGACGTCCGACGAATGGACAAAGAGGAAGCTGCCTATCGTTAAATTGGGAACCACTGTCGAAGATAACCAATGGTCCAGGCACACACGCGTGCTCGTACAGGGGCAAGCATATGCGCGCACACACGCGCGCTCAAGCATACAGTCAGCGTTCGTACGAGATCCGTGTAATTCCAAGAAGCGTACAGTCGTTGGAAAAAGCGACGGGTTCTTCGACGGACTGCGTTGGGCCGTAAATCGCGGGGGCGGAGGGCGAGGAAGAGAAGCCGATGGAAATGCGCGCATTACGCCGGTCGAGCATATTCATGAAAGTTCCTTGACATCGACGTCGTTGCAAGCAAATGACCAAACGGAACCCAGGAGGTCCCCGAGGTTGCGTACCAAAGTTCGGCCATCGCCGCTGCTCACGCTACCATTTACCTACCTTGATTTTCCCACAGTGTTCGAAAACGAACGATAGACGTACGATGGACGTCCTACCTTTCCGTATCCAGATATCCAACCTTTTAAAGTCTGTTTGTTACCATTTGTAAGAAATTATCCGTCTATACGGCTGAAACTCTCCGAGCGTACTCGTCAAATTCTATAATAATCGTTAATAATTGTCAAATTATACACGTGTATCGAATACGTATAAAAGAATAACGACATAGTTAATTCAAACACGCGGTATAATCCGCGTGCATCGGAGCATCGCGCGCGTCCTCCACAACGAAACAATACGTAAAAATTTATCTATGACAAGGACGCTTGTCATTCATACTGCAATTACTTGTGCAAACAAGCTGTATCGTATGTAAGTATTAGGTACGTCGCGTACACTCTTGTATCCCACTTTACGTAACAACCACCGATGACGTGACCGTTCCCCATAAACGATAGAACCACGCGGGAATTCCGATAAACCGATGAACCGATAAACCGATAAACCGATAAACCGATAAACCTATAGGCAGATTCGGCCGTGTAATTTCCGATAACGTTCACAGTTGGAAGAACGGAGCCGGGAACGCGTTTTTTGGCAGTAAACCTCATCGGACGCGCGCGATTTTTAAGCACGTCGATTCTTCTTCCCCGAAAGATCGATTCGCCGCGACTCGACCGTTTGAACGGTTCTCCCGCTTTTTACTTTATTTCCGTATCCGTTAGCATGAAAGAAGGATATTCATGAGCGTTTTTTACGCGATCCAGGCCGGCCGTAAAGGGATGGCGAGAGGAGAGGAGAAACAACGGGCCGTTTGTGCATTTCTGGTGACGATCTCCAACCGGTCGAGCTCGCTGCTCGATGGGCCCTATTTGCCCTTTGATAAAGTCCAAGCCTTCGAACAAGCCCGATCTTCGTCCATCCCGGAACACGACATGGCAAATTTTCACCGAATAAATAGTCGAGCGCGATTTCTCGCCGAGTTCGAGTCGAGAAAACACGAAGGTTGACGGCGATATCCTCTTCCGTGAGACTCGTGAACGGCCGTTTCAGTTCTCGCGAAGTTGCGTCTTATCTATCGATCGAGATTTAGAGAGACGCGCGTTTCCAGTTCACTTTCATTCACTATTTCCCCTTGCTTTTTTCTTCACCTTCGGTTACATCGACTTTTTTTACAAAGATTTTTTACAAAGATCGTTTAAGATCGCACATAGAATGGGAAAACGAACGTACCGTACGATAGGTATGAAATTTTGGCACGCCTTTAGTTCCGTTTTACGAATCTGAAAGAACGCTACATTTTCCTATTTATATACATACGTCTGGTACACGCGAAAGTCTTTTGTCGTTATAAAAAGGAAGAAGGTTCTCTTCTTGTAACGAAAGTTCGAGTTGCGAAATCAGCCAGTTATCGTTCCGAGTATCGTCGAAATAACAAATAACTAATAGAAAATTGTAGAAAATTGTAGAAAATTAGAGACGCGCTTTATCGAATATGACGTAGCGAAGAGAAAAATTCTTTGACGTAATTTGTCAATTCTTTTTATCGTACCTAACCTTTATTTAATAAAAATATCGGGGCACGTATCGCGTGTCCTTTAAATTATCTTGTTTAGCTATACGTCGGAGACACAACATAAACGTAAGATGTGAAGAGCAGTTTTTAACAACTCGCCTCTCGATAAGTAATCATCGTTATATTTTTTAATGTAAAATCGCGTTGCAACCTACTTATCGGGCGTTTCTTTATTTAACAAATGAAAAATTCTTATCACGGTGTTTACGGCCTATACTATTTCGTTAACAATGCATTCGACCGACGTCTAGCGACATCTCCGGACATTTTTTCACGTTCCGTTCATTCGCGTTACTTACGAATCGAAGATTAAAAAATATCAAAAATATCAAAGCTTCGGCCCGCTTTGTCGACGAATCAACGAATCGTTGGCAGATTGTTTCTCGCGTATAAGAAAAGAGAACTCGAGAGCAATAGGAAAATTAACTAATTTTGTCGCACGACGACAACGACGACGACGACGGCGACCATTACGTTTTTTGCATAACAAAAATTATCTTAGCTTAGTCAGCGAACGATGGATATACGATATCGTTGAATTTGTTCGGCGCGGCGTCGAATTTGCGTGTCACACGTTCGCACTTTCGCGTCATGTAGCTTTCGCTGACATCTTCGCGATTGTGTTCGCGTAAACAGGATTCGGTTTACGCAAGCGGAAACCAACAGTTAGCAGAAACGAAGCTGACGATCGATAAATCTCGTACGTTTTGCATCCTTTCGAAATGCGAGTATTTTTATTTTATGCGTGTCTTTACTTTACCAAAGAAGAAGAGAATTCAACTAGCGATCCATCGATTAGTGATTTGCTACGTTCGATCGTAGAAATAAGCCTCGTATACGTGTACGGTGTACAACCTCACGGCATATATCTACGTACGTAGACAACTCAACAAAGAATCGAACTCGAATAATGTTTCATTTTTACAATAGTATTCGCAAATTACGCAAGCGTTACGAAAATAGAAATCGTTTAACGTATATGCGTACGACATGGTAAACTAAAGCCGGTTTCACACGGAGATACTCGTATCGCGAGCTGCGTACCGTGCGGATGTCGCCATTTCTTTTAACGTTTCGTTTATCGCCTTCGTACAAATAAAAATCGTTACCAGAATAGACGAAACGAGTATCGCGATACTGCGTATCGACAGATTCCTCTACGTGTATACATATTCAGCGTATAATCGATGGAATATGTAAGAATCAGAGGAAATTCATTACACCTTAACGATAAAATATAATCATTATACTTATTTGAAATAAATTTGAATCGATATTCGCGCCATTATCGGTGATACCAAGAGCATATATGTATAATTTCTCGTATCGTAAAACAACTAATTACTAAATACGTAATATGGAGAAGCAGTTTACAATTGTTCTTCTCGAAATAGGAGGAACAGATTGAGCTTAGAAACGCGCATATATACACGAGTGCACATAAATATAAGTACAAATCTGGATGGAAGAAGAGATAATTTGTGGAAGAGAGGGAGAGAGAAAAGGTAAAATACGAGGAGAGAAAAACTACGTTGAATCGTTCGTTGTACTATGAAGTTATCAGCATCCGCAGAAGGTTTACCGTGGAGCGTAGAATATGGATATATAACGATTCCGTTTCGGAACGTCCGCTCTGTCCCTCTGTCGTTCGTCGATGACGGTGCTGAAGCCACGTGGTGGCGGATCACGTGCGTGTATGCACAGCCAACGTAAGTAAGCAAGTAAGATACTCGTACGTACGCACACCACGCACGCGATGCGCTTCCCACACGTACGTATGCTCGCACAGGTACATATATTGCTGGCGAATGCTCGACGAGCAAAACGGATTCTCTTTTGTTCGCCAATGAACGCGAGTACAGGGTCGGTCTGCCCTCTGGTCTACTTCGTCTTAATCGCGGTCGAGCAGGTCCTTAACCTTGCCACTGGCAATTGCTTTCTTCTTCGCATCTTTTCCATCTTTTCTCCGATCAAAGAGAATAATTTGCTCAATTTGACGAATCACTCGAATCAACTTTTTGCTAACTTGTACTTTTAATTTTAATCCATAGATCGGTACGAACGTTCGCGCACCGATATGCGTATCTACGTACGGTAGGAGCCACTTTCGACATTGTCGTTCAGTTTTTTCCGTTAACCGACGTTTATCAAAATTTGTTATTTAGTTTGATTAATTAATAAGACGTAGCGTACAGCGAAACGTTCGTTCGATGAATTACGATTTCAACGGGGATGCGAACTGCGAACTACGCGCGCGAGAAATCTTTCAAGCGGTTTCTTCCACCGACAGAAATATTTTTATGCGTTCCGTGTTTCGCGAAGCGTTGGAAAAGGATCGAAGAAAGCAATTCCATTCGGTGAATCGGTCGCGTCGCCTCGTTTTCCCCCTTCTCGGGCGTATTTTACCCGTTGAGAGTCTACCGAAATCGTTACGTCTGCTAAAATTACTCGCAGCACGGCAGGGTGTAAACGCAACACGAGTTTAGGTTTGTGTCGCAGGAACTCCTGGCCAACGGATCGATTCTGGATGTAACTCGTTACGATTCGCCGTAAATAACGTCGTCGTAACGAAGCAACGTGGACGTCTCACGGGTCTTCTCGTCCGATCGAAACGTAATCGTCACCCTCGGAGCGAAACGCTAACCGAAATAGCGGGAACATCTGCTCCATAGAAACGAGAGAACCAGCCTGCTGAAATGCAATGGAATCTCCACTTGTCGCGATTTAATAGACAACGGTATTTAGATCGAGCACGAGAAATCCCCGAAGAAATACAACCGAGAAATAAAACACGACCATATATTGTTCACGCATGTCCGACATTTTCTCTCCGGGGAGGAATTTCTTCGCTGGCTGTACTCTACCCCTGCACACTAGCAAACAGTTGAGAAACGAACAGGACGGCAACTTCTTATGTCGCATTCGTTGTAATATTCGGCATTTTAGACGCCGAAATTACCGATATATTTCGCGTTACTTTTATTCGTTGTTTTATTCGTAAACGGTAAGGCGAGAGCTAAATTTTTCAACGACATATTGGTCGCTCGAACAACTCTGCAAGAAGGATTTTTCTGCGACTAATCAGAAAATCATTTTAGCTGTAGATTGCTATAGAGATTACGTGTGAAAACATTCATCTTTGAGATACGATGTACAGATAATATGCTAAATAACGTATCGTCAAAATTTCAAGGGAAAGTCGACGCTACGAATACTTTAACCGAACTTCGTCGTATACGCAAAGCGCTTTAAATTATCGATCGATATCTTACACGGTAAATTAAAACGTAACCGCGAACGTTAGCTGCCAAGTATTTTGGTAGTATTCGGACGTTGTCAATGAGAATCGTTCAAAGCGATGCCCAGGTAAGATAATAATGGGCAAGTAAGTGAAAGTGATTAATCGCGATTGATCGACCGTAGTCACGACTCGGAGCTAGTGAATGGATTGGATGGCTAGTAAATGAAATATAATAAAAACTGGAGCACTGCGTACGGTTGATCGACCTATTTTCGAGAATTTACACAATTATTTTTTACAGCTGCGTGTTAAATCGAAATCATTTACCGATATCACTTAACGATACTTGTGACTTAACGATTTGACGATTTTACGGCTTATGTAAACATTCGCAAGGTGTGCAATCTCACATAATGGCGTGCGAGAGAAGAATTAATCAAGTTATAGCATGAAAAAATACATGTACGAACCGAATATTTACATGCACTTTGGTTTCGTAGTAGTAAGCGTATCCTTCATCGAAAATAATTGCTGGCTTCTCATTTTTCTCAATCTTTTTTCCCCATTATCGACTATATAACGTCACTCTTCTCGGAATAAATATCGTAAATATCGAACTAGGCGCGATTAAACGTGACAAAGTTAACGACGATACAAGCAAACCAGTGACCATTTCTAATTCGAGTTTAATAACACGTGCGACGATCGAAAAGACTTCTAGAAGAAAGGCCTAGCCGTGGAAGAATTACAACGTACAACGTAGCAATTGGGTTTTCGTGAAATTACGATTATACGAACTGATCGATCCGGCTGTTTGGTATTAAGAAATTCTCCTGTTCTTTTCGCTGTCGATGACTGCGTGCTCGATTACTTTATTCGTTCGAAGGGCGGACGTTCCTTTAAAATCGGAAGAATCCCGCGTACTTGATCGTTGATCTAAAGCGCGCTAAAAGGATTGGAAAGAGTACGAAGAGAACGTAACGAGCGTGGTTCGTGAACATTTCGGATACATTTTGTAATTCAGCCACGGCCGGCTGCCTTGTAGCGTGATAACGTAAGTTGTCGTAATTGCGTGCCATGCATAGTTAACGACGCTTACCTATGGTACGCGTATGGTCTGGCGAATTAGCAGATTGCAACGAAAATCTCGTCGATGACACCGTTCACTCGTTGTTCCCATCGTCCCCGATTCATCCTTCTCGAGATAACAACGTACCAGCTTTACCCGCCAATTCTCTTCTCGATCGATTCACTCCGTTGATCGATCGATCGATCCAACGTTATATCGCTTTCGCTTTTCATCGTTTTCGTATATTCCGCATCAAATCGTTTCGTAAGTTTTCGAACGGAAGAATATTTAAGAAACTGTGAAAATTCTCCGTTTTACTTTTTACATAGGCTTCTCAACTCTTAATTGGAGTAAGTATCTAGACTTTAGACCGTGTATTTTGGGAAACCGCCGGCGTTTTTCACCGAGCTCAAATTTTTTCTCCTGACAGCCGTTTCTGTCGACTGTCGGTAGAACGTATATTTAGGAAGGCTATTTATATTTTGTATTTGTTATACATCAGCCCGTCAAACAGATGCTATTCTTTGAACGATCTATGTACATACATATTCGTTATTTGGTGTTTGGGATTAAATCTTCTCATAAACGAGTTTGTATGACATTTTTCATTTACTGGGAAATTTACTCTACGAGTAAATATATATATATATATGTGTGTGTGTATAGATCATCAAATTTACAATCTCTGTTGTATCGATTGTCGTTTGACGATACACGATCACACGAATCGTATCTTTTCCACATCTATCGCAAATTCTTATTTATTGTTTACGTCGTGTAATTATTGGATTGAAATGCATTCTTTTGTACGTGAACGAATAATACGAATCGATCAGAGTCGATGATCGAACAAATAGATGTACGATGCAATCGTAAAACTTGTTTCGCGTCGAACGTTTCATTTCGGATAACTTGTCTAACAGAAACCCACTCGACACCGGTATTTCGAAAACGACTTAGAAACTTGAATGGAAGCCAAACTTTACTGGCTAAAATAGGTACCGAAAGAATACTCGTTCCTTTTTACACGTGGGAAAGTACGGCAGCTGAGAATCATAATTCGAACATCGCTAATTACGCGGCTAAAATATACTTATGTTTTCGTCTATGTACTATACTCGCAAGCGATACTATGTACCATTATGTACTATAGCGGTAAATAGACGCGTACGCTTCGAAATTTTCTGGTCCCTTTCTTAAATTATCGGTGGAGAACGCGTGCCATTTCGTATCAGCCGAGTTAACCGGGCTCCGATAAATATTCAGTAGCTCTGAATTATCTACTACATCGCAGCAAACTTATGATTTACGTTTTGTAATTCGGGACTCATTCAGCTCGAGCACCAGTTGCGTAATTACAAGTCACTCGTAATTAAACATGTGCCTATTTCGAAATTTCAGTTGTGTAGCGATGCGACAAGTAAATATATATACTATACCGAATAAATCTACTAACAGGTAGTTGCACACTACGATATCGAATATCTTGGGCCATTTTTTGAACAATCGGATCGTTTAACGTACAGTTTGATAGGTATCGTTTAGAACGTAGAAAACGACGGTGTATAAGAGAGGAAGGTAGTCTGGAAGGTAGCCTGGAGGGAGCACCACGAACGTTAACGGTTGAGAACACTGTTCGGTCAGGGAGAAGTCACGAACGCAAAAGGAAGGCGACGCGACGTAAGGTAAAAGAGTTTTGTTTGGGTAGAAGAGGAAAAAAAGGAAACGGCTTCGGAAGCCACGTAGACCCGACCATACTCGATTCTTTGTTGAATTTTCGACCATGAGTTTGTGCAGCAATTACCGGACGAGCATTTCTGAAAAGCGATCTCCCCGTCGTCTTGATGACCACGACCATGGTAGCGCGCGTTCGGATAGCTTCGCGTCGCCATGGAATATTCCATCTCCGTACTAGCTACGTTTTATCTGCATCTATACGCTTTATCGCGTTTATTATCCCCGTCGATTATTTCTCCTTCTTTTCTCTCGGCTCTCCGTTCGCGTATCGCTGTACGTACGGTAGGCCGTTATCGCGATGAACGCGGTGGAAATTAATTCCACGATATCCTCCTGTACAACGTTCGTTGAACGAATTCTGTCGTATCAACGTACCGTTGTTTTTCTCTTTCTCCGGATCGATCACCTCCGATCCTTTCTAATCTACGGGAAGAAAGATCGTTTTTCCACACGGATCGCGGAAATACGTATCTAGTATATAGCGAAACAACGAGCAAAAGCAGGAACGTATTAAATACGATATTGAGATCAACGCGATCGTATCGCGCTATGTCGTGTGTTGTAATCTATTATTGTTATAGCTTATATATATAGAGTGTTTCCTCCACGAATCTCGATCGTCGTCGGTTCATTTGCAATCGTTTGCAAAAGCCGCGCGTTTCCCGAGCCGCGTAACGCGCGACAAACCTTTCCACGTCTATTCCAAATTACACAAGACGCAGCTCGACGAATCATCCGTGCGCAGGCAGTGGCGCAAAGCGCATCTCGACGCGTATTCGTCATCGGCTACGACGATGCTGGCCCGCGAAAATCGAAACCCCGTAATGATTAGACGACGTCTTGGGGATCTATCGTGGATCTATCGAGAGGAATCGGCCGAGCTCGTGCAACAAAGGTAACAGCGCGGTGGATGGTTATTTTCGCCGCTCTCTCTTTTTTCTAGCCTGTCGGGCAGGTCTAGATGCTTTCTGACCTGCTAAAACAAATGCCCGACCTATCTGGGGTCGCTTCTTATCCAAGCGGAGACCTATCTACGTCGAGAAGCCGAAAAATACCCCACGATGTTGTGTTAGTCTCTCGCTAAGCCAACCATTCGAGCGGACTACGAACACCGTTTTACATTCGAAAATATATATCTACGTGTAGCGTGTCACGTCGCTGTTGAAACCGAGGATAAAGAAGAGAATTCGAAAGAAAGGAAAAGGATGGAAATAGAAATGTCCATCTTGCTAAATTTTTGTCAAATAAAATTCGCTTTTTGCTAAGATATATTTTCCATGTTTCCACGATATTCGTGGCATATCGAGCAAAGATTCGAGCACGATCCGAGTATCCCTGATTACGCGCTAATCTCTCGCCTTATCTCAATCGTATCTGTCTTAACCGATGCGATCGTCGAAAACGATCGGAAGTAAAAAACGATTGGTTTTATACCGATGTAAGGCTTCGTTAACCTACTACGGCGATTACGCAGATACGATCGCCTAAAATTTCTTCCGTTCCATCGATACTCGTCTAAATTCGATCGAACCGATTATCGTGAAACAATCGTCGAAGCAAGCGCCGTTTCGTCATTTCTGTCACGTACGAGCCAGCTTACGCATAAATATTATTCATCGAGTAACCGCGTAAATACACAGGCTGCGCCATACGAACATGCAAATAATTTAACGCGCGTAAATTCCTGCAATAGCCCTCGATCATTTCTGTCTATTCGCTTTCAATCGTGTCGTCCTAAGGAGCATGGAAGCACGGTTGGCTCGATCGTACACGAATATTACTATTACGAGGAAAAAAGTGTTAATGGTCGATCGTTGCTCGCGATCGTTAATCGCTGTAAAAGTTGTTCGATGCGAGTCATAAAGTACAACAAGTACGATAATACTAACAGGATGATAATGAATGAAATTAAAAATTGAAAGATAATAAAGTGGTCGGACAAGTTTCCAGTAACATTGCAATATACAGTATAAACACGAGTGACTTTGCTAAAAGAAAAGAGGCTGATAATAAAACAAAAGTATAGAGATAACTATATCTACATACTTTATATCTTTTATTAGCGAACATGATATCTTTCAAAACGAAAACGTAACGCAAAATCTAACTTGGTTTCGCGTCGATATCGGGCTAACTAATTCGTGAGCGGTAAGACCGGTTTCACACGGAGATACGCGTACACCGATGGAAACGATCGCACGACGATCCTCGCGAAACGCGGTACCGCGACATTCGTTTCGCTTATACTCGGAAACCATACGTTTCGTACGAAAACCACGGACCAAACGTTAAAACAAATAGCAGCATTCACACGGTACGCAATTAGCGATATAGCGCGCATCGCGGCACTCGTATCTCAGTGTGAAAGCAGCCTAAAACGAGCGACGTCAGCCAGACGTATCAACGATCGTGCAGAACGTAATAAAAGAACGATGCGCGATTTTTCCGAATACGACAAGCAGAAAATACACAATCTTTTGGTAGACCAAAGAAAATATTAAATGCACTGACCACTGATATCGCTGTTACTAATGAAACACGAATATTCGTTAGTTGGAAAAATGATCCCGTGGAAGAAACCCGAACGCATCGTCGCTGAGCAGAAAATTACATTACGCAACGCGCGAGCCAGCTGAAGCGATCGGACGACGGAGAGGAGCATCGCGCTACTTCGTCTCAGTCGGAACGTTATGACAGCCGTAAAAGTGCAAAATCTCATCTTATTGTCCTGCATCTCGTATTCTTTAAACTTTAAAGTATACGTTTGCCGTAGCCACTTGATAAGCGAGCGGCCCCTCGTGCAGGCACGCCCTGAACCGAGAAAACGTTCCCCCAATAATTTCAAGCTTTTCTTTTCTCCTTCCCTTCTTTTTCTTTCTTTCTTTCTTTCTTTCGTTCCTTCTTTCCCTCTATCCTTCTTCTTTCGTTCTCCTGCTTCGCTTTTTTGACTGCGTGCAGCGTGCTCCGCACTTGCTCCTCAGCATGGGGTCGGTAAAAATGTAAAAACCTCTACGAGGTATCGTCTTCTTCTGTCTCGTAGATCGTCTTTCGGTACAACGCGTTCAAGTACCGACGTTGCGACGCGACGCGACGCGATCTCTCTATCCAGCTTCGACGTCATTTTAAACGAAGTATTTGAATGATTATATTTCAATCCGTGCCCCTCAAAATATCTAATTATATAAGAATATATAAGACTATAGAAATATATCATAAGAATAAGGTTATCTCAGAGTACTTTTTCGAAAGCAGCCTCGTTCGATGAGACAGATGGAAAAAGAAAAAACGAGCTTCCCTTGTATCGTAAATTGACAAAGGAGTGCGATGTTCGCTTAGGCCGGTAGTGTGTCAAGGACACAGGTGAAGCTCCTCGTTTTTTTTCCTATTTTATTGTATCAAAATCGACAGAGCAAGCGATATTATTGTTTTTTAGGCAATTCTGAATACTATTTAAACTAGCTGAACAATTACCGCAAAAGTATGGCAACTACGAAGTGTGAACGTCGATATAATATATAAATATATAGGATTATAAAGGACGATAGCACGAACAGTTAAAATGTTAAATGTTAAATTATTCTAACGAGAGCAAGAAGGGAAAAAAGACAAAGTCGGAGAAATATTTTTTTGTTGCGTTGATTGAAACGATTTGGCCATCTGGAACACCGTAAATCGATTTAGAAAATGAGGTGAATTTTCCTTATTCGTGCGCACAGAATCGAGAGAAGAGTGGTATTATGTAAAAGCAAATCTATTTCTCTTTCGACGCTTTTACGAAATTATGAAATTTCGTCCGAAAATGATATATTATTTAACGTAAGAAACGTTGAAAAAGAAAAAATATATATAACTATTTTTATTACGAGCTAGGTATTACGAGCTAGGTATTACGAGCTAGGTATTACGAGCTAGGTATTACGAGCTAGGTATTTGGTGTTCCTAGGTTAAGAAAATCGAGTTTCCCGATCTCCTAGTGTTGCGGAGATCCGGTGATTAGCAGCGTACACGAGGGCGTAGAGAAAGAGTGCGAGAAGGATGAAAAATAAAAGAAAGAACGAAGAAATTCTAGCCGATTGTTCGGTATGAATGAGGCACCTTGCTCACTGGCGGCGGTCTTTTCCCCCTTGGCCGCAGGTGAGGTCAAAATTTCAACGACAATGAGTCGGAATAACGACTTTCCAAACAGACTGCACAATACCTCAATAGGGAATGTCGTCTAAAAGGTCTCGTAAATTTTCCATAAGGACGATCGGCACCGGGGTAAAAAGATAATCCGATGAGTCACCACTGATCTCGCGTTTCCCGTATTTTCGAGGAGCGACGACTGACTCGAGAATCTTTCTTTCTCAGTTACTCTACTCCCTGACGGATAACTTCGCGAGAAGGTGAATACAGGAGAATATTCTTTAACGATATACCTGTAACTTTTATTTCTCCATAAAATAACGATAATTTTAATAAGATAGATTTAAGAAGAGATTTAATAGATTTAAGAAGATATCGTCGAATCTTATTGATCTGTAGTTTTTACTTTTTAACGCGTCAAATGTAATGTAGAAACCGTCGGTTTCTCTGATAACGCAGAGGAGATGCACGCTTATGTATAGATCGACGATAACCGCAGTGGTAAGATCGCAGAGATCAACGATCGCCGGTAAAAAAAAGATAGCGGTTGTTCGAAGGAGAAAGCTATAAGCATTCGTATTTGAATAAATTAGCTGCGCGGAGAGAAGAGAAAGAAATATCGGCGTAATCGGTTCTCTGGAAACTAGCTTTTACGCGTTAACCAAGAACGTGGACGATCGTCGAACGAAGCGACAAACACTCGCGTTAAATATCGCCACTCTCCGTCGATTCAAGAAAGATGAAAGAATATGGCTATGAAATGATCGAACGTTTCTAAATGAATTAAAATCGTCGCCGTGTCTAAAAAGATATATATATATATATATAATCTCGAATCGTTTTCCTAAGAGTAAGGATTTCCTAAGAAATTTACCAAGAATAAGGTTTAGCTATTACGCTCTTGAGAAACGAGCTCGATCCTTTTCCTCTCGTACGTTGCCTTTCAACGATGAAATATCTAAAACATTCGAACGTATAATCGAAACGCTTTCGTAAATCAATTTTCTGCAACTGGAAAACGCTATGAAACTACGTGTTCGCGTTTGGCACGTGCTAAACCGTGAAAGAGTCGATAAACGTGAAATTATACGTAGAATAAAGAAGGCCTACGTATCCTAGTAATCTTCCACCTCCTTGCTCGTGTCCGTCTTCTCCTGCTCGAAACTCGTTAAAGTTCCAACGTATATATCGGACCGTGTTTACGCAGGTATGTAACAACGAACGAGAACAACGTTCGTACATGTATTTACGAGAGTAACTTCAGCGTCGCTTTGCGTATCCCGGCTAAAGCGGAAAATGCAACTTTCTGCCACTTTCTGCGGGCCAACTACAGAAATACGTGGCGCTTTAGCGCTACCTACGTTCTCTTTCGAATGCTAATGCGTCTATTGTAAGAAAGCTTGTATAATGGAATAGCTCGGGACAAGCGACGAGTCGAAATGATAAACAATGTAAGCGTACGAAAAAAGAAGAAGCGCCTTCCTTTTACCGGGAAGAAAAATCGTAGGAATCGGCTAAACTAAAGTCGAAAGTTCGCTGTACGGCGATTCGCGTAGCCAGAAACATTCAACGAGTCGATCGTTTAATATACATCGACGGAAATAATTTTGCTTTTGTTCGTTTCCGTGGAATTATTTGCTTCTATCGAGAGATAACATCGGTAGGAAATAGGGGGCGTGAGGAATCTTACGCGATCTATCCTTCTGTATTTTTCCCACGTGACTTTAAGACGCTACGAGTCGTGTCCTGTTCACCCATTTTCGAAGGACCTTAACCAACCATGAAGTAACTTGCACGCTAGTTATCTTTAATATTACAGACCTGCGATCGACGTCGAAAATCCACGCTTCCTTCTCGATACTTTCGAAGTCTCCTCTTTGTCCTGTCCGCATATAATTCTATTATACTCAAATTTTACACTCTGACGTATTATTTTGCTACTCGCTGTATCAGAGATGAAACGGAACTGCTGCGATTATTTTTAGTAGAATAATTTTAAACTCGCTTTCAGAGTAAGAAGCAGCTTCTAGCCCAACTTTGCCCATATTTATCCGCACAACGAAAATAATATTTTCTAACACGACTAGGATCGACTAAACGATTAAGCGATTTTAAGTGGAAAAGTGTTGCAAAGACGAACAACAGTTGATCGGTGATACGTACATACTTGCATATACGTAGTCGATTGTACACTTAAATGCACGGATTTACGGGTGTTGAACACCGAACACCGGAAATCCTTGAGTAGTGTTGACGCGTACATCGAGATGACTGCACTAAATACATGCATAATTGTATTGTTACGCGACCCATGTGAGTTACAAGTTGCTTAATACGTATGGCTTGCATCGAATTCAGCCGTTTCGCTCGAATTATGATAAAACGGTAATTTACGATCAGGTTATCTAACGATCGAATTGGCGAATTTAACAATTTTTACTTTCTCGATCTGTGAAAGATTCATCCTGATATAACAGAGAGAGAGAGAGAGAGAGGAACGATAACAGAGCATATCAGACATTTAAGAATGAAATACGTAAAAGAACGGATTGAAAAATTTGCGACAGAACTGGTTAAAAGCCTGACACGAACTTGAAGCGTCGGAAGACTGAGGAGAACGAAGCCATACGAGTTGCTGGCATGAAAAATAAGGAACTGGAGTGGAAACACTATCGAGTGTTGTCCACACGTACACGATATCTACGCTATTAGGTTTGCTGGTTAGGTTAGGCCTCGATAGAGCCAGTAAATGTAATATAGATATTAAAGAAAAAAATGTTGTCCCTCGGGTAAATAAATGACTTTTCTCTATTACGTATACTGTACTATCGAGCGTACTATCGATGCTGTCTACCAAGTGTAATATATTAAGCGTAAGTATCTTTATATATTATACACGTTATAATCTAAAAAGTTTCCACGCGTTGGTCGTTCGGTACTGAACATCGAACGTCGTCCAGTACCGACCAATCGGCCGTCGAACACTGCAGATGAAATTTCTTTTATCTGGAAGTTTAATCTGTTGGCAACTGAAATTAAATTGGACGTTCGTCTAATCTTTCTTCTATCTCTCCCCGCGGAAAAATGTTTGAAATTCCAAAGTAAGAAAAGAAGGAAAGCGAACAGGAGAGAACACGAATGCGGCTTTGAAGCTACTCTTTGAAAATAAAATGGCCCAGAGACGCAAGCCGTTGAGGCTTTCGATGTTGGTTTTCTGCTCTATTTATTGCATAGGTTTTATAAACTTTTGTTTGCCTGATAGTCATCGAAACCGTGTTGTTATTATCGAAGTTCGACCGAAGGTCGTGAATGATCGGCGCGGTAACGTTAAGAGTCAAGGTCATCTGAAAGTCACAAAAATCATGGAGATCGTATTGTTAGCAGTCAAGGTCGTTTGAATGTCAAAGCGAGGTCAGCCAGATCATGATTTCTATATAGGACGCATTAACTGACCAAAACTATCGATCATCTGGAACGTAACGAGTTACCAATCTGGTAAAAAGTATCAGAAATTACAATTGAGAGTGGCAGCGACAATTTTCTATCAATTTATCGGAAGCAAACAATTTTCAGAGTATCGTTGCGAAACATCGGCAAACCTATAAACATACGTTAGATGTTAGATCAGACTCATGCTACGACAGACGCCATGGGAATACGTGTAGAACGTAGTAGAGTTGTGGACTATAGAAAGTACACGAATACGCTGTATATACGCGAAGGATAGAACGTATATACGTACATACCTATGTATGTATGTATGTCTGTCTGTATAAACGTATGTACATCGTGTGTGTACGTATGTATGTATGAGGAGCCGGATACGATAAAGAATTATCATTCGGGGGGGGGGGGGGACAAACGGCGAGCCCAAACAACTGTTCGGTCTTCTTTATCAGCCCTTAGCTCGATAGATGTCACGAATAGCGATACCTATGAGAAAGTTCGAAAAGGGGGAATAAAAATAAAGTAACGATACGCGACCACGCGACTATCGTTATAGTTGTAACGGATAATTAAGAAACACATTCTCCGGACCATCCATCAGAGTAGCGTGTACTCGTTTTTTATTTGTATCGACTCGTCTCTATCTATTATATTTCGAATAGACAAACTGTCACGAATAGAACTGTAGAATTCATTTATAAAAGGTTGGTATTATCTTGTCAGATTGAAATTTTCGATCGAATCAAAGGTATGGCCGCGGTTTAAATTTTAGTACCTTTATGTTTTATAGCGAACCGGTACAGCCAAGTGAGCCGGGCTATACGGTAAACCGGTTTATAAATTTTATTCAAAACAGCTCACAATAGAGCGCAACTATGCGCAAGCGTTTATACAATTCGAAAAATGTCGCAGCAAAACTCATTAATATACGTCAATTTCAATTCTTAAACGTTCTTAAACATGCTTGAACGTTTTATAACATAATACGAATAAATGGCGAGAAATCGTTATAATTCAAATACTATTTCGAACAGATTCTTGAAAGCAAATTTATAGAAAAATATTTGGATAGAAGTTGGATTTGGGATCGGAAAAGATATACGGATATAGAGATAAAAAGCAGAGTGCGCAAGGGGGCAGATATGTGCAAGTTATAGATGGACGTGGTAGCCACCGTGGGCATCGTTTTTGCGCGGGAAAGGTATTTTCGTTCTGCGGATCTGCTTTGTTGGTCCGCGTGTTAAAATATCTTTGCACGTTAGAAAGTGTTTGCGGTCGGAAGATATTTTAGGACATGGAAACGTTTGCATGGTGAGGTGAGGTCAACCAGGTCGTACCATAAAGGAGGGATCTACGAGTGATAAAAAGCTCGTAATGCGTTTTAAGTGGGGGAATTTCTGATACCGTAATAAATAGCTGACTGGAAATTCGGCAGAACGATCAGGTTATGCGTGCAGCGAAATGTAATTGAGATGTAAAGCAAAAATAACCATGGTTATATTATAGTAGATCGAGGTGATGATAAGAGGGAGGGATTTGCCGAACGTCCTTGTTTAAATCTACATTTCCTCTGGAAAGAGATAGTTTTATACGCGTGTATATCACAAAGTGGTAGAACAATTGTTATATCGATCGATTACAGCCGATGATGTAACTTGTAAGTACCATAATACGCAAAAAGATACGTTTCATCGCATTTCGATGAAAATTAACGACGTCGAAAAGAAACTTGATTAATTCGATCGACTGGAAGGTGCAATTTCTACGCGCTTGATAAAACAAACTCGAAAGATAAAAAGACAACTATAGCGCTACACGTTGTGAGGGCAAATCGTTTAAACGCTTCACGCTATGCTTTCCGCGATTGATAAATCTGCGCCGAATAGATTGCCATTCAATTTTGAACATGATTTTCTTTCTCGTTCTCGTCGAGCCTAAGCCAAGTACAAACAGTATATGCGAAGAGATAGGAAAAACACGTTGATTCTTTTACCTTCGAACGTGAAAATCGTATACAGCTGTCCTCGACTAAGCCTTCGAAATGATCCGACGCGAAAACAAGCCGACCGGCACAGATGTGCGATCGCAAACTGAAATGCACGTGGAAAAATAAAGCGTGACTCATACTCGATATTCAGACGCGAATCCTATAAAACGAACAATCGTAATGGCGCGTTCGAAAAGTTTTCGCGCGTTGAGGTTTCCGCCGAACGCTTTGTAAATAATCACTCGTTACAGGCTGTGCGCGTAGTATGGGAACGATGTTGTAAGAAGACGGAGTACGATTAACTTTTTCTTTCTCAAAGTTTTAAGTCGCGTCAACTTGCGGCTAATTTTATATTCGATGGAAACAATCGCTTCTAACTACGCCCAATTCGAAACGAGCCAGCCAGGGATTAAGTACTTTTCTACATTTCACCAAAGTACGTGCGATATCTGTTTTCCGTTTCCTCTAGTGAGTAATGAATGCGGTACATTGGAATTATGTTTTCATTTCAGTACGTATACATATATATATATATATATATATATATATATATATATATCGGCGTTACTCGCAACTTTTCGTCATTTTCATTCGCTTTCCGTCTGTCTGATGCACGCTATAAACATTATACCGTTAAGCATCGTAGATTACCCTCCGTGCGAAATAAAATTTCCAAACAGTTGAATTTAGTTTCGTGCAAAATATACGACGCCGTGGTAATTTAAACATATGTATTGTCACCGTGTATATCGTTATATCGTTTAGCGCGATAACATAATTCGGTAAATAATATTAAGGAAAAACGGATGGCTGAAGAAAACGATCGTCGTTCTTGGTAAATTTAAACAGATGTTCCGTGAAACGATTCTCTCTGTAAATACGTGCTACGTGTTTTGAAGATGATTTTTTCTAATCCATCGAGAGATAATGCATCTCTGGTATACGCAACATTTCAAAGGGCGATCGTCCTTATCGGAGAAGCGGCATTATCGCGGCCTAAATGTTTGTCGTAGACGATACACAAGTTTTCAGGCGGATTGGAACACGTCTACTTTAAAAATTCCTCCCGCTAGTGCTATGCCATCGCCGATACGTAGTACTTAGGTACTCGAGTACCTACTAGTGTTTGTTCGCACCGTTTATTTTTTCTTCCCCCCCCCCTCCTCCCCCACCCTACCCCATCCAGCGCAAACTTCTTTACGATTCGTAATAGTGAAATGAATATGCAGAATGCGTGGCAATAACTTAAGAAAATGTTGGCTAGTTATCGTCGACAACTCGGAAAAATCACCTATATATGCTATTAACATATATAGAGTATAAGTTTGTTTCGGAGCACCCGATATATACACCCATCTACTAGCCATAATTCGTACAATTTCGAGTTCTTCGAGATCGGCGCCAGATTCCACGTGAATTCTGGAGATACGATTTAATTCGACGTACATGTGATTAAGGTGGTTAATTAATGGAAGATCGTCGGCGCGGTGAGGGCAACAGGTCTGTAGAGTTGGCAACGTCGCTACCGTTAAAATGTAAACAACTCGGCGTAGTACAGCCTGCGAGAAAATTTTAAAGGTTGCCACAAGATATACTCGAACGCAAAACTTTCGGCCTTGCGTTCGAGCTCGAATCTTCGATTCCATCTCTATTACTCTTAATTCGTAAACGAGACGATCCTTGAGATTTTCTACTCCACTACCTTTCTATTCGTCATTGACAAACGTTACACGAAGAACCGTCGTGTTAAACTTGCAATTTTAACGTTGAAAACAATTTTTTCGACGATCGTTTCGTTTCTTTGTGATTACGATCGCAAACGTTCAACGAACGAACGAAGATGGACGAAACTTGAACGCTAACGTTTCAAGATCCACGATAAATACCTTAGTTATTAACCTTGAGAAAATGTTACTCTCGCGAGTAATCGTTTCGTCCGAAAAATTCCATAATTGAAAATAAAAAGGAGGTGGCTGTGGATTCGGCGTCGGAGAAGCAGGATACGTGACCCGACGCGACCCGACGCGACGATACGCGTTGAAAATTTCCGTCACGAGGGTCGTCATGGTTTTGTACGGCAAACTCGTATGTTTATCTCGGGAATTGCCGCGTGCCAGAGAGAGAAAGCAACACAATAATAAGGGGTTTTTTGGGCAGCCTTGGAGAGAAGAGCGAGGAACAGTCGACGAAGAGAAGGAAAGGAGAGGAAAGGAAAGGAGAGGAAAGGAAAGGAAAACAAAGAAAGACGGAACGAGATCGTTGGTGGAGCTGCTTCGTAGCTGGGATCCTGGGGCGAGGAAGAGAGGAAGACAGAGAGTGGACGAGCAGGTCCTTAGATCCCTTGAAAAATGAATCTCCCACAGATTCAGGGTCATCCCCGGCCCGACCGTCCACCAAAAACGATCCCTAACCTGCGTCAAAATTCCAAGGGAGCAAATTTTACTTTTGTAAATGGATACTTTGACCGATACAGATCTACTAAATATGACGTATAGCTTTTAAGGTTGCACTCTCGACAATGAAAACCGATCCTTTGAAACGAACATTTCGTCCTTGAGGCGATTTTCCTATCCAAGTATCCACATATTTCGGTGCGCAGATAAAAGTATACGTTGTATCGATAAGTAGGTACATAGTTCAAACGGCGTACGCAATTTTTTCACCACGATGCAGAGCTCCGATGAAACATTTACTAGACGTGTTGCAAAGTTATATCTCCGTTCTACTATTTCGTATGCCGTAGTTGGAACCAAATTGCAAATCGGAATACGATACAACGAAAAAGATATAATATCTGAAACGATGTTTGCCCCGACAACGATGTTGTCTCTGAGCGATACCTATCTCAAACGTAAAGTTTAGCTTTTAACTTATCCATCAGTGGTAATAATATCATTTTCCAAGGTTCTAGTTTCCAGAAAATTCGATATTTTTTCGAAGCTTTCGGTGTCATGTACGATGCAATTTGCATATTTACAATTACACCAGAGAAGTTCCGGTATTTGAATTTTTATCGAAACGATTATTTCGATCTTGTCTCGTTAAATCTTGTTTTTTTTTTTCTTCTTTTCATACGATAGAGACAAAGTAAATTTTCCATGATGAATCTTAAAATACATAATTTCTTCTTACAAGAAATATTTTCTACGCGAGCTAATCGACTCGTTCGAGAGGAAATACATAATACCGATACGAAGAAATTGAAACATGAAACGGAAAATTTATACAGTTTCGTCGAGCCGCTAACTCAGCGTGTTATAATTAAACTTGGCGACACGAGTGTGCGAATCGAACGTTCATAATGTTATCAAAGTTTCGTAGATGCGGTCTTACGAGCGAAGAAACAAGTTTTTCGTGACACACATACCCATGAGTGATGTAACGTAATTGCAACGATGAAGCAATTCCGTAAATATACCAGCCAGTTTTGGAATTCTACGGCACGCGTTTTTTCAAATAATTCGTACGCCCCCGATCACAGGAGAAGAGAAAATAAAGAGGAGGAGAATGAAAAACGTGAATTTTATGTCGGACCGAAGATAAGTCGCACATTGTGCGGATAATATACATATGTAGATGTACTATTGCTCGAAGATTTCGGATCGTTTATTCGACGAGACGATAACTTGGATTTTTTAGCCGGTACGAAAGTGCGAAATGAAAATACGAAAGTATATCGTCAGACGATTTAATAGATTCGACGTAAAAATTAGTAAACGGTACCTACCTGATATCGGAGTAAGAAAAATATTCGTTGCTGACAGAAACGTATTATTACGATAACAGGGTTTAAATGTAGTCTTTTCGGTCTTTTCGGTTTTAGGAAAGCTGAGAAATTACTAGCCATGGAAGCGTTAGGAATTTCAACGCGACCAACGCAGCACGTTTAAAATATCGACAAATCGCGAAGAGGAAAGGAAGAGGAAGAAAGGATTTCCGGCGCGACAAACCGCAACTCGACCAAAAACGAACAAATTGTTAAGCAGCGTGGAAAAATATTCGCGATAATTGGCTGATCCGTTCGCGCTGCTCGATTCTTACGAAACGTTGCCAGCAATTAAACGCGTCGCGTCGACTCAATCAGGAAAATCCATTATCGCGCACGACACTTGACGGATCTCTCTCTCTCTCTCTCTCTCTCTCTTTCTCTCTCCCTTACTGCCGATATTTTATGCGATAAAACAAGCGAGGCAAACGTGGCTACGTTCGTTCCACTCCCCTCGTCCATCCAAGTTCGAAGCCTCGAAGAACGCAACTCATTCGTACTCGGTTTCTGTGTATGGTGTATGGAGCCACTGTGTGGCTAGAGCGACAATTACTAACCTGGGTCAATGAAAGAGGAAAGAATACTATGTAGTTGGCTCAACGACGCGTAAAATGTACGCAAAAAGTCGCGCTACCGGCGCTCGGTTCTCTTTATTCGCCATTTAACGGTATTAACGTCCGTTGATTTTTTCGGCAGCAAATCTAGTGGAAGTTCGGAAGACAGATTCGATGAAATTTGAGACGGGCCGATAGGGAGGTAAGAGAAACCGCGCGGTTGGTTCGAACGAACCTGTGATTATTATTACCGAGTAAGCAGATACGTTTGCCCGTTCGGCTACATTTTCGCGAGCTAACGAAACATTTCGGTGCGGTTACGTGTGCTGCAACTGGTTTTTAAACCTACGATTACTGACCTAAGCCAACGAAACCAGAGGGAGGCGAGGGCGAGAAACAGCCGGCTCGGTGGTACGATCGCGTGAATTTGCTCAACTAATGACACCGCTAACGTTTACCGTGCAATCGCGGCTCGTTATCGTGAATGCGTGGTGCCAACTTTTGCCGATTGGTACACGCGAACGCGTTCCCGCGATAACGTCGTTCCTGGACGAGAATTCGACGGTCGAACGAGCAAACGTACAGCGTAACCGAGTCTTTACTCGGACCAAACGATGACAGATATTTGAGGGATGAATTGTCGCGATGGTATGTTAGTTGAATATTTTAGAAGTCGTTTCCAAGCGTGAGCCAACTCTTTGAGGAAATTTCCAGCGCTGGCGATTCACCAATGGATCTTTCTTCCTTAGAAATAGGAATACTTCTTATTTAGAGATAAGGAACACCGGACGTAGTTTCGATGTTGGTTCGAATACGAGTAAATTATAGGTGTATAATATATGTATGACCTATGATCCAGCGAGGATACGTACCGGTTCTATTGCCCCTTGATAGCGCGATCCTAACACACAGAGAGCATGCGTTCGTCACCGCGCCACGGTATCCGGGACTAAACTTCGCCTTGGACCGTCATAAATCTAATCCGATTTCAAGCTTAAACCTCGTTGTGATTTACAGTTTCGCGGATGTATCGCACTACGCCAAGCGCGATCCAAATCGATTAAGAAAAAAGTGACCTTCAAACTAGAAATTACTTAAGTCGAAGAAGGGTATTTTTTGACTCTGCTTGTAGAGCATTATCGAACGATTGGAACGTGTTTTGTTCTTCGAGACGAAGTTCTGCCATATAGGATGGCCGTTGTTTCACGGTTGATAGGATAATTATTCATATGTACGCTATGCGTATGTATCGACGCTTGTATCCTTCTGCTTCTAGTGCCTTGCAAACGTAATTTTGGAGGTAGCTGTACCGCTTCTATCGTACTGCTGTTGCAGAGAAATTGATATAACTTTACGCACACAATCTCTTAACGTACATACGTACGTCACACGAAGCTTGTTTCTCGTGTGCCTGACTCGACTCGACTCACTCGACGATCCGAGTAAGAGGGAAATCGGCCGAACAAAGTGGAAGGGAAAAGGAGAAACGTTCGAAGATCGTGGTTGGAAAGACGACGGATGCGTTCGAGCAAAGTGGAAGAAAGAAAACAAACTGGAAGAGGAGTCGCAGAGCGAGAGAAAGACGCTTGTCGAGCCACCGTGGATAGAAAGAGATGCGCGATCGGGTCGGATCTAAAAGAGCGAGAGTAGAATAAAAACACGCGTTGAGGAGCGAGGGAGAGAGAGAAAGAGACGGATCGAAAGAGAGAATGGACGGAGACTGGGTTCGGTGAAACGAGAAAGAGAGAGAGAGAGAGAACGCTATAAATCATGAGACGAGAGAGAAGGAAACGCGTTCGGTGTAGAAGGAGAGAGAAAGGACTTCCGAAGGCTGCGGTGAGCGACTCCGGCATGGCAGTTAGAAGGGGAGAGGAACGGGAGAGGAAGAGATGCGATAGTCGCGTTGGGTCTCATCGAAAGGACAGAGAACGGAGAAGCGTTCAAGGGCGTGATAAGGAGACGCCGATTGGGCGAATGCGCGAGAAAGAAAGAGAACGAGAACGAATGGATTATGGGAATAGAGTGAAAAAGAGATAAGAGAGTCGAGTGGAGACGTGCGATGGGGCGAGAGAGAGAGAGAGAGAGAGAGAGACGCTAAGGTGGAAAAGGATGGGCACGTAGGGGGGAAATGTAATGGCGGAAGAGAGAGAGGGAGAGAAGGAACGGTGGCGCGAGCGAATAAGGGAGAAAATAAAAGGACGCGGGAGGTGGAACGGAAAGGAGCGCGTAAGAGAACGAGAAGGAAAATGAGGGAGGGCAACGTCGAAAACGAAGGAGGAGGAAGTGACTAATTGACGGAGTGGAGGAAAGCCGGCGGTGATGCGAGAGGGAGCGGCGGGTCCGGGGGAACGTTCGACGATGCAAGACGAAGAGGGAAAGTGGCTTCGAGCCCCGAGACATCTCGGGGAAGATTTTTTATCCCTTCAAGGTCAGACCTTCGGTATGGCCGCCGCTGGACCACGGCTCTCGCCTTGTCGAAGTAACTCTCGTTAGAGTTAACAGTATCGAACATCCAACGGGGTAAGTCCTGGCCATTTTATTTATAATTATCGCGTTGTTATCGGTTTCGTTTTCGACTCGCGATGAACTCGTAAATTTCTGCGCGTCCGTGTCTACTCACCGGACGTTACGTAACAACGAAATAAAAGAAGATGAAATAAAATCGACGCGGAAGACGAAACGGCACGGCGACGGTCTGCCAGGCGGATCGGTAAATCCGCGAGAGGAAGCGTCGACCGTTAGTTTAGCATGAACGCGACCCACGAATATCGACTATGAATATCGAATGAAGTATGGAAGCGACGAGACGGCGATTCGTCGTGGTCGTCGCATCGCCGTCTCGTTTTCTTCGGTGTTCGTGTTTCCCGATCCTGGTCGTATTTCTTGGCACGATGCGCGTGCACGCGCGCCGATTCCCCCTTTCCCTGCTGGACGGCTATACATCGCTGTAAAAGAAACGACGACGATAGGTACTTGATAAAATTTCTCTTCCGGCACAAGGCACAAGTACAAGCAGGCACGTTAAAGGCAAGGCCACGCGTGTATACCGTTGCGATCGCATTACGCTGTCGCACGGTTCAATTCGCCAGCGTGCAGACGCCCCCTTAAAAAAATATTCGCCAGCCTTTCGAGTATTGTTCGTACACGGTTCGCGAATTAACGGTAGTTTATGCTGCTACCTGAATCCCAACAAACACAGAGGACCACCTTCGCGCGTGAAACTTTATCGAAATGGAACGGATATTTACCATTCTCTCGGTCTCGTTCTCTCGTCCCTCGATATCGATCCAACGATAACGTGTCCCGCCTTCGGAAATTAAAACTTCAACGGGCAAAAGTACTTTCAAATTAAATTCATAAAACGAGCGTGGACATTTTCCCTTGCCGTTTTTAGGCTATTAGGCGTAGAAGGAAAGAAACGAGGACCTTGAGTTTCATAGGAGTCGAGGTGAAAATAATTTCAGTCGATAACTACGTATTACGTATCGGATCGTGTTATCTTGCGTATGGTGGTAATTCGCGTCTCTTAAAAATTCAAAATTAACCATTATAATTCGCTTTTCAAGAACGACAGCGGTTACGAGTCGATGAGTACGTCGCAACGTCGTCTTTCATACCTATACGTGGATGCTTTCTTGCCGAGGGGTCAGTCTACCAAGAAGTCGCGATGACCAAATGACAAAAGCCGGGGTCGCGTACAGCAACACGATACGAGTATAAGAGGAAATTCGTTATCGAAGAACGCAAACGAGAATTCCGCTGCCATAGGACCGGCAGTTTGGTCAGAGCGGCTGACTTCCAACCACTATCTACGCGTTGGCGTAACAAGTGGCGGAAGCGAAACGACCGATCCGGGTAGCGTTTTATGATTTAACCCACTTGTACGAAGGTCAAAGTCGAAATTAGAAACTCCTACGATCGTTTCCGACTTTCGTTCGTTGTCGTGATCGTCGACCGGTGGAATTGGTGGCGGAGAAAGTGTTTGGTCGACGGAGAAAGGAGCAGAGAACGGAATGAAACGAGAAGAAAGGGAGCAACGTCGATGGGAGAAGGGAGACGCGGTGTCGGAGGTGAAGGAAAGATGAATTTGTTCGTTCGATCGTAAGAAACTCGGGTGAAGGGGTGTCAACGGAGGAGTATAGGACGCGGTTAGAGGAGGGATAGAGAGGGCGGCGATAGTTTGGTGCGCGAACGATGCCGCATCGCAGAGCTCCCGTACAAGCGAGAGACATCGACGGCCGAAAAAGGGGACCGGTTCCTTGCCTGTTCTTCGACCGTAATCCACTGTCCGAGGGAGGTAATTTCGAATTTTGTAAAAAAAAAAAAAAACTATCTCCTAACGGGTCTTCTTACCTGATCCTCGGCTATGATCCGTCGCAAGGGGAAACGTAAATTCCGAGTTTTTAGTCGATCGGTCGGTTTTTTTTCGTTCCGTCTCTAAATAATATCTCGTCTCGTTATTAAATTATTACCTGAGGTGATTATCGGGCTGCCGAGTCTGCCCACCATCGAAACGTTGGTATTTCGATAGTTTTCATTTTTATACGCGGTTATTTACGGCCGAACGTATCACCTAAACTTATCTTATCTTGTCAAAGATCTTTTAATATTTGGGAATCGAGTTGATCGTCGATCGAGCGTAGATTTCTCGTGATAAGGAAATTCTAATATTCCGTGATGTTAAAGGTATCGAGGATATTTTTAGATTACACGTTTTTTTATAGTAACGATCACGTTACATTGTGCAATTACGCGGCGTTATTTCCTCCAACGAAACAAGTTATTCGTAACTTTACGTTAACCGTCTAACGTCTGCCGGTGTATCTTTTCGTTCCGATTAATCGTCTTTAAATGCAACTACATTGACCTCGTGATATCAACAGTTAAATAAACCACGCGATATCTAACGACGGTTAATACGTTTAACTTTACTTTAATATAAAAAGCTAAGCACAGCTGCTCCCAACTCTTATACATAACAGTATTTCAATTATTCGTTTTTACCTATTTCGAGCCGAAATTTGTCGAGTAAAAGTCAAATCGCTCTTCGATCACGGATAACGATAACCCTTCGCTTGCCTAACAGATTCTCCATCGCACGGCCCAAGCTCGAATCATTTTTCAACGAAGCATCGACTTATCCGGCGATCGAAAGTACGCCTCTCGCTATCACGAAGACAAAAACTCCAAAAACTCGCTTAGTCGGTTTTAAAGTCCTTCTACTCTTCTTATATTGTTCCTATATTGTCTTATATTGTATTATATTGCTCAATTTTACTCTGAAACGCAACGTTTTCGAATTCTTGGCTCGATCAGCTTTCACCTTCCTAACTACGTTTTATCGTCGCTAATCTTCGGATAGCAACGTGAAAAATATTTACCCGCGAGAAGGTAATCGATCGACCTAATCTGATCGCGGCGAACGCAACGCAACGCAACGCAACGCGAGGAGAAGATCGATTTTGTCGTTGTTTGCGAGCGGCGTAATCGACCCGATGAAAATGCCATTCCATCGTTGCGCGCAACGCCACGTCGGTATCGAGAGCGCTTCCAGCTGAAATCAACACGAATGGCCGCCGCTTATCTGCAGTTTATTTTTACGCTTTTTTTTTATCTTATCCCAACTAATATTCCTCCTGGTTGTGTTTGAGAATGATTGATAAAGACGGGAGCTGTTACGCTGGTAAGCTGGCCGATGCGCGCGACGCAACGATCGAGCGTCCAAGAGCGGTGGTTCGTGGTTCCGAGGCGAAGCGAAGATGCGACGAGGTCCGCGAGCGCTGGCCAACGATCTATAAATATTCCCATGTTCGATACAATCGGCTCGCTAAACAAGATAAAAAAGACGCGAACGGGAAGGCATGGAAGATTTTCTGTTTCAGTTTTTCTTATTATCGTTCGTATGGACGAGAAATCGCGCATCGACGCTCTCTTATCGTTTGGGGCATTCGTCGGATCGTTCCATTGTCCTTCTCTGCTCGCTCAACGACCAGTTTTTTATGCGGATTTTTATGAATTTATAGGAAATCTGAAAAGGTCTGTGCAACGTTGCACGGAATTCGTAGAATATGTGAAATATATAAGATATCCAAAGAACGGTGCTTTCTATAACGCTTGGTAGATAAAACATTTTCCTGTCGAGATTTCACTTAATTAAAAAACTATATTCTCAAGAATATGGATCTGAGGAAAAATCTGCCGTCTGACGATGGATCGCATACCCAGATCATGAAAAACGTTCGCTCCATGAAAAATTTCAATTCCGTACAGATACTGAACGCGCTTCCTCGTAAGTTCGATGTTTAATCAACGACGATCCAACGATCCTGTTTCGTTCGACGATTTCGAATATCTAGTTTTTTTGTCGTATAACGATACAGAAACGGAAGAGAGAAAATTTCTACAGCATCGTTTTCTTATAGTATCGTATATATGGTAAAAAAACCTAGCGCACCGAGTACGACGAGAACTCGGCAGACGATAAACCGTCTGGAAGAAATTCGAGAGGATAGAGCCATACGCAGGTACGAGCGATCAAAACGGGTCTTTACACCCCTGCGGTTCCAGATCTTTCGATTCGTAGCCGACTCTCCATTTATTTCCCCTACCGGTAACGTTCAACGACAAATGTTTCGTAGTGTCTGTCGACCACGATTTCCACCATGCGTATAAATAACTACGTTGGGGTACGCGTGTATATCGTATATCGTATATTCACAGGGGTGCAGGTTGTTCAGGTACACAGGTGTCGCATGAAACAGGTAGATGACGATTTCGAGGATTACGTGCAAATTGTATAGGCGAAGTCGCACGATTTCCTGTGACGTGATTCTAATTTGAAACAATATTTTTCTTTTTTTTTCCTTTCTTGCAGCTTTCCAGATATTAATAAAAATATCTCGTTGCCTTTTCCTCGTTGTATCGTTTATATTATCGTTGCTTATAGTTTAACCTTTTCAGACAGTACTCGACAGTACACGTACTATCTTCTCTACTATTTTTATTTTGCATCGTTACGTTTCTACGTTTGTGCGAGGTGTTTAACTAAAAACATTTAACATAATCGAGAAAACGTTGAAACGTAGTCGCTAAGAATAGGATACGTTGACAACGAATGATCGCATGAAAATGACCTTATTTTCGGTTCATGAATCATTCATCCAAATCGTTCATCATGGAAAGGTGTTGTTGTTTACCTTGTATGGTCACGTACGTATTGCGTACGTATTCTTCGTTTAGTTTATAATTCACGTGTTTTTTCAGGGACTGCGGTTTAAAAATGCGCGTGGAAAATTAATAGTTCGTAATAACGAGTGCTACGAAAGGTAAACAGGAACGTTACGATTATAAAGGAATACCGATCGGCGTACGTAGGTCCGCGGTTATTTTAAAGCGAGACTAACCTGTTTACATTCGCGATGTTAGTAGCGATACTAAGAAACCGTTGCGATATTATTAAAAAAAAAAAAAATAGTGAAAACGGTGGGCGAAATGGACGATGGATAGACGGATAGAAGCAGAGAAGGAAAGATTCTCGAGTTTCACGATTTCGGCGATCGAAAGACGCTTCACCCCTACGGTATTCCGACCCTTGGCCTGTCTCCCCCTGCCAACCCCGTGGCGAGGACATTCATATATTTTATAACGCAGGTCGCTTTTACCCCCGGGATAAATAAACACACACGCACAGATGCATAATGGAGGAACAGGTCGAGCACACAGGTGTCTGGAAGGGGCCAGAAAGGCCACGGATGGATGTTACGTGCGTCATCGTTGATGCGTGTATGCCTTGAAAATGGGACTTCTGGTGTCCGACCCCCTACACGACTCTCCTTTTTCGAGGGATCCGACAAACGCGAACAGAGGCTAGACGTATGTATGCGCGTGTATCGTCCTATCTCATTTCTCGTCCAAGTTTCCCCTTCTGTACCGTTTCTTTTTCTTTTGCTTTCTCGTTTTCAATTCCTTCTACACCGCCGCACCCCCATCCACCGGGCCCGAAATGACGCAGGTGCTGCCTCCTATAAAATCCTACTAAGGTCGGCATACAGTGGCGTGGGTATTATATTAGTCGAGCGGAACTAGTTTCCTTCGTGGAAGACGAAGGATCAAGGACGACGTAGAGTCGCGGAGTAACAACGATATTTTCTAGTTAAATCGTCGGTGATTCTTAAACGGTGATTTTCTCGAACCGTGCTATCGAGTGTTTCGATGCGTGTTCCTTAACGTTCGACGTATTCGTGTTCTACGGGCAGGTCTATTCGCCGAATGTGATCCTCGAATTTACATACCGCGCCCAGAACCTTGACGAGGAGAGGAACATTAGCACGGTGCGTGTCGATCACGATCCACGCCCATGCCACGTCTCGTAGTCGAACGTTCTTAGGGATGCGACGCACATGTATAGCGGTACGCCACACGTTTGGAAAAGTATTGACCAAATCTCGTCGTCGTAGCTCGGCTTTCCATCTTTGTCCGATTTTTGAAATTCAGATCTCACGAATAAGGCCTACGGGATATTCGTAAGAACGTAGAACCCTCTGTAAAGATCGATTCACCGACGTCCGTATACCGGAATGATCGAAGAAACAAAGATCGATATAAAGAGAGAGAAGAGGAGGGATTTGGCGCGGACGTGGATCGATGCGGTGGCTTTCAAAAGATTCCAAGGCTGGGGCGTCTTTCCCACGACCACAACGAACCCCGAGCGACCGTTGAAGGAGCTGCAACGTCTACGGGGGTGGGCAAGTCTGTTTTCACATGTGGCTCGCGAAAAAAAGGCCGTCGGAAGGCCGTTATGGGGTCACGGGTCGACTTATGGCGCTGCCTGACTTATGGTACTCTTGCGTATGCATGGTCTTTGTCTCTCCAGTTAGAACCTCTATACCGGTCGGTTTTTCTGACGATCTTTGAAAACGGATTCCATGGAAAAGGACTCCGTCTCCAGTGCAAACGAGCTCCAGCTAATGAGATCCATTGGATCCAAGCAGAAAAAAAGAAGGAAGAGAAGAACGGAGCTTTTGTCCTGAAAGATATCGATTACGAAAGTGAAATTTCTTTCGAATATTAGCTCGATACGATTTGTGAAAGAGCGGTTGAAAGGTGATTGCGAGGTGGAAATCGAGTTAAATGCCAGTTAGCGTGTATTAGACGCAGCACGTTGCTTCGACGTCGCGCATTGAAAAAGCAATCGATTATAAAATTACCGGTCTTTCCTTTCTTGTTGGTTCGATGAAACAGAAGTGGCACAGCGTAACGGCTGTTACGATTCACGGGCGAAACGCGGTGATGGTAATTGCGATCGAGCGATCGATCCGGCAACAGATAATGCCACGTTCGCGATGGTATTCGATAAAGATCTGGTTAAAGGAGCGTGAAATTAGCGGTGAAACAAGCGAGATCGTCGTGGCCGTGTCGTTGGCAGATGTCTAGACCTGTATAATCATAATCGAGCCGTAGGATTTTAACGTGATCGCTGTTTCCTTGTTAGGGGAACGTGCGGACGCTTTATCAATACGAGAAAGTGATTCGTGGCCGATACGACGAGACGACGATGGCTCGTATCGGTTCTTACCGAAATTGAATTACACGATCGGGGCCAGTCGGCGGATTAACATCGGCGATTCTCTTCTTTTGTTCTCGTGTTTTAAAATGTATTTTCGGGATCGGGAAGGTCGGTCAAAAATTACGCGTATTTGTGGTTCGTGTGTTTAATCGTTATCTTTATAAGTGTTTCAATTTCTCGATCAAATGGCGCGGCAACGAGAAAACGAGACCACAATTTCTGTTTAAATTACATAGGGTTATCGCGATATTTTTACAAGCGTTAATTTCCCATGCTTTTAGTACGATTATAGAACAGAGCGATGAAAAGGAAGAAACGAGAGAAAGAGGAAGCTAATATTTCGATGCGACAGAAACTATTGGCATAGAATGCATTATTCATACACGATTCTCGCGTAAATCGTCGATGGATAATCCGTTCCTCCCAGGAACGTAGTTCTTCCTCCGGCAAATCGTATCGGGAGGCGTGACAAGCGCCAAACATTTCTTCCGCAATTTTCTGACACCGGCAAATCGCGCGTCGCACGGCCATGCTCGCGACTAATGAAACCAGACTTACATAACGAATAATGTAGCAGCTCAGGGTATTAATTACCGGTGTGATTTTCTATCATCGCCAGTAGCAATTTTCATCAGGCGGCTCTATATTTCCTTCCAGCCCCACCAGTTTATCGTTTCTCCTATTCTTTCTATCCTTAGCGCCGTGCGTGTTGCCTTCTTTTCGCCAAAGTTCCGCCGATCTTCTTCGTGCATTTATTGCCATTTATTTCGGCTGAAAATATGTCGCGGTTCTTCCAGTAGACCGAAGAATTACGGAGAAGAACGAAAGATGGTTATTTCGTTTAACGCTCGGCCGTGCGTAAAAGTTTTCGTATAGAGGCTACTCTCCCTATTTACGCTTCCATATATTCGCATATACGTATATTATGTATCGTTCAAAATAGATACGTAATGACGTTAGATTCTTTTTTATCGCAATCGACTCTTGTTTACTCGATAAAAAAATGAAACAAGTTCTACCGCTTTTAATAATTGTTTTACGCAATTAAAATTCGATCGCAAAGAAAGAAAAATCGACCGAATAACAGCAACGCGAATGCAGAACGTGTTTCCGTGCCAGCAATACGTCGTCACCTTGTTTCACATTATTCCACATTTCCTCGTTTAACCTAAATACGAAGCGCATAAGTAGTATCGTATAAAATCGTCGATGTTTTGTTTTTCTACTCCAAATTCGACGTGCGCATTTGACTTTTTAAGCAGCGAAAGTCTGACCGATGATTCTCTGACCCCTCATCAAGAAACTGCTTTTAAAGAGTGCCACCACGCCACACCAGGCCACACCACGCCACACCACGCCACACCACGCCACACCACGTCACACCACGCTACGCCATGCCACGCTACGCCATTCTACGCCATTCCACGCCACGCCGATACGGTCGCCAGGAATAATTTTATTGTAATCCGATGCCTGGTGGCCAGTGGCGTAAGGCGTAACGCGATGTACGCTTTCGTCGCCGCCTTTAAAATCGTACAATTTCACGGTGGCGAGCGTTTTCGAAACGTGACGATCAGCAAATAGCTTTGACGGAAACTCGTTTTAAACGATTTTTACAGTTGCTTAAAATTCGGAGTTTGAAATTAACGACGAGTCTCGCTTTTCTTACATTTCGAATGTGAACACGCTAAATCTTATAATATTCGTATACCACTAGTCTATTAAGAGAATCATTATATCACCAGATATCTCGTTTTTAACTGAACTCTCTTGGTATACGAAGAGCGAAAGTCACGGAAAATCCTAATTCTCTTTTATCTTAACCCTTTCTGTCCGTCTCTGTTTCATTGCCTTTCGACCGAACAAAATCCTATACTCGTTGCCCCGCTATTTAATTAATTATTTTTACTAACCTTAGCTCCGAATGCGAACGGATAACAAATAAATATGCTTTGAAAAATGGAGGAAAAGTTGGTTTTGTTTTAAAAGATCATCGATATTAAAGCGAAAGTGAGACAAAAAATGTGTCAGAACTTTCGAGAAGCGTTTGTTGGTGGCCCATGTGCCCTATCGCATCGGAGTAAACAGATTACCTCGAAGGGAAGTACGCATACATATATATATATATACATGATCGGTCAAGTATCGGGAGGAAAGGCCTGCGGACGGACGAGAGTACAGGAACCTCGCTAAAAGCGTCGTTTGTCAACGGAACTATAAAATAAGTATGCTGGAAAATAGGTGGAAAAGCTACTGGAAACTATCCGAGAGAAGAGGGACTCAGGACGAAAAGGATCGGTCGTCCTGCAGGATTTTTAGGCTTAGGATTTCCCTCTTATAAGAACAAAACTCCGTCCTAGTCTCGTTCGAACAGCTTTCTTCGTCGTCTGTGACGAGAAACGTGCGAGTGGACACGAAAGACCACAACGTTCACCATAAAGGTCTTCTAATCTCCCTCGAGGATCCCATGCGACGCTTTCACGCGCAACATGGTACAAAGTCCGAGGATACGTGAGCTATGTACTCGCGTACGTACGTACAGCAATTACCGTTCGTAAGTATAAGAATACTCTGATAGATTTTTGCTGCTCGCAAGGCTGTACGTAAATTTTAGCAAGATCCACGAGTTAGCGATAAATCGAAAGCGAATCTTGTCACGTTGTAGATCGTTTTGTCGCGTATACAGTAACATTTTCTTTCTTGGTTCAAGCGGAAACTTGACTGGGCGAACGCTATAAGCTCCTAGAGCGCTAAATCTTTTTCCTTCTTATCGTCCTCTGCGAATATCGACCAACTTTCCGTACGTTTTTACGAACAGATGACAAACGCGTTTCGCACGAGCCTCTAATTACACGAAAGGAGGCTTCTGCGGCACGTAACAGAAACTAATACATGTAATATGTACTGTAACAGTGTCACGACGAAGGCGCAAACGCTGGAAGAAGCGAGCGTGCGTAACGCCCGAGGAGAACGATTTACGTTAAGAGGGATCGCTATTTGGTCGTGCGTCGTTAAAATAAAACGACGCGATTAGCGTCTCGCTAGAGTTTAGGTCAATGTTGCCTTGTGTTCAAACTTTCCACTCCAACATGCATTTTTCTTCGTTCCTTTTAAACATACGTACCGCGATTCGAACGTTCCCTGTCTTCGAATTATAGATCGATATGCTGGACGATTCGACGATTATACCGGGACCAACTACCACGTGGTAATGATAAAATAAGCAATCGAGCGAGTTTCTTAACCGTGCGACATCGTCGATTTCCTGACTATATATAGAGTACTATTCGTATACCAAATGCTGTCTTTAATAATAATAAAGCGATTAACTTGGTCGCTGCAACGAAGATGAACGCATGCTTCTCATTTCGCCATCTTTTTCATACTTATCGCTTTCGTTGTTATTATCGTTGTAAACATTTTATTCGCATATTTTACTCGTTCTGACACGCGTCTAACAGTAAGAAAGTTCTGTTTATCGTCGTTTAGGTTCTGTAACGTAGGAAGAGTTTAGGAAACTCAAAGTGCTCCACGTTGCACAAATCTGATAACGAAAAGAAGACGTAAAGTGCCTTAACCCGTTGTAAAAAAATTAAGATAGCGTTGAACTGTTTCCCTCGAGAACATAACGCTTCTTTCTTTATCCGGAGAACGATAGATAGGGCTTGGTTTAATTTATAGTAGGTACGTACGTTTCGGTTACAAAAAAGATCAGATTTATTCCAACTTACTGGCAGAGCGTCTGGTTTCAATAACGAATGCTTTGAACAGCAATTACGATCGTATAACTATCTAAAACGAATGATAAACCGATTATTTTTAAACTAAAATTTCCTTTCTACAGAGTACTTAGGTTAGTGATAAACTTAGGTTTTCAGCTTTACGGCGAAGAGAAATTTTATTATTATTTATTTTATTATTTATTATTATTTATTTATTAAAATTTGTATTGCGCGTTTATCGCGGTATCGTTGCCTTCGATCGTACGAGCCAACGAAAGCTCCACTAAGGAAAAACACGCGCGTTTTCGACTACAGCTTCTGCGTTAGCATCAACGCGTCGTTGCCGTCGCCGAAGCTGACGAAACTGTTTGATCGCCTTCTCTTCCGCTATTTGACGGTCGGGGGCATAGTATCGTCGAGAATTATTGGTTCTTTTCCACGATGGCGTGGGTTCCTGGTATTTTATTGGAAGGAGCGAACAGGCCGCACAGGGTGCCTGGCGTGCACTTGGTCAAACAACGAGGTCTCTATGGAGGCCCTTCGTTTATTGGCGCTTCTAATTCAGGAGCGGAAGTGGCCGAAAAGCAACGGTGAAAACAGACCTCCCGGATTAAAATAGGTAACCATAACTGCTCGGCTTAAACGTTTCGTATTAATAATTAACACGTTCCGCGGACAAGCTGCGCCAACCACCATCCCTTTTTAATCGGCTCGTTTTTCTGCCCTCGAACTTCTTCTTATCGTCGATTTTCTAGCGAGTCCTTTGCAAGATTAGACAAAAATTGAATTGATTAGAAAAATTTGTACAGTTTTCTTTCGATGACGTCTCGTCATTTATCGAGTAGCTCCGCCAACTGCTTTTTAGGAACAAATGTTCCATATTTTCCGGCAACGAATACCTTCGAACCTGACGAAACCTTGATTGTTCGAACGAATCGTGATACACTCATCTTGTTTTCGATAGAAAGACGATAGAAGCGAGTAATTCTCGTTTTTCGTGTTTCATAAGCGTTTATACCTCTTCTCGAAAGAGCGGTCGTGATTTATCGGCGTAGGAAGTTTACGCATGCTCGCATTCTCTCTCTAGAATCCCGGCAATTCGTCGCATTACGAAACAAAGTTCGTGAAAGCAAAAGTTTCGTTGTGACAATGAAGTTTGTTTCATTTGCTGAAGAATTTTACGTTGCGCGTACTCCTCGTATCGGAAAGTTTCTGCGATTTATTGTTTCGACGTTGCATACATCGCGAGATAGTGCGTACTTCTGTCGTCGTCATAGAAGATAACGCAAGTACAAATTTGAACATGCTTTTGTGTAAAATTGGAAAATTCGACGTTTTCCTTTGCTCCGTAGATCTAGAATTTGGAATATGAACTCGCGATAGCTAAATTGTAGACCTTTTTTCTACGAAAACAGGAATGCTATAAACTAGGATCGGATATTATTTGGATAAATCATTTAAAGGACGATCGTTTATGCATTATGCATCGTGCGATACTCGCGACTTATCGTTCAGGCATTGTTATCTCTAACGAATAAATTTAGATCGGATGATACCGTTCGGAAACAAAATGAATTACATCGTAAGAGCCGCGAGAATCGTAAATATATTTCGTTCGACTCGGTAGTTTCTCGTGTATCCATTTCTATTTGAAAATGGCAGAATGCTCGAGAGACAACGAACGGTAAAACGTAGTAAAAAATGCATACAGATGCGTACAGAGTAACGTATAATTTATCGGTTGCCATTGAATGAAATATGAAAACGAAAAATGAAATATCAGAGCATAAAACCGAAGACAGAAATTTCTTTCGTATCTAACACCACGTGCCGTTCAATTTCTTATATTAAGTAATTTCAATTTCGTAACAACTTCTCGTATTCGTTGTATCGTTTAAATCGTATAATCTTCGAATATAACCAAATACGCGTTTCCCTTGTTATTAACAAAAGTATACAGGATGAAGATAAGTGGAACGTTAAGGCTTCGTGCTGTATACGAAGTATAAAGTGGCAGTTATTCGACTCTCCAACGATTAAATAGTGCAACCGTGCGATCTTCTCCCTTATGTGTTCTACCTGCGAGCACCGAGCAATAATGCCTTATTATCGTCGGATAATGAACAATCAGATTGCGTGTATCAGTGGTACGAAAAAAAAGTTAACAAACAGGCAAAAGAGAACGCTTCCAAGTTGGTGGTGCCTTGAAATTATTTATCGAATCTATAAAGCATATTACGTAGCTACTTTGTTCCGATAGTTTCAAACGACTTGCGATAACTTTACGATCCTGTTTCCTGCGAAACCGAAAGTCGTTACTTTTGCAAATTTGTCTAGATGCGTTTGCATTGTATCATTTGCAACGATTAATTTGTTCAAATATGTATTTAAAAAATTACGTATTCTAGGTATATCTCGGTACGAATTTAAAGAGCGACGGATCTTTGTTTCAAATCACCAAGGAAATAGCTATTTCCTTGTAATTTTATGCGATAAGTAAATTATTCCTTTCCCATATCCTACGTCGATCGAACATCGTCGTCTTAACGTTAACGATCGTTATCGTTTCATCGTTATTGTCGTAATTAAACAAATGGTAACAATTAAAAATATTGGCAAAGATCTAGCAGGCAGGTAATGCCAGTTAGAGGAGAAATAGCTATATCATGAAATTAAATACCGAAAAGTATGTTCGTGTAAGTAACGTTCTATCGCTTTTGCTCGATCGAAGCAATTGTTATTCAAACAATTCGAATCGGTAGGATTATTAAACCGTTAACATCGATGTTTCGTCCGGGGACTTTTAGGGTAGGCCGGAATCTACCTCTCGGTCGTGCCTACCACTTGCTACGTCACACAATTAGATGGACCGTAATAATCATAAGGAACTGTCGTAAAACTGAGTATTTCGATTTAAGCCGTTACAATACCGATATAAAACACCTTCGAGGCAAAATGTTCCTTACGGTTATTGCTCCATCAGGTGGAAAGTAGGGAAATTTTTCCCATTTTCCCAGAGGGATTTTTCCATTTCCAGGGATTTTCAACTGTGCCCGAGTGGTCAAGCGACCGGTGGTGGGGCGACGAACACCTAGCAAGAGTATTCCTCTGCGACGGCATCGTCACCGAACTTCACTGGTTCATCATCTTTGGAACACTCAACGTCTCTTTGCCGGGTTTTCACCCTTCTATCGTTCATCTATCGAACTTATACGTTGCAGCCGCGTGGAAATATATACCGTCTTTCAAACCGTTGATCAAGCATTAATAAATAAATAATCGGCATTGATTAATAAATAAAGAAATAGGGGATCGGTCGGTTCGTGGCGTCGATCGTCTAATCGTAACGAGAATTTACGACTGCCGTTGACGCGCTTCCTCGCGATCGCGTCTCTCCGCGACTGGTCGAATAAACGATCGATCTATCGTAATGAAACTGTTGTTTGAAGGTATAATAGACGTTACAGTTAATCCTATAGAGCTATTTATCGCGTAGTGCGATATACATGTGGCATTGTAAACGGAGCTTAACATCGTAGAGATAGACCTGCAGTGATAAGTGTCGTCAGTGTGAACGTTATCTCTGGAAAATTCCACGAAAGACCGCGGAGCTTCGTGACGATTGTGAAAAATGAAAGACATTCCGATAATTACTGCTGTAGTTTAATAAAATTCTACGTCAAGTTACCAAACGTTTCTCATACAGTCACGCAGATCGATAAAATGGTAATCGATTAATTAATCTCTCTTTCCGTTTCGACGTACAGCGTTTCCTGCAAGAAACAAAAGCGAACAGAAACAAACGCATGTAGCACGATGTATACGATATAACGTATGATTAACAAATTAATCCTAAGAATCGCTGTCGTATTACATTCGTCTATATTCTCGATTATATCGTAAGAAGTTTTACCGCATTTGTTGTTTAACGCATTTTTCGATTCTAGTATGACTGTTATCCGGCTATCGTCCAGTTCGTTCGAACAATCCGATAATTTTCGTACTCGAAGATCAGATAGATAGATAGACACGATCGTTGCCGCCTATTGGTTATTTCCTAATCGCGTATTTCTTATTTCTGTATATTTAGTAAATCGTAACCATTATCGACAAGCTACAAACATAAATATTTAGTCGACTCGTTTCTTTCCACCTCCTTCCCCCCCCCCCCCTCCTTGCTGTTTATGCAAATTTATCTCTAACCTACTTAAAAGGACATTTCCCCTAATAAAGGCTAATAATAAAAACGACTCGACGCCAATATTTGACAATAAGTTTCGTAGAGTCGATATCTGTGTTAAAGATTACTTTTGTAAGAAAGTTTGGAATCTTAGATCGATTTTCAACTGAAATGTCGTTACGTCTTCGACGTTTGGTATTTCTGTATCGTCGTTGACTGTCCTTTTCACTAGTACGATTATCGTTAATAAATAACTGAAAACACATGGCATGTATACGCGTAAAGTAAAAATAGTAGGCGATTAAAATGGGCTAAAGGCAAAAGGAATTTCTATCCAGATGCTGTTTTATTATCGATGTCACGTAAAGATATGCATTTACATAAACGCCGTCGGGTTTTTTAATTTAATCGTCGGGCCGCGTAATTCTATTACACGCTTGTCTATTATTCATATTTTATACTTATCGGTTAATTCAATTAACGGTAACTACAATATTGTAACGACGAAAATTGAAAGGAAAAAATACCGACTTGTACTGACGTACAAAGCATTGACTTAGATAAGAACTTATACGAGCTGACGATCACGTATCCGGATGATGCAGAAACATAATGCATGTGCAATGCGCACATCTTGAGACTGAACGTGCGCTGACGTCAGTGGTTGTCGATTCGATCTAGGTGAAATCGATTTCGCTACCAAGGACGAAATTCTACCACTATCGATGTACTTGACGTAAAACGTGATATCGATCGTTAGACGATTTAACAAGGATTTCAAGGATGTTCGAGAAATGTGTTTTGCTTTATTATTTCTCAACAACGAGTCTGCTTAGTTTTCTACTGCTACGATTCGTAAGCGATAGTTTTGAATCTTAGTATCGGCTGGTTCAACGACGCTTTGTATAATTTCAATAACGTTAGCGACCGGACAAACTTTCTCACTTTGACTATCGTTTCTTTCGCGAGATAAAAACCCGAAAAGTCGCCTTCGCGTTCTGTTTCAAGCGTCGTTTATCGAGCAATACGAATTAGCGTATCTGGTAACTTCCTAAATATGCGGCATCCGAATGTTTCGCGCGTCGCGTTATCTTATACGTTATAGAGCGAAATGAAAGAAAGAACGGAAGAACGGAAGAACGGAAGAACGGACGAACATAGAAGTAGACGACAAGCTCTAAACGATTGCGATCTCGGAGGCGGCAGACTGATACGTTGAGTTACAGAGGCCAGTATGGTGTGTAGAGAAAGGGAAAGTCAATCGGGTGAAAGTCGCTCGTCCGGATAGTTTTACCTCCGTTTATCCAACGTGTACACGATCCTACGCGACGAGACCACGATCTTTCGCCCTCTATTACGCTGCCTTTGCTCTTTTTCGATTTCATTTCTCTTGTACCCTCACCGTGTCTCTGGCTAACCAAGCATTCCGTCACTCTGCTTCTGTGGTCAATGTCCGACGTAAGATTCCTCGTTGATAACGAAGTTTTTGTTTTTTATAAATTCTCACTTTATAATAAATGTAACAACGTTACGTTTGATTATTGCTGCGTGGTTATCGGTACGATCTTTGCTCGTTTAAACAGAATCGAGTTAAGCGAACCCACGATGACCTATTCGACTCAGCATTCGATAAAATCTCATTCCAACCTACAATAATAACGATAAAAGAGATAACGGCTCGAATTGATATTACTTTGCTTTTTCATGTCGTTTCAGGCAATACGTTGAAGCAAATTGTGCCTATAACTAACAAAATTGACTCATCCGAACGTTTCGAACTTGGAATACCCCATCGAATTATGAATCACGAAATTATTTATCGCGATCGTAGGTATTTGGAAACTAAATATTTTTAACTATCTAGTACTTGCGCGCCAAAGTTGTTTAAAATACAAAATAAACGTGGAAATGCTTTGATCTATGCGTTTTCATTTACTACGATGAGAAAACGTTGCCTTAAAGTATATCAACTTGGCTCTTAAATATTTATTCGAACGATCAATATGCTTGGAGATAATCCTACGGAAAGATCGGGCAAAGGTAATTTATTACATTTTGACTGTAGAGTTGTGAATTTGAATTTATACCTGAGTAGGACCGGCGAGCGATGATCGAACGAGACGGTAATTAGCCTAAGCGATGTGAGTTATGTTAATCGAAAGAAACGTCTATAAAAGAGAAATTCGTAACACTGGTTTGATGATAATGGTTTTGCTAAATTTATACATTTCTTTTACCGCAGAATGAACTAATGGTATACAAGATTTGACGAGTAGAAAAATGTTTCACGGTCTTACGCAATAGAAATTTATCGCTTGTTTGAAATTAACATGACACGTGAAAGTCGTGATCGACGTGGCGCCAGTCGTTAAAAATGTGACAGAATGAGAAAGTGATTCTTCGTAATAAGTGTGCGTTTGTCGCGGCCGTTAATCGATGTATAAAATTGCTGGCGGAATCATTAACTGACAATATATAAAAATATCGTTCAGTGAAAGCGTAATTTATACAGAGCCAGGCAAGAGATTTCAATTGTTTTATAAAACTAACGTAAGACAGAAAGAAGGCGAATTAAAAAAAGTTGTACGATTTTTAATATTCCATTAAATAGAACCATAGAGCCATAATTTCGTCGTCCTATCCCCTGCCTTTGTCGCCAGCAACGAGGTAACGATAAGAGGAACAAGATGCGATTAGTCGAAGAATTCGTCTATCGAGGTTTTGATCTGTAGATTTCAATTTCAATGCATGCGACTTTAACACATAAAGCCAGCTCTCCTTCCATCGTTCAAACCACACGCTACCGATAAGAATCGGAGGCAATCGGTACGTCTACATCGACACGTATCCATGTACATAACGCGCTAAGAACCGCATCCTTGCTTCGCGTTGCAACGTTTCAAGGAAATCGTGCATCATGCTGTACCCTGAAGCTCATCTCGTTGTGCAATTTTTTCTCGTATACTCACGGTCTATCGTAACTTTACGCGTTCAGCGATGAAAGAAACCTCGCCTGCAACAGAAAGTTTCAAATATCCTACCAACGTGCAGTAGTAGATGGTCTATTAAGAGACCGTTCGATTTCTTAAATGCCCTCTTATCCGTGTAAATTGCGTAAATAAGACATGGAAAAAGGAAACCGTAGAAGAAACGCTAATCGCAGTTGCAGAGAAGCGAGATCGCATGGAAATAATCGCGGTGTTTCGCGTTGCGGCGTGGTGGTGGATACCTCGTTGTGGAAAAAGTGGGATCGCCAGCGAGATAAGCTCGGCGGAATGGCCGACGTGCGCGATTTCGAGGGGTCAGTTTTCGCATCGACGGTAAAGAAGGCAAGCGGATAACAAGTTTTTCGCACGGGACACTAGCGTGGGGCCGCGTTACGCGAGCTAACTCTTCTCTCCGTGCAGTTTGCCGAGCGCGGCGTGCATTTGCCCGTATGGTTGCGCGACTACTTGCCTGGCTGGCAGCGTGTCGCTGCCTTGGCCTTTAACGATTCCTGGAACGATCTCGCAGCTCCGATTTCCATCGATTCCGCCGATGCCGATCTCCGCGACACGCGCGCGCGGCTATCTACCGGCCTTTCTCTCTCCTTTTTCTTTCTTCTCTATCGCCAATTTCAACGGTCTCGACCCATGCCGCCTCCACCTTTCGATAACTCGTTTCCATCGTTTGTAAACAGCGCCGAGCCGGCTGATCGGACTTGACCAATGGTAAACGAAATCTCGGTGGATCTTCGACCACATGGAATTTACGTTACATCGTGGCGGCGGTGAAATCGGGCGTGCGTACAACACGTCGACACGCTATGCGACAGAGATATGCCTGTGCGGCATCTGTTATCGTGGATTCGGCCGAACGATAGTCTCTTGCAATTCTACGGCGCTACGATTAATTAGACAGTACAGGTACGACATAGGAGAAAAAAATAACTAATAATACTTTCACTTTGGATGCCTGACGATTTACGCAATCTTAGCCGCAAGTAAAACATCGTTTTCTTTGAGACGGTTGCGTTCGATCTTAAACGAGACAAACGAGAATAGAATCGCGTGCACTCTTATTAGTATCCGATCGGTATTTCGTCACTTTGTTCTTTTTTTGCTGCTACTTATATGCCGTAGAATGGAAGTTTCGAAAATACCTTTCTCCGAATAAAACGATCGAATGCGTGCGATGCAATAACAATGCAACGATTCGTAATTCGCTTAAACACATTGAAAACGCACATTTAAGACTTTCATCTTTTTCGTAGTACGTAATTACGTACGTAAACGCGTAATATCGTTTTATTACGTATTCGCAACGATTACGTGCAATTATCTAAACGAGTTAATAGATCTTAGAAAGTCGGGAAGAGTCGGAAAGTCGGAAAGTCGTGAAAAATTGAAAATATCGCTAATAGCGAGGAAAGTTAATTTATCGAGAAACGAAGATTGCTATTCGAGAAACGGTTTGAATTGTCTTTATTTGCTTGCTCTGTGTCACAGAAGAACGACTTCCATAACGAGAGAAAGGAACTCGAAAGAAAGAAACTTCTGGTTGCCGGTAAAAGGAAAAGGAGGAGAGAAAGAAAAGAAAGAAAAGAAAGAAAAGAAAGAAAAGAAAGAAAAAAAGAGAAGAAAAGAGAAAATATAGGAGCAAGCAAGAGGAATACGATTAAATTTCATGGAACAGTGAGCCGATCAAGATGCTATCTTTTAGAAGCAACTACGTAAATATAATTTTTAGATTAAGAAAGCGAATTCATCGTCCGCCATATCCAGATCGATGCATTTCTCGAACAGAGAAGAGACGAGCGAACTTACACCGAATAGGTGTGAAATTTGCATGGTAAGAGTTTCAGCCACTTTTCTCCATTAGCCGTTGTGAATAAAAGCGATTCGATCTGGGGACCGTGCGGAACAAGAAACGAGCAACTGGAACAAAATCCATCGTCGAAAGTTTCGAAAGTGTCCGTGAAGACGTCGCGGTCGATGGGCGAACGAGAGAAACAGCTAGAGGAGAGACAAAGAGGAAGTCTCGTTACCGCGATTAAAGACAGAATAGGGTAACAAAAGCGAGGCAGAAAGAAAAGGAAAAGTCAGCCAAGTGTCCAGCAGATGTACATACGTTGCGTACGTATGCGTTATTATTGGAGTTCACGAGGAAAGGCAGGGATGTACATGTGTTAAACAGAACCCTATGCATGGTCGGTTGGTCGACCTTTCTTTCGCAGACCTGCGTCCTTCCTATTTTTCTTCTTATTTGACCAATGGTTAAATCGGTTCGAGTACCGTTAACGATTAAGAGATATGCGTTTTTCCCTAGGCGAAGCGATACGATGCGACGTCCTGTGACTTTTGTTTCCGCTGCAAGTACCGCAGGGTGAAAACGAAACATCGCCCTCTTCGGTTCTGAGAACTTGGACGAGAAACTCGATCGAGGATCACGACCAAGGTTAATGCGCTCTGGTGAAACGCTGCGCGATCAATGGAATTTCCTAATCGACTAAACTTTCCATATATACGTATAATCTTTATTCGTTTCATTAAACGTTACGATACATAAACGGTTTTAATTACGCGATTATATCGTGAAATCTGGAAATATCTTACATCTGATAATAAGAAAGAATAAGTATTCGGCAGATTCGAAGATAATTATCGATTCGAGCACCATTGTTCAACGTGTTGGCCGATAACTGCGTCCCTTTCGCAGGAGAACGATCGAAAGAAGAGGAAGAGCAGGAGGTGGAGGATTCTCGAGACGAGAATGTGCCGGCTAATAAGAAAATGCCATGCTGAAAATGTCACACGCTGAGCAGCGTGACGTCACGCTACAACTCGTTTCTGCTTGTTTTTACGCTTCTGTTGTGTCGTCGAAACATAATCTTCGAAGCGAGAGTTCCAAATGAAAACGAATCCAGAACTGTTTAGCGGTCGAGCATGTAAATGCCAGGCAATGTATGTATTTCCATAAAAATCGCTGGGAGAGATCGCTTTTACCGTATGTCTTAAAATCAAAACAATTTACTTAGTAGCTTGTATTAAACTATATTTGCGCTGTATCGGTCGTGCGTCTTTCCCGTGTGTTAGAACTTGACGAGTGTCGTGAAAGTATCAATTAGAACGAAATCACAGTACAATCAGATACGATGAGAGTGAAAAGATAATAGAAAACGCAGTGCAGTTTCGAATAATCTTTCCAACGTTCGTAGTTTTACCGCTGTGGCTAATGTAATTTTCGTGTCCTTGTGTCGTCATTGTAACCCCGTTACCTTTATGCCCTAAGCCGTTACAGATTACTGATCGTGTATCTGTGCCATAATTATCGGTGTTTCTAACTTTCCAATTCTACGACTAAACGAAAGCAACGTTACTTTAAACGAGCTCGAGTATAGTTTGTAAAATACTTTTGTAAAAATTAAAATTTAAGGAAAATCGGTATATCAAGGTTATTCGAGGATTCAAATTTTAGGATAAATCAGTCACTGTTGAAAAATCTCTTACGCAAAGATTCTAAAGCCTAGCCTTAGAGAAATCTTAGTTATCGCTCGTTCGATGATTATAATAATACGCTGTCTCCTCTCCCGATCGACTTTCAGGCAAGCAGCAACCGATTTTTACAGAGCTGCTGGCAGCTGTAACGCCGACGTATCGGTCGAAGGAGGAAGTGACATTTTGCGAAAGGAAAGCCGGAAGTTGTTCCGACATGAGGTCGTTCGAGTAGGAAGCGAGGTTATCGCCAATTTTATAGACACTCAATGTCAAGTCAAGTACTCTACGAAAAGATCGAGCATGACTTATGAATATTTGTGAAAAATGTCCAGTAGATCTCGACTGTTTCCGATTAAAAAGTTTGTCCAGTGATAAAATAACCTTTTATGAAAATAGACTTTTCTATATCTCCACCTTATATTTGCACGATGACACTTCACTTATATCCGAATAACGTAATTGCAAACATTCTGTGTCTTTACAACGCACATCATTTTTTCTTACGCTTTGTGATTGTAGATTAAACTATTAGGTATCTTTCCTACGATGTGCATATAGTTTCTACAAAGATTCATGCGTTTTATCGTTGAAGCGTTAATTATAGACACTTATCGGAAAGGGAAACCGAACAAAATATTATTGTATTAAACTTTTATTTGTTTACTAAACGCTTAATTTGTTTAAGAATTCAGCATGATCGATCGATACGATCGGTATCGCTAGTTAACCAGTGTAATAAAAATCCTTGTATCTTTTATCTGACTACGGTCATCGTGTTATAATCAACATCGTTTGATAGTAGCTTGGAAGTCAGGCTCTGTCCAATTAGAGGATGTCACGGTTTTTCCCATGACATACGGGCCCATGAGGGTCTCTTCGCGATAGAACCCTAATAGGGAGAAGGAGGGTTAATGCTTTCAACCCCAAACAGATTCTCATGGAGTTATATATAACGACTAATGGGAGTCAGTTTTCGTTATGGTGGCCTAGCTATACGTAGGTATAGATATATCAGTTTGGAACATGCGGGTTCTTTGTAGGCCATACGTGTTCTATATGAACGAATCGAAATCTCCATTTCCACTATGGACGACACCGCGCGCTACGTCCACTTGCGAATGAAATTCAAAATCTTATCGTGTTTGTTTTTCATCGACGACGTTTCTTTCGAGTTTTCTTCCAGTCTGTGCGTCATTTTACATCGTTTCTAGCTTTTTTACCGAAAACTTTTAGAATTTGTTTACTCGTTAGGTACATAAAATAACATTTAACATTTCATTTTCTGCCGGTAATAAGTTTTTTCTAAAAATAGTACGCAGAACTGTGTAGGTAACGATGAATATTCGAAATAAATTCAGCATGGAGTAAAAAATAACAGTAGGTACCGTAAGCCTCTAAGCTTGACCTACGTAAACATAGTTTTAGTACACAATTTTCTTTTATTACTCCATACTTTTTATTACGATGTATCTCGAACTTTAACGTCGGTACCTCTAACTTTATGTCGCGAAAACTGCAACCGTTCACAAAGGATCGAGCGAAAAACGTTTGTATATCGTGTCTTCTACTTCCAATTCGGCATTCGTTATGTTTTCCGATATTTGTAAAACCTATACGTTACTCGCTCGAACGAGCTTGAAATTTTCAACGTTTGAAATTTCACGAAAGGACTTTTCTCGTATTAACGTAAATCGGCGTATCGCGTCGTTACTCCATTTACGACACGTTCAAATTGCCCTACGTATAATCGAATGCTAACAATGCGAGGACAGTGGTTACTTACAATCTACGACTTACATCGTGCATGAATAGAAGCTCAATTTCATTCATGCCACTCTTCTCGGTATTCTATCGCGCGGCTACATTCGAGCTATCCTATCACACTGCATTGAATACCGCGAGTGCAATAATTACGCGGCCTTTCGTATGTCAACGTAACGTTTGGTTATCTTTTCGCCGTATATAATGTATAACGAAAACCTATGTTTAATCACCATCGTGCATTAATCATCGATTACATATCTATGCTCGTAAACTTTTATCTCTTTCGATTTGTATAAATTAGTCAAAGCATTTCAATTTTTTAATCGATAATTTCTATTGCCAAATACGCATTACGAATGTTTGAAAGTTCAAGCGTGACCGAACGATACGAGATTTATGAGAAATATCTTCATCCTGCGAAACGAAGTTCGTTCATTAAGTGTTGGCTTTCTCAAATAAATAAATATCGTCGTAAAGCTTCTTACATCGGTTTTTATTCAATTTATTATTTGCACTGTGTTAAGAGCAGTCCATATAATTTCGATTATCGTTATGACATAATTATCGTTATTACGTAACTGGACTTTACATTGAAGCAAGATTTTCGCGTGTGATTACTTTTTACCAGTTTTCAATTTCGAAATGCGTATCGAATCACGCGGCGATATTTTTTATTCTTTTTAAATATGGGCTATCAGGCTGATAATAATACGCTCCGATACATATATATAAAAATATGTTTTTAAGAATAATAAATCTTGTACTTACATTTATGATAAATCAGTTGATAGAAGAGAGACATTGAAATCGCCGTTTCAAATTTATCCTCTGGAATCGAAGATCGTTATCACTCCAATCATCGTTATTGTTACAGCATTCTATATCCGATGTATTCGATTGGAGCTTCGTTTTAATCGAGATTCATTGGCAGAAACATATTTGGAGTGTTGGTGGTGGTGGTGGTGGTGGTGGTGGTGGCGGCGGTGAAGAGGCGTGGGCGGGGGGGTTGAAGGGAGAGAAGCAGTAAACACTGTGGGGAACGATGGTTCTAAAAACAGCCATGCTACTAGGTATCCCGAAACTACCCTAAATTTCCACCAATGAGAAAGAACAGGATAAAGAGGGAGAAGAACTCGGAGGGATTTGAAAATCGCGGATCAAGGGGTTGTTGATACCGAGAGAAAGAGGGAGAGATGTTTGCATGATTGGCCTGAGGAGTCGGCGCGGTTGCCAAATCTCCGGCGACAGTGACGCAAAGATGGTGGGGACGGGTAGCAATGACGCGTGGTCTGATTGGTGGAGCTCGCGGTGCCGCCTTTCGAGTCTCACGGAGCGTCGCGCGGTCGCACGGATCCGCAGTTCGCATTCGGAGGCCTTGCGAGCTACATCTTTTCGAGAAGAAAAAGAAAGATTGGACGGGTTCGTCAAATTTCCCCCTCCACGGGAATCGCGATAAAGAGTCTTCGATTCGAAAAAGTGCCAAGTTTCTCTCGCAAATACTCTTTCTCCGTCGCTGGTACACTACGACACATACACACACGCACGCACACGTACACGTACACGTACAGGGTCACACAACCCATATATACGTAATCGTCTTTCGTTTTCACGGTGATCTCTACACGTGACACAAACTGAGCATCGAAGAGGCTCCAAGGCGAAAGAGCGGCGTGTTGCTTGCTGTTCGAAGCGAGAGGAGATATTCGTCGATCGTTCGAATTTCTTTGTCAGCCTGTTTGTACGCTGAGAGAGTCGAAACGGGTGTGCTTCCAATGTAAATCCACAAGAACGTATCGTCGGAGTGGCAGTTTTTGTGTTCTCAAAGTTGATACGTACAACCGCGGTTTCTTCTTAACTATTAACCGGCTACCGTGCTACGACACGCACGCTGTTCTGCTCTGAAAGAAGAAGAAGGCTAGTCACGGCCGGATCGCGACTACGTTATAACCTAACTCCAGTGTGTTTTTGTGCGAAAACGAGGGAAAATGTCGACTGCCGTCATGAGCACCCCTATGTTCGTCGAGTGTAGCGAGCACTTATTTAAGGTAAGATACTTTACCATTTGTCACACGATCGTTTCGTCCTTTAGCGCCTTCTTTTTTCAAACGTTCCATGTTGTCAAGTCGTAGGTAGGGCAAACATAGGCGACTGAGTATAGGAGTGTCGAATACCGTTGAACGAACACTTCAAACGATACGATTATCGATATATTTGAAACGTTGCGAATGGGAAGAAATCTTTCTATATTTAGACTCGTGAACTTTGTTATGAATCAGGTGAGGCTCGACGTGTTTGTTCGATCAGTGGTTATTTCGTGTCGTTATCTTGGACGATCACTTTCTATTAAGATTGCACTATCACGAACGTGTGTTCCCTATCGTTTCGAAGAATCGAGAATCCGACTGATAAGCAACAAAAGCAGCAGGTTCTAGATGCAAAGATGGCTGGTTCAGCACGTGGCATCGTGAATACTTGGAAATTCTGACTATAGTATGGTGGTGAATAAGTTCGTGTTGGATTCTCTCGTGGCCGTTGTAGTACTCGCTGGTACTCGGTGGTACCGTGGCGCAAACATTTGTGCGACGGTGTTGGTACGTATTCTGTTCCGACTGCCACGGTCTATTGCACTGCGGGACAAATATGGAATGGAACGGATAGAAATGGTGTACGAAGAATCTGCGCGGTTAGGAGATACGTAGCAGAAACAGGGCCGCGCGTTAGGAAATCTCGCGTCTTCCCAAATAAATTATGTATATCAAAATGAAATGTAGTTAGGTAGACGGCTATAGCTACATACTATGTATTACCATTGCTATGGTAATGGTATTTATTTTACCGCGCAAAAGAACGAGAGGTCGTGATGTAAGAGTTATTTTCGGTCGTACGGTCGCTGCTTTCTTCGACGTTTATTTGTTTTCACTACAATTTTTACTTTAAATCGCGTTAGTTCCTGCATCTGTTTAGCTTAACTCGATTTTCGGATTTATTTTTCGCTTCGTCGTAAACATAGTAAACTCCCAAGACATTTGGACTCGTCTTTGCACAAGAGTGAATTCTTTCATCTCGCGAACCATCTATTTTAAAATACTATATATTTTGAAATATATTTTCGCAAGTATGCTCTCGGATTTTAGCGCACGACCAGGCGTCAAATTCGTACGAAAACAAGCTGGAACTTTTATTATTTTCTATAGAAATTAGAGGTCGTTCTCAATGTTGCGTCGTTGTAAATATCCTTCGTTTGATAAACTCGATTGCCGATGATGAGTCTTTGTGTTTAGGTTTTGCAGCTCGAAGCGTGTTTGTATAAGCTCTATCTCGTTACACACGACTCTGCTTACTTGTGTGCCTGATTTTGCATATGGTTTTCGATTGTCAAACTTTTCACGGATGACACAGCTGTCCGCAGTCAATGATTCGTCCGAATTTGCGACGACCCGACGATCGTTTCAAGTATAGAAGCTCGTGCCAACGTTTTTTCGTCTCGCGTCATTCGTTCCCGCTTCTGAAATCTCCGATTACACCGATTCTCAGACCCCTGGCAATTTGGCTTCATTTTTATCGTCGTCAAAATTTACGCGTTTCCAATTCGTCCATTCGTGTCACAGAACGAACAGAACAGGAAAGTAACTTCATTTTAGTTTTTTTACTTGGAAAAAGATATTTATTTAGGTTTGATCTATGCAAAAAATATGTATTTATATATATATATATATATAAAGAATAATGCATTTATTGCGTTTATGAAAGAAGAAAAAGAAACATATAGGCTCCTACGAAGATAATACTTTTTGAATTCATCTTCTTTTGACATTGTATTTTGCTTACGCCGAGGATGAAATTATAATTTGAAACAATTACGTTGACCGCTCTGTATAGTATATCCAATACATAAATCAAGTTGCCAACTTAGATCTGGGAATTTTGATAAATTTCCTGCAATAATGTTCGCGGTAGCTTGCTTCGTGCGTTCATATCTGTCTGGGTTTCGTAAATCATGTTTCGTATAAATTCGTTAATGTACGTACGAATTCCGTCATGCGACAGGAACTTGTTTTATAAACACGTGGCAGAACTGTTCTTCCCTCGTTTCGTCAGTTTGTTAGTTTTTCTTTGTAGCAATATTGGAACAACGCGGTATCATATCTGGCGATATTCTCTAATTTGAATACAAATGCCTTTGTTCGCTGTTACGAGAAAACAGACAAATAATTTCATTTATGTTTACCAACTTCCTTTTGTCCGCATTACCGCCAATCCGAAATCTGGTTCGACGATAAGAATATGTCTATTTAACCAAAGTATGTTACGGCTTCCCTTCTCGAATAGCAATCTTTTTTTTTCATAGACATTTGTATCTACGCGTAATGCGATTTTCCAAGATTTTATTTTCCACTGTGCCGCTTCCACATTTTACGAGATATATAATTAAATAAATACGTGATTCTTGTAATTTTATTTTGACGTAATTCGTAAAAGTGGTGAAACCGCTTATCGTTTCATCTCTCTTTATTGCTATTCTTCCAACCAATACCTTGAAATTTTCAATAATCGTAGTGGCAGCGTAATCTGTTCCCTTTGATCAGAGTTCAAATACACGCTAGGTATATGTTACCTACTACCAAGCATCGGGGATTCGTTTAAGTATTTGAGCGATAGAACGAACTTAAACCCTGGGCAATTGTTCAAACGAAAAGCAAAGGAACACGTGGGCGATCGTATTCGCGAGTAAAAATACCACGCGTTCGTTCTATAAATTGTTTCTTTGGTGAATTACACCTCCATTCATTTATTCATAGCCAAGTCTCCACTTAACTAGCTTACTTCGGTCACGATTGGCACGGATAAGCGAGTTTAGAGACCGCGGGGGTCTCGTTACATTGAATTATCAATTCGGGTATACAGGGAGTGTTCCAGTTTTCTCGACTAAATGCTACGACGGTCTTTTCATTTTTTCTTTTTTTTTTTAATATAAATCGATTTAATATAAATTTGTAGACCGTAGGTAATGGACATTTTTGTACACGATCCGTTACAGTGTCGAAGAATTTAGAAACGAAAACGCTACATTGCAATCTTTTCGTGGTGTTGTATAAAATCTTTCCACCTGTTTCTGTCTGACGGAAAACAGCTTCGTCGAACAAATCGTAATTGTTATTGTTTTCGTTTCGCGACCGACGAAATGGTCGGACGAACGGCGCGGCAGCGTTCGAGTTTTATCGCGAACTTCTTTCTTTTCCCTCTTTCCTTTTCATCTACGCGCAACTCGTAACTTTCCTCGGTAATTTCTCCTCGGCGATTTCGAAACTCGTTCGATCCGGGAAAGAGCCTTTCGACTTTCGTGCTCGATGCCCATCCGAAGCTCCTCTCGAAATTTGGACTTTGCTACCTACAGTTTAGATGATCGTTCCGTTCCGCCCGGACATTTTCTCTTCTCGTTATTTTCTATTCTAGGAAATACTTTAATAGGATTACTTTAATGGTACCAGATTTGGATCCTTTTAGGTATCGTTGAAGGCAAATTCGGTAAAAATGTACAAGTTGCGCGTATTGTTACGCTACGTGACGCACGCTTCGCCGAAATCAGAAAGTAGATAAAACTTTCTAATACAAAATCAGGAAGCTTCAACCGTGAGAGGATAAATCGTGTTCCTTGTAATTCACGCGTATAAACACGAGTACGATATGATATTCGTCCATAAATCTCAGGCAACCCCATATACATACAACCGAGTAAATCTAATAAACATGCGTGTAACGTTAGAAATTTCAAAGAAATTGTTCGCCGTGGAATACCAAGAACTACAATGCTCTCATCTTATTCCGAACGTGTACACGGTAGCGTACTTCGTTTCTTCTTTCCTCCCGGCCGTTAGGACGAAATTTATTCAAATATCGTCGAGTTAAGTTCCGAGCGTCGAGACGCTAGATGGAAGGAAGTATGTATAAAGCGTACGGCATGACGCATCGGAATGATCGAGCAAAGATTCGATTCACAAAGAGCGAGCCTTGTGTGCATTAAAACAAGAATATAACCAGGTGTCACGATATAAATACGCGTATTAAAACCTACTGTTATCGAGATACAACTTTACGATCTCGTTACGCCTTTTATACCTTTTTATCCGAGCAACTTTTAACTAATCCCGTTGGACGAATCTTGCGTGTAAGATAGAGACGCGTTAGGAAAAATACGTTGTAAAGATGGGAACCATCTCGTAACGAGAGATGTTAAATTGTTTATCGCGAAAGGATGAAAGAGAGAGAGAAGGGAAGGGAAGGTTGGCTGATAGAAGTCGGTGATCGGGCCACGTCCATGATAGCGCCGAGTCTTACCCTTTCCGTGGAATTATCGGGGTCCGGATTTTTCTGAAAGTGGAAACCTCGCCCTGAGCGTGCAACGTGCCCGACGCTGCACCACGCCGGCACATCAACAAAAAGCGGCTCGGCAAATGCAAGCCGTAAGCAGCGTAGGAACCTGTTGCTTCGGATTTATGACGGAAGGAGAGCCGACCGAGGAAAAGACCGAGTTCGAGTGAGAGAATCAGAGACAAGAGCTGGGTGGGGGAGAACGAAGGGAACTCTGGCTAGACGAAGCCAGAAACCGTACGAACGACCGAGACACGAAAAGGCAAGACGAGGATAGGTGATCGAGGCAAAACCAATGGGGCGCAGCGATGCTGGAAACAAATGGGGAAAAAGTGGAGAAATGTAGGGGAGCTGAAAAGTGGAAAACCGCGGGAGGGCGGGAGAGAGAGAGAGAGAGAGTGTGTGTGTGTGTATGTGTGTGTGCTAGTGCGGATAGAAATGGAAGTGGGTGAGCAAGAAGGATGAAGCGAAAGGGAGACGGAGCATGTACGGTTCGTTGAAAAAAAGAGAGAAACCATGCTTTGTACCTGGTTTCTATGCAGGTTCGTGGATGCTCTGCCCAATGCCATAATATGGTCACCGTAGTGGTATTTATCCGTCGTTTCCTTTACGTTGTTACGAATTTTCTATGTTTTTGAAAAGAAACGGGTTTTGCTGTCTCTAAAACGCTAATGAAAAAGAATGGGTTTTTTCGTGCGCTTTGTTCGGCCAATCTTCTAGGCTTTGCTTATAGAATATTCCTTTTCGTCTGCTTTCGCGATCCTACGTATCGCTTATAACGATCAATTGTTGTCATTTACCGGTTCATTTTTATAGTGTCCTCGTGGTTCTTGTTGTCCCGTTTAAAGTGCGTGTAATCTTGGATTAAAGTAGGGCAAGCAAAAACCAGTAGTTCTTTCTAAGATGGTATCGGAGCCGTTGAAATTGTCTTGTTATGAATACACTGGTCGATCAGGAAAAAGAAATAAAAAATAGCAGAGAGTGCAACTAATGTACGTAGAATATAAAGAGGAGGAGGGTGTACGTAAGTTTTCTAACGGCAGAATTACGTTAATTACGCGAGCTAAATGGAACCGGTTGCGTCGAAACGAAATGTACGAATTTCTGCTGCGATATTAACCGTAAAAGATCAGGGGACATCGGTCGAGTATATTTTATTAAAAGGTTATCCCTCTGATTTACCGTTTGCTCGTATCCCTGTGAGTTATCCATGCAAATACATTCAAGTAATACGACTCGTTGTATACAAACTTAGAACCTGCAAGGTATTGTTTAGATTTTCCCTTACCTGTTCTTTTATCGCGATATCTTTATTTTCTTTCAGAACTGTGTTTAATAGACCGTGGTAAAAGTAAGATTCGAACGCTTTAACGTCTCGTAGGATTCGAAAGGAGGACTGAAAGATGATCGAAATTACGATTTGGAACTACAGCGTTGCAACTGTGGAAAATACAACGGAAGATGCTAGTAGAAGGGTGGAGAATTTTATTTCTTCTTCTATATATAAAGGACGTTTGTTTCAAATTATAAATTCGCTTTCTTTTTTTTTTACTCGCATATTACTTACTCTTGATGGAAGAGATTTTGCGAGGTCATAAAACTAGTCAGGCTTGAAGGTATAACTGCGGATTAATTTTTCTCAATAAGATAATTACCGTAGCGTAGAAAGTGACAGGGTCTCGTCAGGCGTACTACTACGACCCTAACTGTGGCTAGATCGATCGACGCGTTTACGTGTTTAACGCTTCGATTTATGATCTCGCTACATACGTACATCTTTTCCGTAAAGATCTCATTTTCCATTCTTCCTTTTCGCCCGACTGCATCGTTTGGTATAAGGATATCTTTATCTTCTCTTGACGAGTTTTGATATAAGATTTTTCGACTTTAACTTACAGGTAGCTTAACGGCTATAGTCGGTTTATCCGCGGGAGGATGTAATAGCTGGTTTTTGAAACGCCAACAGCAATTCATTCACACGAACGGTTGAAATTTCACACCGGCGTTTTTTTACGCGTAACTGACTTACACCGATTGGCTTCTTAGCCATCTATTTATCAGACGCGCGTATCTTTTTTGCTGCTTTATCGGAGCGGATTCGCCGATTACACTTCGAGGTCTTCGGGCGTTCTTCCTTGTTCGTGTTACGTAGCCGTATTTCTAGAAAAAAAAACGGTGTTTTATTTTCCCACAAATTCAGCTTATAACAGCCCAAAGATTCTAAACTCGGTGGAAATCTTATCGCTTTCTGTATCTTTCGTATTCCTCTTTTATTTATCGATGTCCCAGATTTTCTTACGTCGTTGATATTCCGACACGGACACGGTAAACTTCAGTCAACAGCCGCTAATAACCTTTGACGTTGACGCAACTATAAACTTGTGGCGGCACTCGACAGCAACTATGACCGGACGACGGCAGCGCCTTTGCTTACGAACGTTCGGGACCCCGGGTTCTTCAAATCGCGGCGCTCGTAGTCCGATATTTCTTCCACGACATCTAAATGAGAAGAAAAAGTAGCACTATCGCCACAACTATATACACACCTCAAACGAATAAACGAATAAACGAGATACATTGTTACGCATTAAGAGAAATGCCCGGTATCTTTCGCAATGAAATGCAGACTGAAGTAAAATTCAAGAAATTTTTTTAATGAAATTTCAAATTAAAATTTTTCTAGAACGTGTACGAGGCATTGTGTGGATGTTAAAAAATGAAAGAAAAAAAGAATCGGTACATCGTGGCCTGAAAGAATTGGAATTATATTGCGGAGACAGAGAGAATAGTGGTAGGTCGACGAAGGATTTCTCCACCAGATGGAAATCTCCTTTTTATTCTTTTATGAGACTGAGATTCGAGCGTGTCTCCCTTTTGCGGTTCTCCTTGCAAAAAGTATGTTGGACGAGACGCTCAAAAACTGTTCCCGTATTTCTGAAAAGAAACTGGATACACAAAAGCGTAGAAGGAAGCCGAAGAACGAGAAGGGTGCACCTTGCTTTCCTGCGTTCCTGCGTTCCTGCGTTCCTGCGTTCACAACGCGCGTTTCTGTTCCCAAGGAAGCCTAAAGGTTGTCTCACACGTGAGAAAGCGAGAGTGCCGCGCAATATTTTCCCGGCCTCGTATCTCTCGATCCTTCTCTCGATATTTTAGCGCCTCTCGATTTCACTTTCACGCTTGATTTACCCGACGAGATCCACCTTTCCAATTAAAAACATTCGACTTTCCACGCCGTGTTGCCGATCCACCGAAAAGATTTAGGCCAAGTTTCCGTTCGTTCGATTGGGAACCAACCTGTTGACGAGAAATTCGATGTTTTATGGGCTCGTATTCCGAGGATGAGAGAATTTAGAGTTCTGGCATCGTTTAATCGCGCGTCGAACTTAGAAGCGAATCAATGGTTGAAAATTTTATTGTTTTAGAAAGTAGCGCGGCTCTTGACGAGAGCAAACACGTTTCTTCGATCATTCTTATAACGACTGTAATAATCGTGATTGCGAACCAGTTTCGAATTTTGATCCCAAACGGAGTTGAGCTCGATCGCAGAAATAATTCTCGATCGTCGATCGTCGGCATTTTTGTGGCTACTTTGAATGTTTTTTCTTCTCCTCCCGCGGTATGGTCAGAATTAAACGAAGAAAATCAAATGTACAACTTTGTTATTTTCCAGTTGTTTTTATTCCACTTGTAGTTATTGATTTCGACTTCAGATATACAGGATTACATTAATCTATTACAAAAAAAAAAAGAAAAAAAGAAAGAAGTTGAACTACACTGATAATTATTCATTTATGCTTACGATGCATTTATTTGTGAAATCAGAATCATAGATAACCATGAACATATTACTACATATATTATTTTTATTACTCTTACATATACGTTACTACGCATATATGTTATTACATTGTGTATCTAAAGTACTTGTTTTTCCGACGGTTATCGATGTGACGAGACATGGAGGTCCGATATGATGAAAATTCCCATCTGATTGATCGAAAACTTAATTCGAAACAATTATTTTTCTATAGGCATTTTTTACAACCTGTACAAAGTCAAGTGAAGTGAGAAGCGAGTTCGTGGGAGCTGTTTAATAAGTAGCTACTTGTTGAATAAAACATATCGAGCGCGGAAGGTTAGTGCTATTACGATCAGCGCGAAAACAGTGTTTTGCAGCGTATCTTTAATAATAGAGCATTGGCGGGAATACAGAACGAGAGAGAGAGAGAGAGAGAGAGAGAGAGAGAGAGAGAGACGACGACGACGACGAGGAAAATATGTTGTTTTGTAGGGGCGATCGAAGCGAGACTCTCGAAGAAAGGCGTGTCGGTGGAGCGTGCAGGCGTTGCATTGCTAAAACATTATACTCGGAACACGAACCTTGTTGAGAAAGGTAGGAATAGTGATTAGTGCGGAGTGCATAAGTATTCTGCGTGCATCGGACAGCTATTTCGAATGAGATATTGTGTTGTGTTCCGCTGCGTGACCGGAATAATGAATTCATCGTTAATGACTTGTTATTTTCTGCTTCTTCTTCTTCTTCTTCTTCTTCTTCTTCTTCTTCTCCTCCTCTTTTTTATTTCTTTTTCCTCTCCACTGAACGATCGATTAATCGTTAACGGCGAAAGGAAAACTGGCACGCTGAAACGACCGTGATTTAAAAAACGAAAACAAACGTGAAAGTTGCTGGAGTCTAACTGGTTACTGTGACGTGCAAAATAGCCGATCGAGAGGAAAGATCACGATCGTATTGCTTCGCCCCGATTGAAATTATTTGGTCGTTGTACGCGAAACGCGCGATTTCACAAACGCGCAAGCTCTTTCGCGATTTAATTTGCCAAAAGTGTCGCGTGAATTTCAAGTTCGAAGAATACGGTGGATTGTTAGCAGCACAATGAAACTTGTCTGCGGAGATTTTTAGTGGTTAATCGATATAGCCGATATAAACTTATTTATATATGAGTTTATTTTCGGTAATTTGCATACGAATTTCTCGTCGCTGGTTTGAAAGCCGTATGCTTCTCTGTACGTATAGATCGGCTTGCAGCAGTACTTTCCGCTCGGCTAAACTTGTTCTTTCTCGATCTTTTCGACGGTGTTACAGGCTTCCGGTGTGATTTATCTCGGTATAGTGACTTCACCTTATTATTTAGGTCGCTAACTATATTCCAAGTTTTTACTTTCCTGATAAATCAGTCAAAGTCTGTGGCCATCGCGTATCGTTAACCAAACGACACGGAGAGCAGTCGATGTTGTTGCTACCATCGCTTGTCGCATCATGGACAACTTCATTTTTACTTATGTTTTAATTATACGCGTTTGCACTACTGTGATAGTTCAACGAGGATAATAGTTGTATAACATTGACATTAACTGTAACTGTTTTTGTAATTAAGAGAGAAAAGAAACTATCAATTAAGAATTAATCACTGTTTCTTAACTTTAATCATATCTAAATATAAAATACAAATCTTGTATAAAAATGTTTGTATGCGTTTGCCGTATGTAATTATTATATAATATACGATATATAATTGTTTTTAAACCACCGTCATTCCTTTAATCGTTGGCCGACTTTAACGCAACGTAGCGATCGTGTACAGGAAATAAAATTTGCATAGGTGCATCGGTTCAATTGGGGTAAAGTATCGCTTTCTCGGCGTTGCCGTAAATCTGTAATTATGGCTTTTATGATACAATAGAGAGATACGTACGTATCCCCATTGCGGAATTCATTAAGCACAGAATGTCGAACGCAAATGGACTATGAGGACGTGCAACGTTGTTAACCAGCAATCTACAAGATATTCCGCACGCGAACCGCGTTCTCTGCCTGCTTAGGCCACAATTCCTCCTTTTCGTTGATCATTGCTTTTCGACACGTCGCTGCGCATATAAATCGCTATAAATTCGTTTTTCGTTGCCATTGTCGCGAAAGTTGCCACTTTTGCTATTTTATCTTAGCGGTTTTAGTCGCTGTTGCGAAATTGTTGTTTCCTTCGGCTGGTTTAGCTTTTTGCCAAGTAAATTTTGCTTGCTATTTTATATCTTCTATAAAAACGATGATATTCATTTATTACACACGCGCGTACATTTTCTCTCTCTCTCTCTCCCATTCATTCATTCACCTACTCAGTTGAGGTTAATTGGCATTAAATTTTTTTACAAGCATAATGCGCGGTTGCTTGAATAACGACATCGCGTACGTCGCTTCAAGGAGAGCCTTGGGAAAGAATCGAACTCGCTTGCGGTACAAGACTATCGCTGTGAACGTTTGTAGGAAAATTTTGACGACTCGTTGCGTTTCCTTTTCGTTCGTACAAAGTCAGAATACTCGGGAAAAACGTGAAATTGAAAACAAAAATGGAACGTATGATCGATTCTTGGTCTCTCGTCCTTTCACGAACGCTGGTTAGCTGGTCTTTCTCTCGTGAAAAATCGAAACGAGGAGGAAGAAAGCCCGAAGGTAGAGCGCTGGAAACGTGGTGTGCCCTTTTTGTTCGGCCATGTGTACGGAACGCGTCGTTTTTACAAACAGGCGCACATGTGCTTTCTTAGCCTGGATGGATTTTCTCGGACTCGCGTATGGTTATCTTTTCAAAGCGTTTCAAGTGCTTACTTGTCGTTCCACGAAGTGAAAATTAGAGTCGAGTCGTTTCTGAACAACGTACCAGCAGCGTTCTACAATCTATGAAAATATGAATAAAATGGAAAGGAAAAGCTTTGCCTTGCGAACAAAGGCATATTATGTTGGAATAAAAGAAAGAACCGATGTTCCTAGACACTTCCTAGGAACGACATTTTCCCGCATAACTCGACAACCAAGCTCGAAGACCGATTACCTATAGCAAAAGAGTCGTTCTAAATGTTTACAACATATTTTAAAATCATCGAAATCGTATTTTCACCGAGTCACAAATTCGTCGAACGAGGATATTTTTCAAATCTCCAGCGGTTTCCGTACAAAATCCCAAGTGCCACTTACGCTACTCTATCGATGCTCTGTCGATGCTCTGTCGATGCTCTGTCGATGCTCTGTCGATGCTTTATCGATGCTCTAACGATACTCCAACATCTGTAACTCAATCGTGATTTTCGCGAGGATTCATCACCTTGCACCTAACGAAACGTAGTCTGTAGAAGCGTGCAATTATGGCGTATCTGGTGAAAATAGCCGATGAAACGGGAGATTTTCCTGACGATGCGCGGACAGTTTTACCTTTGATTCTCGTTTGCCAGTAAATTTAAATGATGCGGTGGCGGTGAGGCGGCCGAAACGGAACGGCAGAGAAGTAAAAACTAAAAGGAAGCATGAAAACAGCTCGATGGGCACCCTATGCTCGCTGGCGAATACGTTGGCTGTGCGTGTTGGTTCGCTGTGGTGGCTTCGTGTCGCACACTTGCTCTTTCGATGCACACGTGCATCCAGTTTCTTTATGCGAAGGAAAGTCATGGTGGTCGTGCAGCAACGCCTGAATCACGCGGCGTTGCACTCAGCATCGTGCGCGCGCCTGTGTCTGTGTTTTACGACCAGTCAACTTTGCGGCTTCTGCATAACTCTCTGTATTTTCGTGTGTCACGGGATGTATTCGGTGGCTCTTTGTTCTCGTGTACGTGGACACGACGATTTCATCGTGATTCAACGTGCAACCTCTTTCTCTATCTATATCTCGCGTTTGTTCGCGCTTTACCTTGTTTCACAGTTACCTCTGTCTGGATCGCGTGCGATCGCTTTTCAGACTTTTTCGTCCATCTTCTGTACAAATAGAATCTTTGCCGTAGGAGCTGGCGGTATAGCGCGAACGTCATGGGAACGTAAGACCTCTGTTTCTCAAGCTTGTTTATACGATGTGTACGAACCATGACGAGGATAGACATTTTATATGTACTCTGCTGGACTATGCGTTTCTCGTACAACCAGCAAGCGCGTTCCTTGTAATCGCCTTGCGTTAGTTTTACTTACCGATGCAAGTTTGTGACACACGAGCTTTGTCCGTACTTGAAACATTTCTAGTAGATTTGTCGAGCGAAAGTTAATTTAACGCTTTGATTTTCGAACCGTTCGAAGAAATTAATTTACTTGAAATAATCCTGCGACCACCGATAACGTCGACAGGAGATATTACGCGATAACGAGGTTTCAATAATTTGAGTCTACATTTAATAGAAAATTAATCGTCGTTTGCCTGTTTTCGCGAGAGGAAATTCTCTAGGTTGCAATTTTTAGCGACTGTACGTAATGTACTGTACAAACGTACGCCAAATCTGTTCCGTATGTACGATATATGGTATATAGAAGAGAGGCAGAGGAATAATTTTAAACGAATACACTTTTCAACTTCTCATGGTCTTTCGTTATACTTATCTCATCGATCATGTTCCCCGTTCTATACGCAAGTCCTGCAATTACGCAGAACGGAATGCAACGTGACCAGCTAGAAAAAGTCGCACGTGTAATTGGCCTCCGATCCTTCGATTATTTTAACCGCTAGTTAATCGCAAACACGATCGTTGACGGTTTTCATGGCCTTTAATTACAAGACGAAGTTTGAGCCGCGTTATCAAGGTACACGAGTCGAGTGACTTTATCGTAAATCGTTCGTCCGTGGGAATCGTGCGATTTGCTTTTTGATTAGGAAAATCGGTAGCTGTGGGTAATTTTTCAAACGTTCTCGTCCCAAGTCCCGAATCATTTGCTAACGTTAAACGCGTAACGCTTATAAAAGACTTTCGAAATACTATAAAAGACTTTTGAAAACACCGTTGATAAAACGAAACGTTTTACGTTTTATGCGAATGTTGCTGCTGGTTCACCACGGCCTCTCTCAGTTTACCGTTTACATTGTACTCTTAATTAATTCGTTATTTTTCGTTTATTCCGGTTCTGTTTTCGCTCGAACTAACGAACTAGCGTTGTACGTGTATACATCGTGGTTGCAATTGGCCAGACATTTTTTACATTGTCTCGTGATGAATTATCGTTACGTGTTTGAATGGTACATTGATTGTGGGCTAACGTGTTTCCCGAGTGGTTTAAGCCTGACTCTGATGTAGCTACGTAAATCGTGTCTCGTACGCAACGAACAAACGACTGAACCGTGACTTGCCCTCGATACACGATGAATAATGTGTAGAACAGTTTTCTCAGCCATCGGAATAATATCATTTTTCAGACGACTACTAACGTTCTAACGCACGTCTTTTCTTCGCCTCCGTTGTTTTCTTCGACTACTCGAGGTACGGATGGTGCAACAGCGGTGATCTTTTTAGCGCTCAAGTTTAGACGTATTGGCGAAATCCTACTCGACGCTGATGCACGCGAATAATACCTCGTTGCGTCTTTAGCGTGTAGCTAGATGCTTCTGTTTCGAGCAACGTTTCGTCGTTGTCGTAGCTCAGCGATAAAGGTAAACTGCGACAGAGGAAAGATATGATTTATCCACTTTACGTCCACTTTTCGTATTTCAATATCGGTAAAGCTCGTTCCGCTTTGTTCGGTGTTTCTCCGCTTGATTCGCCGCATTGTCTGGCCGATCGTTTCCTATTAGGATCCCATTAGCGTGGAAAAGTAGGGGAAACGGGAAGGAAAAGCTTGGAACAATAGGTTGGTGGAAGCATGAGTAGTAGGTAGGCTACCACGTGCTTGCGTTGTGAAAACTGTCTAACTTTCTACCGGCGGTGAAACGTTACAGAAGGTTGATTCTGATAAAGCAAACACAATGGTATTCGTACGCAGCCACGAAACAAATACTAGTCGCGAAGATAGTCCGTACACTCGGTACATACGGTAGTATTGAATTTTTATCAGGTCACATCAGTAATAAATCGCGTGTCATCGTTGTAGAAATCTGATCTGTGGTACACGTAGATATATACCGACTGTGCGATACAAGCGAAATATGTACAACGTATTTTTTCAATATTTCGTTTCACGGTTCCTTTAACAGTCTACTGCGTTTTATCCGATATACATATGTATATTTTATTACGATTATTTGAAATAAAATTTGTGAAGAATCTGCTGACCAACCGGTGACGCTAAAGCGAAGTAAATATTCGCAACGAGCAAATCAGCTGTGGAAACAGACTGAATATTTAACTGGCGGAAACGCTGTGTTTATTCAGTTATTAATGTTGGTTTCGCTAGCTTTTAACGCTCACCTTGGATTCCCGAGTGCGAACTGGGATTTGCATGAAAATAAAAAAATTCTCTCTCTTTCTCTCTCTCTCTCTCTCTCTCTCTCTCCCCCCCTCTTTCTATATATAGAGAGAGCTCGATTGTGATTGTCCCGTAAGGAACTGGAGAAAAAGTTGCGCATTCCTAAAAGGTGCAGTTAAAACTGACGTGGATCTTTGAGTCAGAGAACAATGTTCAACCAGCCGATACGTGTCATTCGGAATAACGAACGACTTAATAAAATCTCCGATCTTATTGAAATTTGTGTATAGTTTTATGAAACGCGATGTACTTTTATAGCGAATATTCCTCGATATTCAACGTTACACAGAAGCTTGTTTTTACGCTATTATTATTCCGAACCACTCGTATAACAGCGTACGATGTAATAAAAAGTGTCATTGAACGGTCGGTCGAGGAAGCAGAGAGGAGAGGAACAAGTGCAGGCGAATCGACTCTGAAAAGTTGGAATCCGGTTTTTACATGGTCGGCGTCGCCATCTTTTCCACTCGCTATCAGACCTGAATCATACGTTAGTCATCGCGTTTTACAATCACTCGCGTCCCGTGCACACGCACGGTGGTCACGTCGACAAAGGGAAAAACCAGCGCGCCAGGTCTCGAAAGGGGCGACACGCTCTTCTGCGCCGGAAAGCGAAACGTTCGTTGGCTCTCCTTGTGCTCGCCTGCCTCTTTTGTCCGTCCAGCCGAGTCGTGCCTTGAAAACGGTCTTCAACTTCAACGTATGCGAGCGAAAATCTCTCGATCGGATGCTTCTACCGTATCGCATCGCGTAGTAACCCATCGAATCTCTCCTCTACCCGATCCTTTCAAGCAAGCCGACGTTTTATAACTAAATTATCATTTTCAGAAAAATGGCCACATTCTTCCTGATTTTTCCACTTACGCGCGTTTTATACGAACAAACCAGGTTAGTTGGGTTCTTTCTTTATTTCCTGCCTTATAGCGAGTACGTGCGTATTTTGTTTTAAAGATTCTCCCTCTTCGCGATTCACGTATCACCAATATCGGTATTATATCGCGTATCAAATACAACAATAACGTTACCTTGCTGAAAAAACATTTCATACACGACGCATACATACGACGCCCGCGTGCAATTCGCCGAATATTTCGTTACTCGGTGTTCACAATGCCGTCTTATTTTCTTTTCTTTCTTTTTCTTTTTATTGCGTTCACGTGACATTCGCGATGTCACGATATCACAGCATGCCTATGTATACGAGCAATTGTAGGACATTGGACGTTACGTGTTAAACAGTTTGTCGCAGAGGTCAATTTATCGTTAAGAAATATATAGCGTACTGCAAATTCGAACAACGAGGTTAACAAGAGATCGCGCGCTATTTATTTTTGCCTACGACTTAGCTTGGACTTGGCGATTCGTTTCTCGTGTAAGAAGAGGGTCGCTTCTGTTTCTCATCGACTGGGAAATCGGCGAGAAACACGCAGTCGACGAACGAGCGAAGCTCGCGACTGCCGTTGAATCGGTCGAAACCTATTAATTGGGATAGTTGAGCGAGTCCCGGCGATGTGTCTCGGTTACGTAAGAATCGGTGCATGAAACGCCGATTTCCATTGAGTCGCGTCGCACGGCGTTGCTTCTTCGCTCTCGACTTGCCTGCCGCGGCGCAGCCTTCTTCCTCTCGCTTTGCTTACTTTCATCTTTGACCTTCGAAACGAATCCATGGTCTACGCGTTTCGACATACGTATAATAGAACGACAAAGCCGTGAAACCTGTGCATCGATGGACGATCGAGCGATCGATTTATTTTTTCCTGTTTCCTCTTTTTCACGATTCGATACGATTGAGCAAATCGATTACAACGAGTTAACGTTTCGTATTGTATATTCGATAATAGGAAATACGTATAAAATTTATCGAAGGCACAGTCGAGTTTTACCGTGAGAAGCGAAAAATCAGATGTGTATTTTGTTTGGCAGAAGGAAAGGCTTCTTTTCGCGCAAAGCTGTTGGACATAACTGGGTGAATCGTTATTCGTTGTAGCGTATTTCTTCTTTCGATTGGGAAAAGTGTGTCGGGCACTGTTAAAATTAAAACGCATCGATCGACCGCATTTTTCTTTCCCGATATAATGTAATTTTCTGATGTCATGGGAACGTGAAATATTTAAATATACGTTGTAAGCGATTTATCGCTGGTAATACGCGCGATGTTTACGATGTTGCACGTTGCATAATGCTGTGGTGCCCTGCCGTTCTACGTAACGATGTTTGCGCCTCTCTACGTCGAACCAATATTTATCAATATGTAGATAGATTCAACTCAAAAGTAACTTTCATCGTTCCTCCGTGAGCAATTTTGATTTCCTATTTAGACTGTCCTATTACGTACGAAAAATAGTACAATTTTTTTTTTATTTTTATTTGTCTCGCGATTTTACGACTTACAGAAAAAACAAAGAAGAAAAGACGAAGAGTTTGGCATTGTTTTATCTAATTATATTTACATTATAATTAACTTATCCGACCGTGTCTGATAAAACATATTTAAATTGACGTTTGCCATAACGTTTCTCGAAAATTTGTTAGCCATTCGAGAACACGACGAAACAGCTCGCGCTAGAAGACATAATTCTTATCACGTGTTTTACTCGAGAAATCGCGATACGTGCTAATTAACGACAAATTGCATACTTTGTATCGTTCGTGGAAACAATTTTTGTCAAGGATTGTTTTGTCGTCCGTCCATACGTTATACGTATCTTCGATACGATATCGAATTGGTCATTCTCATTGTTTTTTACATTTTATTCTCTTTCGTGTCCAAGTAAAGACGACGATACGCTTAGAAATTATCGAAGGATCGCCGTGACTCAAATGAAAATGTGATTCATCGCGACCAAAGGTATCGTCTTGGAGCTTCGAAACCTATATACATCCGATAAAATCGTATTGAAGTTAAACATTTATATCTCTATGACAACTGACCTATATTTTGCGAAACGCGGAACCTTTCCTCGATCGTAGGCGTGTTTCTTAACAGGTATCGTCACCGTTGAACGTTATTTCGCTAATAAATCGTATCATACCGATCGAGTATCGAAACTGTCCGAGAGTTTGACAAAAAACGCGGTTCCATTCGTCGAACGCGTGTCGTACGTTTTACGTTTCCTACAAAGGATAAGCGAGATTATTCTCGTAACTTTCCCTTCTCTATCTTCGGTACCATTAGCCTGAAAACACGATTATCACGGGAGATGGCCATGCGCCGAACTACAAAGCTCGTTTAACGTGAAACGTAGGCTTCTGTGGAGGAAAACGTGCGAGCCAGATGAATGCACGAAACGCGGTACAGGCGGCGGAACAGCCACAGGCTACTAACTGCCGCGCATTCTCGGTGTCTCTGTCGTCGAATCCAATGAATGAAAGGAGCTACGACTATTTTCAGCCGGTTTCGTGGAAACTCTCTCGAGTCGATCCGTGGAATCGACTCTTAACACGTTTGTTACACGCAGTCGCGTTTACAAAACGGACGCTGGGGCCTCTGTACGGCACGCATTCTCGTTCGAGTGCACGAACGCGGAACATGCGTGGAACATGGAACTTTGGTCGAGAGTGGTAACGAACAATTAATTCTTCGATTCTTGCTGATGCAACGTATCGTTTTTCTTCTCTCGTTCGATCGATAATTTGAGGAGGATCGAGTTCGTGGATAGGAAAGTCGGAGGACTGCTCGAGAATTCTTAGCGCTAGGAAAACTCCACCCTGAAAGACTGTTTCGAGTAGAAACTCGAGTCACGTACTTTTTTTCCCCCGTGTTTCGCGATCGCCCGATCTATTGCCCTCCAATAGCATTTCGACATCTACGTTCTATCAGAACGAACTGTCGTTCTATCTTTAGAAGATTTTTGCGACGTTGAGCGTCCGTGAAACAGAGCGATCGATTTACGTCAGTGAACGCGTCTCACTGCGTCGATTGTTTCGCACAAGTTTCGTTTCAAGCTCGGCGTAAAATCAACAGCGTCCGGTACCGATTGTTGCTAGTTCGCGTCGTTGGCAAACATGTTTTCGAGCAATATGCAGATGACGAACAGATATAACGGATGACGAACGAAGCGCGTCTCGAATTATTTTCGTCTATCGACGACTCATTTCGCGATCGTACACGTTTTTTCCCCATGGAATTTTTTGGAATATGGTTGACGTTGTCGAGCAGTGGTGGACGTTAAGCACGTTTTGTCAGGAACGCGTCATCTCAGCTGGTTTATTCGTCCATTTCTCGATCCCAACTTTCTCGCGACTTCTCAAGGTACACTCTAGCTTTCGTTCTGGACGCACCAGACAAACGCGTTCTTCTTCGTTAACGAGAAAGAAGAAATATTTGCATCGAAAGATACGACGAGAGGAAGGATTTGTCGAAAATATCGACGTTACTTTATCGCCGGCAAGCCAACGACGCGTCTCTCTGTAATCTGTGCGACCAGTATTACGATGAACGTGCAATAAACCGCGACACGGAAAAAGGAAGCGTAAAAACGTCTCGGTGACCGTTCGCACGTGACTGCATCTAGCCGAACCAGGTTCGGTTGACAAGGAGCGAATAAGTAGCAGCGAAAGAATACGCGTGCGCGTTTGCGTTCGCGTTCACGACTGCGCGATAAACAGCCGTTGCGCGTTGATGATCGCAGGATAACCGACACTCTGGCATTCCTGCCTTCGTCTACGTTTCTTTGCATTAATACCTGCAGTCGACAGACTAATTACGCGTGCGCTAGGAACGTGTATCGCGCGGCCCGTGTCCGTGTGCGCCGTGAACAACACGGACGTGCTCGTGGAAATTTCCAGGCGATGCGATATAACGCGACGTGATCTCTATGGAAGCTGGAACGGAGGAGGATCGATTAACCTTCGGGTTCTTCGACATAGATAAAGATTTACGGAGAAAGTATCGATTGATTTTGGTCCTACGGATAGATGGATTCGATTTTTTGTTAATACGTTGGATGCCCTGTTACATAGCTGTTCGTTGGTCATAACCGTTTGGAAAATGTACAGCTGCGCGCGAGTACTCCAGTTTACGTTGTTTCGTCTATTGGAAAAGAGTTTTCCAAGATCGTTAGGTTCGACGATTCGACGCATCGCTGTTTTTATTTGTTCGGAGATTCGATGGTACGAATAACGCGTTTACAGGAAAGCAACGAGGATTTGAAGAAAGATAGACGATTGAAATAGAGATTTCAGGGTTATCGTTTGCGTGCAACCGTAGCAACGTTTATCACGAGAGCCGAACGTACACGCGTCTAAAGACCATAAATTACCATAATAAGCCATTTAGTTGTACCTGGCTATTTATGGTTATTATTCTTGGATGGAAACCAAGAACATTTCGATCGATTCGCATCCTCCGCACGATGATATCTCCAACTTGATTTATTTGATCGTTTAATCAATTATTTGGTCGATTTAACTGTTCTGCAAGTTACTCCGGATTAACGTTTAAATCGATTTCGTTCCAAGATTTTTCATTTGATAAAAGTTCGTAGCAACGAATCGTTGGTGGATCGAGAGCCAAATTAAAAACTAAGGATATGATGTTTGGTCGAGCTGGAGAAGTATGGCGCTCGACGAGGGAGGCGAGGATGGAAAGTAAAACGTCGTTCGTTTTATGGTTTCGTTCTGTGGAAGATTCGATCTCTCGAAAGGTTGGTCCAAGCAGATTTCTCGGGTTGCTGGAAATCCCGTAACGTTTCAAAAGCTTGTTCTTTCGGTCGACGTATAGTTCCAGACTTTCAAGTAGTTTCTCGTTCCACGAATCTTCGCCGAGACGTCGAACCTTTGTCTACTCTCGTATACCTGGGTCCACTGGCCGATAATTTTAGATCCTCGATCGTCGATTCCTCGATCCCAAGCCGATCGACCATAGCGTTATCCATATGGTCGTGAGATAGAAAATTGTAAACGATACGCGTGTTTTTCTTGTCTCTTTATTTACATACATCGTTTACACTCACATTTACATACGTATTTATCGTTGGATAAACAAGAGGTCAAAATATCAGCAGACCAGGCGTTACTTTTATCACGTTTCGTAACCCGTTTCTCAATCGCGATTCCTACTCTTACATACCAAGTTGATGTTAACGGTTTCTCGTAAAAATACAAAAAGTACTCGACGAGCATCGTCGAACCACTATTCGAATAAAGCAATTGTGCACGAGCTTCCTGTATTTTTGATTAGAGTCTATTAGAAATAAATGGTCGTTATTGGTCGAGGGTTCTCATCCAAGTATTATTCCATTGCGTAACGCGTCTCTAACGACGTAAAATATCAGCAACGAAGACTGGCGTTTTCGGGCAACGTTGTTGTATATCGTACGTGTAGCGTGTATCCATCGAAATTACCACGATCGTGCCTACTCTTTCGTTCGTTAGGTATTTATCACGGCAATGTTCGTCGCTCGGTACTTGATTCTTCGAAACGGTAGTTTGTTTGCGATTGAACGTTGGCGGTAATGCTTGGCCGACGACGCTTCCACAAATTGGAGTAGCTGTTTCTCGAAGGAAACGCGCGGTGACTCGCGTATGAGCGCGGTTATTACGACGACGACGACGACGACGACGACGACGTCGTTGTTGTAATTCGTTACTAATAATACTAATCTTGCTCCGAACATGTTTACGCGGAGCGTTACCTCCGAGCATCCCTATTAACGTATTAACGAAACAGCCTTTCAGTGTTTTAACGTCTTTCGTCCCGTTGCGAGTTGCGCGAAAATGACACGATTGGAAAATTGCCAAGATCGTTTTGTTCTGCCAATAACTTTTTTAAACTTGGTCGAAGATCAACGAAGTTCGGAAGGAATTTCTGATCGTTGGAGTCGGAGCCGAAGTTGGGACGGACTTTGCTGTTTTTCGTATAAATTCCGAAGCGTGTCGGAGCGAAATTCGTGTGTCTGTGTGTTGTATAGTTTGTTTCGTAGCAGTATTTTTATACGATCGAATCAATAGCCTTTTCGATTGCGATAAAATGATAAATTTTGCGTTTTATAGCGCGTGAATGAATATCACTGTTCGTCAAACGTTTAACATACATGCGTACAATTATATGCGTGTTACGTAATTGGTACCTTTAACGAACTGTGGCAAATGGAGTGTATCGGGGCGGCGTCAAAATTGGAAGCTAAAGAAGTAAAGAAAAGTCGGAGTGGGGAATTTTTATCCCCGAATCTTTAGCTGTGTAGCGAGTCGTAAAGTTTCATTCGTTTTCTTTTTTGTTTGTTTGTTCCCAACTTTTATTTCAGAAAGGAAATTGAAAGCGGTATAACTAATTTCGATTGTCGTTTTCGCGTGTGTGTTACAGAACGGTCCCGCAAAGACGAAGGAGCCAACCTCGACATCAACGACGAGTACCTCGGGCAACGGTTCAGCCGGGAATAATGGCGGACACGCGCCTCTTCGCCGTAGCTACACGTCCCTGGTGACAACCCTGATCGAACAACATCGTAAACTAGATCGCAGCGCGAGCGAGCCAACGTCTCGTTATAAAACGGAGCTGTGCAGGCCATTCGAGGAAAGCGGCACCTGCAAATATGGCGACAAGTGTCAGTTCGCTCACGGTTACAGCGAGCTACGGAATCTCGCCCGGCATCCGAAATACAAGACCGAGCTGTGCCGCACGTTTCACACGATCGGTTTCTGTCCGTACGGACCCCGTTGCCATTTCATTCACAACTTCGAGGAGGCTCGAATTCACAATCAAAAAGTGAGCGCGCAACTAGGATCCACGCAACCGAACATACTGGGCTTGAATCCTATTCTAAGCGCGGCAGCAGCGGCAGCCGCAGCCGCAGCCGCCGGTGGAAATACCTGCAGTGGCTCGAACGTCAATCCGACGACGATCAGCAGCGTCGCTCTGCTCGAACAGATCGCGGCCTCGCCTCAGGTAGCGGCAGTGGCGGCCGCGGCCACCCCCAACCTCATGAGAGCCAATTCCTTGAGCCTGTGTAGTACCACCAATGCCTACAATCCACCGCCATTGCTCAGAACCAACTCGTTGAGTCTAACGACTAGCCAACACCACCACCACCACCACCACCACCATCATCATCATCAGACTAGCTCGACGACCGCTAGCTCGTCGGTGATCGGCGCCACCAGGCCCAAGCCGACCTTTTCTCTCGGCAGTACCGGAGACTCGGTTTCCCCGTCGTCCAGCCTCAGTCAGTCGCCGACCAACTCTATGGCGAGTTTCTTCGGCGACGACAGCAATCAGCAACCGTCCGTTACCTCGCCGTTCAGCTTCGGCCAGGATTTCGGGCTCCTTGCCACGAGACGAAGTCCCAGCCCTCGAACCAACAGCGTGTGCAGTCCTTTGAGCACCGAGGAGCCCTCGCCGAGAACACCGTCCCCGCTCTCACCGAACGCCGAGTCCAGACTGCCAGTTTTCAACAGGATCAGCAACACCCTCGCCGACTTTGAGAATCTTAAGATCTAAGGGATTTCTCCTCTGGGTCCTTCGACTTCCTTTGGTATATTCTATTTTCCTAACGTTGTTTCTGATAAATGTGTACGTCAATGTTTTAAAGAGCAGAGTAAGGACAGAGAAAGAGAGTGAGTGAAAGAGAGAGAGAGAGAGAGAGAGAGAGAGAGAGAGAGCGAGAGAGAGAGAGAGAGAGAGACGATAAAGAGCGTTGGACCCAAAGCACACGCGTTAATTTATATATATATCGACCGAAAAGACAAACGAATATTTAGGGAGAGGGGACGGACTCTTCCACCGACTCAAAGAGGTTTTTCCTTTTCTCTTTTCTTGTTTTTAACATTTTGAACTATATTTCTCGCGTCAGACGGGCCTTCCTCTCCATCGTACTCGGCTTCTTATTTAAGCGTTTCTCGTTCTTTAAACTGTCATTTCTAAATGTTTATAATGATTATGATCACACTATTATTATTATTATATAATTATATTATATATATATATAATATTATGTCAGTATATTATATTATCATCGCTACAATTAATATTAATAACGTTATCAGTAATATCACTAGCGACTCTGAATATCGCTGTTAATTCTAACCGCATTAGTAGCGTCAGTCACTTTGTGACTCCGACTACAGGTCCGTTTCCATCTTTTTTTCTCTTCTTTACTTTAGGTTTACGCTCGTTTAGTGGAAAGGTCGAGATGGTATCAGCCCGGATGTCCCGACCTGCTCGTGAGAATCCTTGGATGATTCAACCGTGGAAAAGGAGAAAGATAGAGAAAAGAAAAAGAGAAGCGCAAAGATCCGGGAGCGAGGATAGCGTGAACGTAAGAATATGCAGAAACGAAAAGGCGGCGATGGGAGCGAAAATGTACCGGAAGAACGAGTCCAAGTTTCTACCGAATTCCGACTTGGCTCGAGCAAGTTGTTCTTTGATCTCCTTTGGACTCGCGCAGCCCCATCTCACTCGGCATCTCCGCTTTCAATGTCCGATCCTCGCCTTTGTCCTTGCTCCTCCGTTTTGTTGCTTGGTTCACGCGAGGATTCTCGCAACAACGAGGCGTTTTTCCATCCGGGGCAGGTGAAATGTTGCAATATTCCAAACCAACTCGTTCGTTTTTTAAATAATTCCTGGATTTCTTCTTGCGAAAAAGCGGCATGGGGAAAGTAGACTTTTGAGAGTGAAAGGAAGGCGAGATCGAGTCGCACGAGAGAAATAACTGAAAGCAAAACAGATGGAGAGGAAGATATATATATATATACATATATACACACATATATATATATTTATATATGCGTGTGTGTGTGTGTGTGTATGTGTGTATGCAAATATGTGTATGTGTATATATACACACACACGTATGAACAGGAGTAAAACGTGTCGCGTTGGTGTTGGGTTTAGGTGATGAAGCGCACGAGATCACAATCAAAGATCATGCTATGCAAATTAAGTGGCTTAGAAACTCCGATTGTCTTCCAACGAGCAAGTAAGAGTGTGTTTGTGTGTCAGTGTGAGTGTACAATCTCGTGATATTACGAAGTAACCTAGACAGAGTGGAAGAGAGAAAGAGAGAAAGAGAGAGAGAGAGAGAGAGAGAGAGAGAAAGAGAGAGATCGAATGGTGAGAGCAAGAAGCAAGCAAAAGGAAGATAATGAGAGAAAGTGATGCTTTAGTGATCGCGCGCGCGTGTGCGCGCGCGTTTGTGTATGTATGTATGTGTGTGCGTGTCATGTGCGCGCGTGTACGTGTGAACGAAAGAACGTGCTCATTTAACAATAAGTTATAGGAAAATAGATATTTTTATAGACGAGAATTCGTCAGGGCTTTCAATCGTTTTACGCGTTCAAGGTGAACTTTGTACGAGAGACGCTGTACGCCAACGAGAGGTTGACAACTGATTTATACGTTCCCCGAGAAAAAAGATTTCTGTCTTTGGAATAACGTTCTATCCTGAGACGAAAATATCCTCTAACGGAATTTCTTACCAACGTCAGAGTTACTTTTATAATTTTCTTTTTAATCGATTTTTAAACATTTTATCCATCTAAAGACGTTCTTGATTCTTTTTCATTTTCTAGTTTATTGGACCGAAGAAGCATTATCGGACGTACGTCATAGCTTGGTTGAAAATTTTGGTTTTTTCCATGTTCTTGTTTGTTTTCTTTTACGTTCTCGGTTAATCGATCGATCAAAAGTTCGAAAAGAACAAATAAGAAAGTCTATTTCTACCGACTTTCCAAAGCTAAGACAATCGAGTAATTGTAAGAAATTTTAATGGCAAAAGAGAGCCAATTCTTTCCACGACCAACTCGTACCAAAAGCAAATATTGGTAAACCTATTTCTTTCTCTAACGTACGATGAAACGAATTCGCTCTAGCTTTAGCTCGACAGGACGATATGCCCTCTCTGTTCCTCCCTCTCGTTCAAACTCTATACGATAGTTGCTGATATTTGCATTGCGATAGCTACATATCACTTTTCTTTTTTTATGGGAAAGGACAATGTGTATATATATACCGCGAAGTGGACCCGATTACTCTTTCCGCTTCCCGTCGTTCGCCCTCTCCTTTCAACATCTGGGCCTCGACCGCGATAAAAGCGTTAACATTATGGAGAAAAGGAAAAGCAATTGTATTACGAAGAGAGAGAACGGAGAGAACATATAGGTAGATGGAGCGAAAGCGACAGTGAGCTTAGGGCAATGAGGCGGCGTAATTTCCAGAGTGCTTCCGTCTGCCAGCAAATAATCACTTTTCGCGTTAAGATCGTTCAAAGCGTCGTTTCGAGAAAGTGGAACGACGAACCGACTAGCTCGTCGGTGTATATTTTCGTTTGTCTTATTTTTTATTTTCGTTTCTTTTTCAAATATCGCCAATGGATTTCTTGGCGAAAAAAGCGCGTTACCCCTACGAGAATGTCGAGAGAACAACGTTGAGCAATACGAAAAAAAAAGAAAGTGCTAAATAACGTAGTTTCTGAAAGAACGAAATACATTTTGTATATATGCACACCACATACTTACGCTGATAATTAAGTCTATAATCACGTTTGCTTCAAGTATAAATTAATCGAAATCGTTTCAGTTTAAACTGTTATAGATTTAATTATTATCGTGTATTATTATTATTATCATCGTCATCATCATCATCATCATCATCATCATCATTATACTAATATTATTTTTATTATTAATTATTAACTATTATTTTATATTATTATTATTATTATTATTATTATATTATTATTATCATCAAATTCACAACACTATACGCATACAAAGTAAACTCATCTCTTCTACAACAAACAGCATAACATATTCATTTAATATCGTCATATTATTTATCTGACTGATCGTTTCTTTTTCTCTTTATATTATTATTATTAATGTTAATAGCATTATTTTTATTATTTTTGTTTTTCCATTTTCATGTAAAACGATGCAGTCAATTGCAAGTTCCCATCATGCAGTCTATTGCTTCGACGATCGTCGTTCAAAGCACCAACTAAGGTCAATTAATATCTTGTCTCATCCAAAATATATAATATATATATATATATATATATATTATATATATATTATATATATATATCGCAGTAACTTTTGCGGCTCTGTATCCGTTATATTATGGTATTATTCTTATTCTTCTTTTTATTATTATTATTATTATTGCTATTATTATTATTATTATTATTGCTATTATTATTGCTATTATTATCATTATTATTATTATTATCATCATCATTATCATCGTCACCATCGATACTCGTATCGCTATTACTTCTATTATTAATACTGCTACTGCTACTACTACTACTACTGCTGCTGTCGCTATTACTTGTTACGTTACTATCACTTTACTACCATCATCACTGCTGCCAGCACTGTCTTCTGACGTACTAGTGATATCCTAGGATTTTCACAGATCGTCGCATCTCACCAACGTTATCGATCATAACTTCGTTATTGCCGTTATTTCGCGTTCAAAAACGCGAAGTCCTCCCTTAACCCATTTGTGCTTGGTCCATCTTTTGTACATTTATTATTTAACGAATATTATTTAATTCCTTGCCATAACATACATACTCGTCCCTTTCTCTCGTGCCCGAACGCGACGATACGCTCGATTTACGCGACTCTCCTTCCACGAGCGCAGAAAGCAGAAAGCCTAGAGATTCCGAAATCTAGAATGGCGAACGAAAATCCACGTGTTTCTAATTCGCCGATTCGAGGTTTACCGGGCTCTCGACGTTGCTCGCGCTATAGGCTGATGCGTATCGCGTATTTGCTTTTGCGCGCGGAAAGACAACCTTTCCGTTCGCGCGCGCTCACCATCGACGACGCGCGATAAAGTGGATTAGCGAAGGCGGTGATTAAAAAATCTGCTGGCACGGCGCTGTCGCACGTCGCGGCGCGCCGCTCCGGTTCGCGCCGAGAAAGGAATAAAATCGCGGAGGAGAAGTACGTGAACGAAGAGGGAAGGAGAAACGGTGGAAAGAGCGCGTTTACCGGGCACGGAGAGTGAAAGTCCCAGAGAGTTTGTTCGTCGGTCGATCGAGACAGGAAAATAAAAAGATGCGTAGGCACATACGGGGAGGGGAGGGGGAGCGGGCTGCGGCGGGTTCGGTTCCGCGCGCGTTCTCCAAAACGAAGCTACGGTGTATACCGTGAAACGTTTAATACGAATACGTATACGCGTATACGTATACACTGTCACGGTCCTGACGAAACGGGAGGAGGCACGCCGGACTCTCTCGACGAGTTCTCGAGAGCTCGCGGCAGCCCGCGCGATTTCACGCACCACGATGAGACAAGTAACGACTAGCAACGACGGCGTACGCCTTTTGAGAAAAAGCGTCTCGCGATGCTGCGACGGCATCTCCTTCGTTGCGTTTCGTCGCTCTCGCTATCTACCAACGTATCGTGTTATGTCATCCATCTATATATGTATGTATCAGTGTACAATATACAGGGTATTTTCAAATTGTGTCACTGTTTACCATGTAGGCAACGATGTTCACGTGGAGCCGCAACTCGTTCGTTTTATCGATGTGCGCTGCACACGTGATGCGAGAAGATTCTAGATCGTCGTTCAAGCTTTGATATAATTTTAAGAAACCCTGGATATAATATATATATATGGATATGTCTGTATCCGATTGGTACATTTACATCGTTTCGCTTGTCCACGTTGATCGATGTTTCCGCTCTTTCTTCGTAGATCGGAAAAAGCGATTGCCCGGATCTTTATACTTCGAAACAGAAACTACTTGCGTATCGCCGATACAAGGACAAATTTTCTTCTTCTTCTTCTTTTCCCTCTCGTTCTTGTTTCCTCATTTTTAATGTCGCTATCGTTAGGCGATTACTTCGTGCGTGGCAATTTCGCGAAACAATCTCATACACTTGCAACTTTCTGTATAACCACGTTTATTTCGCATAACTTTGAACCTCCGCGCTCTTTGAAATCGTGGCAGAATGGAAGGCAAACTAAATACGGCAGTATCGGATATCTCTCAAGAGATCGAAAGCAATCGGTACTCGATCTGCGACGAGAGAGAATCCTACTAGGGTGTATTTAATTTATTTGCGAATGAAAAAATAGTTTACCGTAGCGGCATAGATGCAAAGCGGATGTACTATGGTGGTTTTTTTTTTCTCTGTTTCTTCTCCCCTTTTCTTTCGTTTCTCGATCCATAGTTCGTGGAACGAAGCGAGTTTTCTGTTAATTCACAAGAGAACGATATGCGTCAATTTCGAATATACAGTGTCGTTTATGTTTCTTGCATCTTTATTCGAGCACGGTGCATGCTTCTTCGATTTCTTTCTAGTTTTCACACGTTTCCGTTTTTTATTTATACTTGCGAGAACGAGAGAGCAGTTGGCAAGGGGAAAGGAGAACGTAAATTTCAGTTGACTAGTGCAATTAATATAACTATATGTATTTATTCGAACTGTTTTACATGGATAGTTTATTTTATAACACACACGAAGGAACGTGTACGTCTCTTAGTTTTCCTGTTGCGCAAAATGGCGTGCATAGGCTTCTTGAACTTTAAACGCACGAAGGCACGTGTACGTCTCTTAGTTTTCCTGTTCCTGAAAATGCCGTGCACAAGCTTCTCGAACTTTAAACTATTCCTGGCAAAAGTATCTTCGTCTTTCTCGGTTCCTCGAATCCTATTGGCGAGCAAACGCTATGTGCCGAATTGTACAAATAATACCTTTGTCGATCGAAACACACGTACATACATCATATATGCATACATATATAGCATAAGCGACTGGATGAGACTCGGTCGCAGCAGCGAACGACGCTAATTTCGTACCCTCCTGTTATAGACTTGACAACTTATACATATTAAATATAATATTAATAATAAAATATATACTTTACGTTATGTCTCCTTTTTAATTTAATATATTTATTTTTTCAATCAAGTATTTATATATTTATACAATATTTTATACAACGTTCTTCACAAAATACACTATATATATACACACATATATATATATATATAAATAAATAAATAAGTCAATAAGTGAATGCGTAGTACATGCGTTACAACGATGTAATGTGACAGGTCGATCTCTTGGCTCTCAGAGGAAACCGATGATCACTAACAAACCATCAAGATTCTTTACCTTTTATAATTATTATTAATATTAATATTATTATTATTATTATTATTATTATTATTATTATTATATTATTCTTATTATTTCTTTTTTTTTTTATTATGTATTTTCTTCCGTTTCTTCGAGACCAATCTACCGGAATGTATTTCTCTCCCCCCTTCTTTTCTTGCCCCGTGGAGAACCGGTTCCTGTCAGGGCCGACTAACCACGGTGTGTTCCCATCAAATGAAAAAAAAAGAATAAAAAACGACGAAAGTATGTATACTTAATTTCTCCTTGTGATACGCGACCGCCGTGCGATGTCGACCGGCAGCCGTTCGAGAAAACGATTTGCGCCACAGATATATATCATGTTCGACGAAAGCGAGCGAGCGAGCGAGAGAATGCGTGTGAGAGAGACATTTAGCGATATGTACTAAGAGAGATCAAAATGCGATTTTGGGAGCCAATTGATAGGCTGGCGGAAGTCGTTCGAACTGGACATGTCCAACTGTCGAAGAGCTCGCGCGTAAGGTCATCGCGAAATCTCGGTCTGTTCGTGCTGATTTTCTTCCTTTCTTCCGATCATCTTCGAAGATCCATCTTCCAGCTAACGATTAGCGGTTCAACGGTGGATTGAGATTTTTCACCAGTCTCCCGTTGGGTCGTTCGCCGGAAGGTTTATCGTCGTTCAACGAGATTTCGCAGGAACGATCCAAGGTTCATTTCTGTTTCTGTATCTTTTTTTTTCCTTTTATTTTGGGACGATGTAGGTTACGATAGTGCGTGTGGTACAGTCTCGAACGACTTCAGTCTAATCCACAATGGGACCACAAAGGTGATAAATGCGTATAGAGTTTCATTAATTAGAGGATTGGCGAGGAAGATAGAGAGAGAGAGAGAAAGAGAGAGAGAGAGAGAGAGTGCCTTAAAAAATAAAAGAAAAATACTAACGCCGTTTGCGAGAGGCGACGTTTGTTCGATCAACGGTGAACGCGAAATTTTCTACCGGAATATTTCTGTTAGCGACGTAGTACGTAAGGACTGTGCGTCGTTTGGCGAATGCACGAGTGATTTTTGTTTGTGTCTTTGACATTTTTTTTTTTACCGCTTTCACCCGACGTCGAACGAATCTCGCCCCGCGCATCGGCGATCCTCCTTCGTTTCATGTACCGAAAGAACACACATATACGCGAGTCTCATGTACCACGATTGAAGAAAATTGTAGTTTGATAAGTATTGCCAACAATACACTATCTATTTAATACATTTTATTATTACAAAATAATGGAGTTTGTACGATTGATTTTTTCGCCACCGTGATTCTCCATCTTGTCCTTCCCCTTGTTTTCATCCCCTAAATCTAGTTGCCAATAATCGCTGACGGTAATATCCGTACGTAACTAGATTTTTATTCGTTCATCGATATACTATATGCACGCGTATAGTTATTCTTAACTTTACGTACAAATAATTTTTGTTCGCCAAGTGCGATTTAATTTTCTACAAAATTAAACGCTTTATTACGATATCCAATAGAATTTCATGGGATTACGTGCAATCGCCATTTCTACCGAAGACCATTGTATTATCTCGGTCGATTTAAGAGACGTAGGAAATTTACGCTTCCTTCGTTTGGAAATTTTCCAGCGTAATGACATCCTGTCGTCCGTAGTTGAAAATTACGCATCCTGGTTTACGACACGATGTCAAACGTTCGTCACGATAGTTCATCGTCTTCTTATCGGACGCCTCGCCTCTGCGTAGTGCGATCGAACAGAGTATGTATTCGATTTGACCGGCGGTCGGTTTAACGACTGTTTCGGAACTCGGTAGAACAGACGTTTTCTATCAATCGAGAATCGTATACGATACAGGGTGATTGCGAGAAAATCGGCTTTGAAACATTTTTGTTCCGTGTTTTCCACTTGTCCTTTTCACATGGGCCGAAAGTTATGGTCGTGTATCGACGTCGCAAAAACGCGGTTAATCGGTCTAAAGGGCCGTTTCGGAGAAATAAGAAGAAACGGCTAGGGAGAAAAAACGCGAACGGCAATTAACGGTTAACGACGTGGCCAGTGTCGATCGAACGATCGGAACCAGCCTAGCGCGCGCGCCCGCCAGCCGATAACATTGCCAGCGAAACGGAACTCGAACGAGAGCAACGGCTTCGTTTCGCCGATATATCGTATACCTTTGTAATAAACTCTGTCGGGAACTGCATTCCTCCCGTTGTTTCTTCCCCGCCCCCCCTTCCTTCCCTTTCGTTTTCGTTCAGCGCGATGACGACGATGTCGTGGCAATTTTACCGTGACGGCAAGTTGCGAAACGCGATAAGCCTTCGGTAGACAGCGGGGGATTATTGAAGCGAGTCGTTGTTTCGCATAGGAGATATCTTAGCATGAATGAGACACGAGTACGAGCGGTGCAGGGGTGAAAAACTAGTAAAAGCTGGTGTAGAACGACCGATATCGCGTAGAATTTAATCGGATCGTTTCGAACAGTTCACGGCGAAATTTACGTTTCTTTCGGTGTTTTCACGTTTCGTTCGTCCATCGGGTTGAGTTTGACGAACTTCGTTTCCGAAAGCCTTCGGAAAGATCTTCGGCCAAAAGGGAAGCAGCAGTCGCGTGTCGAAGCGTCTGTATCGCTCGATGCACTTTCGCAAACAAGCACAAGTAGATTACGTTTCCTCGAATCAAGCAACGTTGACCGCGATAGAAATTACAAGCAACGCACGTACATCCAGTCGTTTCGGACGTTGCGCAATGAGATTTAGCCTTAAAAAGAGCATCCCTCGCGTTCGTACGATCCCCGATGTCATTTTGGACAGACGTTAACGATACCATTAGTTTTACGATGTTACGAATAAATATTCTAACAATAATTATCGCCTAGCTACACGTACTTTGATACATTCTTAACGAGTTATTATGTCAATGATTCGGAGCAGCAACGGGTTATCCTCGATCGTATCGAGTCCTTGTTCACCGTCCCTGACCGTTCCGGTCTCGTTGTTCCTCTTGGTGACGATTACGCAGGGAACGATCTAATTTGCGTTCTTATCGCGCGATCGTGTAGCTTTTTCTTCCACGCTGTCGATAATCCGTGCGTTATAAATAAGTATTCAGGATACACCGCGGATGATATCAAGGGGGAAAGAAGGAAAAGAAACGAACGTATCTCTGTTATGTTCCGCTGCAATTAGAACCGCGAGATCCCGTATACGCAATGTCAAAAATTACATTTTCTTGTCAAAGTGTGTTTCGCGTCAGCGACGAAAACGCGATTCTTTTGCTCGGACGTACAGTTTGTAAAAGAGACACGGTTTGTTTACGGAGACGCGTCGAACGTAAGCACCGGTATGAAAGTAGAAAATAGACTGTGGCGTGAGACTCGAAGGGTCGAAGCAGAAACGTTGATTGCATTTTCGAAGCGCGAAACTCGACGATAAAATATCGAAGCGCCGTGTCGTGGCGGTTACCTGACATTTCCATGCGCAAGTTGTAAAGCACGCATCGTTACATCGTCGACCGAGTACAATTTCATAGTGAAAGATATGAAGAAACACGTAAGCGTTTATCATCGGATAGATTCAACGTAAAACGTATAGTAGGTGGTAGTCTGGATCCGCAAACTAACAACCGTAAATACGCAACTGGTTGCTGCCATGTATTTTCGTATTATAAACGTTCTAACGAGGAACAGATATTTCGATACTAAATACGAAAATATTGTAAATTCGACGTAAGAAGCAAAGTTGTAAATGTAAATTTCGAAGCGAACGGTTTGGGAGCAACGAGAAAATGAAAGCGGAAGATGCGGAACAAGACGGAGGAAAGTTCGAATGGAAGGTAACGTATACGTATACGTGGATAGCCGCTTACGCGAATATATATAATATACAATATATATAGAATATATAGAATATATAATAAAGAAAAAAAAGGGGGAAAAAACGTAATACGTTGGAGCGGAAATACGCAGGAATCGACAAGGAGGATGACTGTGATCTTTGACCGGTTTCCCCTGGCTCTGTTCGCGCGAGCATAAAAAATCACGACTGCAAGACGAATCCGTAATTACGCGCGGCCGGTTTCCTTCGTCGACTTATACGCGCGACGACGACGTCGTGAACGTAAAGGAAAAGGTAGTTTAGAGCGGCGCTCACCAAGCTTCTGACATGTCGCGAACGAGTCACGTTCCGCGGCTGCCCGGTGCGCTTTACACATCCGGTTGCAGCGAACGTGGGCGCAGTAGCCAACAGGACGGGCCGTGCATCGGTGTAGAGAGCGTAGAACGAATTAGAGTGTGGTAGATCCGTGCTTGATTTCTATTTAACGGGCCGCCTCCGAACGCCGTCTCATTAGCGATCGACCGGCTTGAGAATCGATCGCGTCGCCTTAACGAGCTTCGAATCGACCGAATCCCTTCGATCCGCTTGGTTATTATGTCATCGTTCTCGTTCGGACATTTTCCCGCTTCTCCTCGCCTCTTCGACCGGCAAACGCTATTCTCTCACCTCCTCTTGCTTTCGATCTGTCCGGTTTAGCAAAGGTGTGGCGGAATCCGAATCGAACGATTTATTTCGTCTATTTATTTGAAATTTAGTTGAAATTCCAAAACCAGGGACAAACGATCGTCGCGCTATTGGAAAATTCGTTTATCCGAGCGATCGCGTATTCGTGTCTGTTTACTCGGACGAACGTGCAGTGGAATAAAAAGGTGGTTCGTGTTTGACAGTGTTCGTGTTCGTTCTAACAAGCAACGGAGTTTTTATAGTTGAGTATATCAGGTCGGTTAACTGACTGACTTTTCGTATCTTCCGTTGGCTTTGTTCGACGGTTTTAAGGTTGTTCGCAGTAAGCGTCTTTTATGTGGCGATAAAACGCATAAACCTGGCAATGTAGAGCGGACGTAACGGTTACGATAGCTACGATTTCATTCACGTAAGATTTGCGTCGTATAGACGCTGCTGCTCGCGAAGCAAGAAATTCGGCTTCGTAAAGCACGTTATGCGAGTTGTATTTTAAAACGTCGAAATTGAGGGAATATCTGGAAGAAGATAAAAATGCCATCCTATCGCGATTACTTCGAGTCACTGATTGTCGCAGCGAAGATCTCGCAGGAAAAGTTACACGGCGATAATTCGAATTCTTCGATCGGCTAGGAGCTAAACGGGGGCAGTGGAAATTTGAAAAGATTCGCACGCTATTAGAGAATATAGGGTATAACGAATCGTGCTCGTTGCTTCGCCGTTGCCCTCTTTCGCATCGATATCTCTACGGTTACGTATCTTTGAAAAAATCGAATCGAATCTCTCTGCTACGCCTTCTATCCACGGAATTTGAAAAATGGCCGCCGTCGTATCTGCGTAGCGCGTTTAATAACGCGACGCGGCTTGAAATATCGTCGCAATTTGTTACAATGTAATTAATCAACGTATTTACGGTGTCTCGGCGCGTGATGTGTTTCGATGTTTTTATAGGGATACCGGTAAAAGCGTTCGTTCATCTTGCGCGTGTGTAATAAATCGAGTGAATCTTTATCGATGCTCCCGCAACCGGTGCACGCGACTTCCGGCAGAAAAAGCGTGCAGAGGAAAGTAGGCCAGAGATAAAGAGATTTTTTAAACGAGAAACGCCGAGAACGTATGTATATTTCGAGTCGGTGAAAGAAAGTTGCCGTTTTTCTGCCAATCTCCGACAAATGCTTAACGCGCGACGTATTACGCGTTTCTGAAAATGGGCCGACGTACTCGAGTATCGTACTCGACCGGGGTAGAAACTATCACCGAACGAACAAAGTAGCAACGCGTAAGGCTTGTCGCGTGGCTGATTTTTCATCGGATCTGCCGCTACGAACGTGTCCGATCAGCGAGCAGCGGAGCAAACGCGAGCAGAAGACGCGGCTCGGTGTTTAACCTGTCGGCGATCGAGCTTGTCGAGTCGCGAGAGATCGAAAGTTCGAGTAGCGTGGAGCGAGGCCAGTTTTCCCGCCGTTTTCCATGTGTCCTTCCCTCGCGTGCATCGCCTCGAGGTCGTCGACCTGCCTGCCGGCAGAGGCCGATCGTGGACATCCGAAAAGACGGGCGAGATTGGCGAGGGCGAGAGCCAACAGCGAACAGAGACCAAGAGAAAGAGAACTCACGCTCTCCGCTCTTTCTCGGCTCTCCTCGGCTCTGTCCTGGTCGCACTCTGGTCGCTCGCCCTCTCCCATCTCGCCACGTGTTGGCTACGTATACGTAGTATGTTGTACCTTGGAGCATCATTCAGAGAGCCACCTAAAATTAGCGAGGGAGTATATGGCGTAAAGAAATTTGGCAACGGTGATCGAGCGCGAGTCTTTAAAATCGGACGTTGCTATCGCGAGTATCGTTTCGTCGGACGTTGTCGTCGTTTTCTCGTTAATTAGCGGATGACTACGGCTCGAGATGCTCGCACGTCGAAAGAAACGCGTATCGTAAGCAAGCGAGTATCGTTCTAGAAGAATCGACCAGCTCGCTTTGATTTTCCAGATTTCTCTACGGCTTTCGACGACTCGTCGAGGCAAGTGAAACGAAGCAGATAGCCTAGAACGACGATTATAGAACGCGGTACTAGTTAGAGTAGCTATCGAATTTTGCACGGTCCTGAATAGCGAAGCCTCGTAAAGCGAGCCGTGTTTAGAGTAACCGCGTGGCTACTGGAAAATACCGCTCCGTTCGCTCGTTACGTCTTCCGATATCCATTGCTTCCTGCATTCTTCGCGTCTGAATTTCTGCCGCTTATTACGTAGCATGCGCCGCGCCATCCGATAATCCACGGTAAGTAGTTTGCTCGAGATTGCGAAGCGGTGTTTCGATAAGTTAATTTTACCAAAAAGATCTCTGTGTCTTGGTTACTCGATCGCGTCTGAGGTTATCGACCTCCGAACCACGCCGCGCCATAACAGATCTATTATTTGTATAAATACAAGTCTCTATTCCTGCTCTTCTCTTTGGAAGTTTCGCTCTCTCGAAACCTAAGCCTCGTCCAACCAATTACGGCAAATACAATTTTCTTAATCGTAACCAGTTTTCTAATACCGTCGACTTTTCTTCTAAATCCTTAGGTTCTTTCGAACTATCGGCTCGCAACGCGATCCGTAACCGTCAATCGTCGATTCTGTATTTCATCTTATTACCTTTTTCTCCTCTTCTGTCTCGTTTATCTACACCCTGCAATGTGTATTATTATTATTATTATTACTATTATCATCATCGTCATCGTAATCGTCATTATTATTATTATTATTATTAATATTATTATCGTAAGAACAGAGAATTCGATATCGTTCCGTTATTTTGGACATGCTTGGTGGTTCTAGCGATAAACCGTGCTTTTAACATCTATGGAAACTGGAAATATTTAAGCCAGCTTTGAACAAATATCTGCCACCGTGATCGCTGCGATCTCGAAGGAAGATCGCGTCGTCGTTGTTCGACGATGCTTTAGAAAATATTTATCGGCGTCATCTCTACAGAGCTCCGTGTTCCTCTTGCCAAGAGAGGTTCCACGTTCTACTCATCTCGTGTTCTACAGAGTCGGTTCGAATTCTCTGCGGTTTCGCCTCCGCTGCGTTGCCCCTTTATCACCACTGTGTCAGAGGCCATTAACCTCTTCCACTCGGTTTCTTCTTCTTCTTCTTCTTCTTCTTCTTCTTCTTCTTCTGGCGTTTCTGCCTCCACCGCCTCCAGCCCCCCCCCCCCTCTCCATCAACCGAACGACTCTCCTCGTTCCACCAAACTTGCCTCTTCTTTCTTTCCTCGCCGACAGATCGCTACTATGGCGCTTATCTGCCGTTTCTCCCCTCGTGCATCTCGCGAATGCTGCTTTGCCGCGTGGTTACTTGGTCGCTTGGTTACTTGGTTACTCGGTTACCAAGGTGCCGAGGAAAAAGAACCCCGGTTCCTCCGTCGATTTCTGCGAAGCTAAACTCTCGGCTCCGTGTCTCTTTCTCTCTTTCCATCTTTCCCTCTTCCTTGTCCAGTTCTCTTTTGTCCTATCCCCTCTGTTTCGTTCAGCTACGATCAAAGAAACGCTCGTTAACCCTTCGTCGTCTTCGGTTCGTATTACAATCTCGATGCCTCTACCGTCGACGCGTTAATTCTGCGCGCAAGCGTCACTCGAAGGAAATATTTTCTCTACACTATCGGTTGACTAACCGATTCCTTCGCGCCTAGAAGCAACTTTTTCTTTCCTTTCTACCGTTCCAGGTCTCTGGAAACGTTCGAAACGACTGCGAGATATCGCGCTTGTCGTCGTATCTCTGAAGCGATATCGTAGAACCATTGGTTAAGTCGAACGACGAAAAACACAGCCGAAAAGGAATTTGCAAGAAATTGAATTCGAATTTAAAACAAAGGGAGTTTGCAGTTTACCAACGTGTCGTTGAAATTATTGAAACCGATACAAGTTTAAAACTATTAAAATTTAACGTAACAAATACTCCGCGTTCGGTTCTGCAAATCGAGCAAACTGTTTGCTACGAAAATAGCCTCTCCACGGTTCCGAGTTCCAACACGTTCGAACCTAATTGCTCGAGAGTAGATACACGCGACATCGACACGTTCCATGAAAAAAATATCGGAACGTGTTTTTAAGGCCTCCGAGCGTTTCATTATTTCTGACAACGTGTTCTTTGCGGTAGAAATATCGCAACGACGAGCTATATGCATCACGGTTCGCTATAACTTTCCAAATCGATCGGCAATTTGCCCGTCACGCGAAAAAGGGCGTTAAAGTCTTACGTGGCGGTTTTCGTCGCTCCGCGGCGGATCATCGGCTTCCAAGGAAGCGGCTACGGCTACGCTGATTTATTGCGTTAAATCAGAATTAGAATTAACGAGATTCGTCCACGCGGTTACGCGAACGAACTGCGCTTCGTAGGATCGGGCCGCGCGATACGACTTGGATTATTTGGCAGGAACGATAGTTTCGGTTATGCGTTTGTAAAAAGGTTCGTGAGAAACGCAAGGAAAAGGCGAGTATCTGTAATATCCGTATGTAAATAAATGTCGCTATAAGCTCGGCGAAATTCATAAACGTTAATAAATTGGTCGCGAGAGAAACATTAAAAATTGAATTACTCGTCGCTATGGGATAGGAAATGCGAATAATATCGGAGGAGCGTAGCTGGTAATATAGTAATTTCTTGCCAGTTTCGATTCGATTCTCTCCAGTACTTGCGACGCTGCTACAAACTTTCGATCGTACGCGTGTACGAGAGAGAGGGAGAAAGAGAGATATTTACCCGGTCTGCCGTGAAAATATTTCATTTTACGAGAAAACTGATAATGTTGACGAGTTATTTATACGTGCCATTTATCTCGTGTTGTAATACGTTTATTTGGATAAGCATGGAAAATAAACGACGTAAAAGTGCGACAAGTGTGAGTAAGAGCGTAAAATGGCGATACCTTCGAGGTCGAAATACGATGCGCGAATTACGCGAAACGAAATACTTTTTGCGTGATATTTTATATCGACGTAAACGGATTATCTGCGTTTGTCGTTTCATTGAAAAAGCCTGTAATTAATGCATGACAAAAATTAAGTAGCACGGTATTATTAAGCACCAAAATATTGTTATTTATTTATTTAGAGCAATAGACTTTAGAGCAATAGAAAACGTTCTTTATACTAAAATTATATTTTTTTACGTATTGCGTGTATCTCGCTTATCTCTCGCTATATCTGTTCTCGAACATCGTCGAGCTGTGCTCCAGTCAATCCCCAGAGGAAGAAAACAAGCGAAATGCCGACGCACTGATCGCGTTAAAATGGATAGATCGGTACGAAGTGGTTGTCCATCGAACAACGACGCGACGATAGTTCGATGATCGCGGACGAAACTGGAGCTACGAGGAAAAGAAAGATCGGGAGAAATTTACAAAGACGTAATTGGTAAGCATATTCGTAGGAACGTGTCTCCGTTTTCCGTTTCCACCGACGAACCGAGACGCGCGAGCGTTTGCTCGTTAAACGTTCTTCTTACTCGAAATCATTTCGCTTTGGAAGACTCGAGTGAAATCGTGTCGAGTGAAGGCGATCGTAGCGCGTGCTTCGGTTTCCCACGTAAAGCATCAAAGGACATCGACCAGAGACGTCGATCGCGTCAAGAGAACGTAACGAGCTTAATTAGCAGTTCGGCATTGCTCCTTGCGTAGTTAATTATTTGAATCTAACTTTGCGAATCTAGTATAACTTTACACGCGTAAAAGAGTTTGAGAAGTACTCTGATTTATGCGATCCAAAGAGGAAAATTTATCGAGAAACGGGTATATCGTCGCGAATCGGCATCGAGTTGCAAGATCTTGTTGGATTCTTTGCCAGCTCGCGTAACTTTAAGGATAAGCGAACGAGACTGTATCTTCGTTCAAGATCTTCTAGTCGACCAAATAGATGTACAAACTTCTTGTCTTGTTTTAGCTCGCAAGATCGAAGTGGAAATAATCAACAAGCTGCAACGCGAACGAACGTAACGTAAAATATTTTTTTATTTCTTCGTTATCTTCCAAAGTATAAGAATGTATGCAACGTGCGATACTGGCAGATTAAGGTACTTGTAGCGCGACAACGTCCTTCGAAAGTAAACACGCCGAGGCTCTACGCGTGTCTCACATACTCTCTCTAGGAAGATATTTTTTACCTATTCATACTTTCTGCTTATTGCGTAGGGATTACGCGTCGAAACTTTCAACTTTAAAGATGAACATTTCTATTTCGGTAAGGTTGATCTCTCTAAAAATCGAAATACCTAACGTATCGTGTCGGAATTTCGAAGAAATTATAAAAAAGGTACAACCTACGAACGTCTTGATTAAAATTATCGGTAAGGAGCGTGTTTTTCGTGTTTTCGTTTTTATTCTCCATCATACGACAGTGATCGTATATTTACACGTACGTTAGATAGGCTTCTCTCTAAACCAGTTGATAAACGGATCGTTTATTTTCAAAGTCGATTATTTTTTTTTTTTTTTTATTGGGAAAACGAACATCTTTATGTATACTTTAACGCGAACTTTTTATTCGTGAAAATTCATTGAAATTTCGATTGATGCAAATAACGAGGAACAAGACGCGTCCTTATCGAACCGACCGATATGCTCTATAGTCGATCATTTTTTATTAGTAGCTGGTATACGGGGCGCGCGTCGGCGAGGCAAATACGTCGTTTCACGACGTTGCAGTCACATGTGAGCAAACACGAGGAGCAAACGATCGGTCGTACGGTCCTTCGGACATAAACGGTGAAAAAGAGCGACGTCGGAAGGGGGCGAATTGCTTGTTTCAATAATACGCCATGCGACCAACGAGTGATTTGTGTTTGAATGAAAATTACGACGGGACATTCGATACCTCCACAGATGCCCATGCAAATGATACCGGATGGACATCTGCCGGCATCGGTCACAGAGTACCATGACCGTACTACCATCCTTTCATTCTCTTCGCTAATTTTCCACGGGAAACTTTGTCCTTTCCTTCGCAGAGCTCGGCCGTGCGAAAGTATAAGTTACGTTTCGTCTCGTTCCATTGCACTACGCACCTACGTAGTTAGAATCAGCGATGGATCGGGGCTATACACCGATTCTCCTAATTGAATTTTATTTTCTCGGGCGAACCGCGGTTCGGCCTGTGATGGAGAGATTTTAATGGACGATAAGCTGACGCGTTTAATCGACTCTCTCGAGCATTCGTTGCTCTCGCAATTTATGGTTTTCGTGATTGCGCCGATATACCGCGAATCTTATGTTTCGAACGACCAAGTTTCAGACGCGTCTCGTGATCTTCTTTCGTTAAATGCAAACATCGGTGCAACGAGGCGACATATCGTTGTTACGGGAATAGAAAAACGTTCGCGAAAGAAACATTTCCAAAAGATCGACAAGCGAAACACGTATCGTACTTTGAGACAAAATTCGTTGGACCGTTTATCGCGTTGAAAGAAAAATTCCATCGAGATTTTCGAAAGAATAGAAAGGAAATTTCGTAAGCTTTCGGAAATGGAGGAAATTGCCACAACCTGTTACTAGAAATGGAAGCAATTGCAAGTACAGGGACGCGATAGTTTTTAGTTTTTAGTCTGTAATCAAGAATCTGGTAGATTCGATAAAATCATACAGAAGATATCAGGTCGAAGCGATATAGAGTTTACGTTAAGTAGAAGAGCCATTAAACAGTGGATTTAATGCGAAAACATGCAACCTCGTTAAATACGAATAGTATTGCTATTACTTAAGCAAGAAACAAGATAACGCGAGACATTTAAATGGCCATTTCATCACTGTAAAAATGGAATGAATAATACTGTCCGTTCAAGGACTGTACAAGATTTGCACCAAGTAACCAAGAATCTCGTATCAGATTCGATGTGACGTTTTCTGTAGTATCGCGAGATATTCTCGCGAGATAAACTCAACTCGATTCTAGAACCATGGGTTTTCGTTTTTTTTTTGTTTTTTTTTTTTTGTTTTTTTACTATATCTAACATCTATTATCGTTGTTATCCATAGCTGTCGTTCTGCGATATTTTATCGAACGTAGTCTGGCTCGTACCGCCGCGTTATTCGGAGCCGTACCACGAGTCGCAGAAATTTCGCGAAATATCTACGAAGTCGCGTGATCGTAGATGGGTAAAAATTGGAATAACCGTTTCCGGTGTTAACGGAAAATCGAGCGCGTTCGACTCCGATGGTACAAGCTCGTATAAAAGCGAGTGCGTAAGGAGAATGGCGTGACACCTTCGGTGACAATAAAAACGCGTCCATCCATGGGAAAGAAAAATCTCGGCATCTCGGAGCGCCCATGTGCGCCATCGGGCGAACTGGTTGCGCGAAGTTTTTTGGTCGGCTCGAAAAATAGATAAAAATGTGCAAATAAACGCCGGTCGTGGCTCAGGGACAACCGGTTGCCATCTTGCTTTCTTATATAAGTCCCTCCTTGGTCTTAAAGACGTTCCATCGCCGTGCACTCGCTAACATTTGACTTACCTTCGCCTCTGCCTCCCTCCACCTTCCTCTTTCTCTCTTCTCGTTCCTCTCGCGTCCTTCTCGTCCGTCTCGCTTTCCCCCGCTTTCTCTTTCTTTTCCTTCCCTCTCCGTCTCTCGCGCAACCGTGCGTCTATAGTCGATCGTTTTTCCCTCTTGCCTTCGTCTTTCTCTTCTTTCTCCTCTCTTCTCTCTCTCACACACACACACACTCTCTCTCTCTCTCTTCTCTCTCTCTCTCTTCTCTCTTCTACTCTTCCCTCTTTCGCGTTTCCTCCTTTCTTCTCGCTTCCATGCCCTTCTTCTCGACGCTTCTCTCGATCGAACAGCACGCGATATACCATGTATACGTACGTGATTTCTTTCTCCGCTTTGTTTCGTCTTTTGTATCGTCAACTTGTACATACGTTAATTTCAATTTCTTTTCTACCGCTAAGAATCTCTTCGTCCTATGCGACACAAGACTGCTCGATATCCAGATTAGCTGTAGCCCCGTTACTTACAACGAACAAAGAGTCCTTTCTTCTGTATTTCCATATTATTTCGTTCGATCCAACCTTTTATTTAATCGTACACGGAATAGAATGTACGTGTGTCGCGTAAAACATTTATACGATGATTAGCTGTTTTTTAAATGCCTCTCGCAATCGTCGATCTCGGATCAGACGACTGATGACTCCATTTTTCCCGTTCCTTTCCTTCCGCCGACCTATCGTCCGAGCACGTATCGAGCGATTTTCTTCGTTCCCAAGGCTCGAACGATCCCAAGCGAAGTAATAGATTAACGAACCGAGTCTACTCGAATCTTCTTTATTAATAGATAGATAATAGAAAGAGTTTCTGCATCTCTCTCTGTCTCTCTGCCTCTTCGGTTTTTTCCCCTCGGTTCTTCTCGCCGGCAGAAGCAAGCGATCTCTCCTTCTTTCGTAACGTTTCTATTTTTCTTTTCCGATTTGCCTGAAAGCATATACAATGCATAACTTCCCTCTCCTCTTATACTCTTATTCCGTTCGTTATTTTCGTCTCTTTTTCTATCACAATGCACTCCCACCTTCTCTTTCCACCGACGATTTTCTCTGTTCCTTTATCTTCGACCTCTTCCACCTCTTCCACCTCTTTGCTCCTCGTAGCCTTCTCCGCTCCTCTCTTTCATCCCGTTCCTCCCCTTTCTCTCTCGTCTCCGAGCCACCGGATCTCAACTCGGTTACATTTTCAAATATACTTGTCCCATCCACCGTTCCCCTTTTTTCGTTTTTCCTTTTACCTTTTACCGGTCCGACTACGATCCTTCGTTTCTTCGTTTTTCCAGCCGTTGCAGCGCGGAGACACGCGATCGCCGCTCGCCGCATCACGAATTACGTATGTACCAATCGATGATATATCTACGTTTTAGGAACGATTCGACCAACGATTGGATGGATCGAATTATTCGTTCGATCGTAGTTTCAACCTTCAACGGTGGTTTTTAAGCCTCTGTTCGTTTGATCGATCGTATCGTTTCGCGTGCGCAGGGATTCGTCGTCGATTCTGCCGCGAGTATAAGAATTAATTATTTCGTCGTAGATAGGACAAAACGCGACCACGAAGAATAAAATTCAATGTAATCGCGATACTTCGAATCGGCGTGAAGATCACTGGCAAGAGTGGCGACGACGACGACGACGACGACGACGACGACGACGACAACGACGACGAAGTTAGGATAAGCAAGATAAGGAGATTGAGGAAGGGTGAACGAACGCGTGATACAATAAAACGTGTCTTGACGATTGCATCGTTCGATCGCGCTCGCACGACGGATATTTTCCAAGACGCGCATCGTATTCCGACTCGTTCGTTACGTTCGCGCCAAATTACAAATATTTACAGTTATACAACCTGTGAATACGGTTTCGAGAATTTATCGTTGCAAACTGGCAAGCTGTACGTTGAAATCGTCGATCGAGTTCTATCTCGCCTAAATTTGTCGACTCGTCCAACGTACTTCCGACCATCGAAACAATTCTACGCGTATGTGTCGTATAGTATACGGTATACAGGAGGTTTCACGCAACCGGGACAAGCCGCGACGTTTGAAACGATGGACGGAGTGAGGTTTCGTTAGAGAAATTAAACGAATATGCGCGTAATAATAGACGAAACGCGTGTCTCTTCCGAAATTGGAGACGTTTCAAAGATTTCGAGACCGTCTCTATCCTTTTTAACGATGCTATACGTTTTGTCGTTTTCTGCGGAAACAAAAGCATCGGGATACGGTAAAACTCCATTTATCCGACACGATCGGGGGACAAGACGTATCGGATGATAAAAGTCCGATAGTTCTACCCTCGCTTTGCCGTTTTTTCATTCGTACGATCGATCGATTTCTAATATACCTCTATACGCGTATCATCGGATGCGAGGTACGAAACACAAGGCCTGAAATTCATCCGCTTCACTCGCAACACCCTGTATGACCGCGAGTCAGCTCGTAACGCAAGAAATCCCTCGATCCAACGTTTCCGTGGACCCGCGATCAGCGGTGTGGGTCGCTCGTCGTACTTAAGTTTAAGTTAAAGGGGGCCCGAGACTCGTTTCTGGTTTCCGACCGTTCTACTCGGGACCCTCGCCTCCTCGTCGGAGATCTACCTGCGACGCAGGGGGCTGATCCGTCCGCGAGATATTTTTCATCGCTCTAGGTTACGGGGTAAGTTACCGTGGTTGGCAACACTTGACTCCACGGTGCAAGGTTACGGTAGGCGGACTCTGTCTCCTCCTCCTCCTCCTCCTCCTCCTCCTCCTCCTCCTGTTCCTCCTCTCTTTTTCTCTCGTCTCTCATCGTACAGAAAATATACCCATAAACTCTGGCCGTACATGTGTACACCGGGCATTTGGAGTTACACCCACGTGTATTTTACGCGCTCGCACACAGGCGCGCGCGCGCGCGAGCGCTAGCACGATTCCAGCGCACAAAGAAGCACGCGAACCGGGTGCAACGCGTGAAAGAGGAGGACAGGGTGCGAACGGGTCGGACAGAGAAGAGGAGACCGGTCGAGGAGGATGAAAGCGTGTTGTGAAAGGAACATCGAGTCGGAGTTTCGCCGGGGGAACGGGTGAAAGACGAAAGAGAGAAGAGGACGGAAACGCGAATAGGTGGGCGAGGATGAGAGACGGTCGACGAGGAGGATGGGTTGATAAGTTGTGGGAAAGAGAAGGAGGGCGAGTAAATAAGGAGAGTCGGTTGTAGGGAGCCGTGGGACGAGCGAGAGGGAAGAAAAAGAGGGATAATGGTAAAAAAAGGAGAAGAGGAGAGGGGGAGAGTAAAAGGAAAAAGTCAAAGGGTAAATGAGCCGAGAGAGGCTGAAGAAGGAGGAAGGGATCGTGGAAAGGAGCAACGGAGAATAGAAAGGGAAAGGGTGAGTAGGAAAGGGAGTAAATAAGGAAGCCATAGGGGAATGGAAATGGGGAAGGAAGCGGAATGCGTGTTGGCTCTGCGTGCGCGTTTACTCCTGCAGAAATACAAATACTCGCTATTTAACGCTTCGATTCTCGTCGTACGCAACGCAAAGTTTGTGGATTTTAACGCGTTCTAACGCCTATTTCGTATCTCTTATGGGCCGTTTTATCTTATTCGTTACGCATATTCGTTGACGCGTACGACGTAAATTCGGAATTATCGTAATCGGAGAAAGAAACGGCGATAAAGAGCCGAGTTAAAGCGTCGTCGAGCTATACGGGCGAACGATACGAAATAAAACAAAGGACACGAGGCGGAAAATAAAAGGAAAAAATTGACGACACGAGAAAGCAGAAGGTAAAGTGGAGAGAAGCGTAGGAAACAAGAGGGGAAAAAGGAAAGCAGCGAGAGGAAGAGAAGCTTCTGCGCAGCATACGTGCAAGTTAAACATACGGGGGACACTTGTCGGTGAAAAATGTGGATTTATCAGCAGTGCTTGTAAAGCGCGACAAGAAAAACGTTTTCGCTTCTGACACTGGGACAGCTAGGTTTTTGCGCGTCTCAGAAAACAATGTCGCGCTTTGGTGTCGATGCCATTAAGAGTTTAATCCCCTTTAACCGACTTTAACTATCTAATTTTCGCGTGCTTCGGCAACGCTAATTCTTTCGTATCGCTGGAAATTTTCGGATCGTCTACTCCGCTGAAAACCGTGCTTGAATTTTATCATCGAAGATGGACGTACGATGGATTTTGGATACTCGGATCGATATTAAACGATGCGAGGACACGCCTGTTCCAGGCTTTTATACGATCGATCGACGCGCAAGTTATTCGAGAGACGCGATTACACGCCTTCGCTGAATACGCGATAAAAACAATCAATGTAACGGCGTACGGACAGACTAGACGATAAATCCAGCTAAAAGTCATTAAGATTCCAATAGAAACCAAGTTCGGAGACACGGCAGCGGTTAGAAAAAATCAAGAGAAGCGAATGCCGCGGTAACGGCGATTGCTAAGCGACTGGTTTATGCGTATGTATGAGGCTCGAGCAGCGGACTCCAACGTTTACCATGCGACTCTGATAACCCAGGCCCGCCGTTGATAATGAGCTTTGTCGAGGAGTATCGATCGAACGGTCACGACTCGCGTTATATTGTGCAATTCGTATGATAAATACCTCGGTGAAAAAATAAACCACGGATTTCGGTGAATTACGCCGTTTTTGCCAATCTAACTCTTTTATTTAATTATTATTCCGATCTGCGCGTAACGCATTTCACTCGCTAATCTTGGATTTTTCGTTTCAACGAAATCGATAGACGTAACACCGAAGATCATGGCGACAAAAGAGAGAAAAAAAAAAAGAAAAAGAGTTCTGTGCGTAAATAACGCTACTCACGTATACGTTTACGTTTTACGAAATATACTCGAATATGCTCGATACGGCGATACGGATTTGCACCGAGATTACGATTAGACGCAAACTTACGATTAGAAAAGCGAGCAGCGTTGTGTTCGCTGTTCGTTTCGGGGAAGAGCGAGTAAAAAAATTCGTGGCAATTTATCAGAATTAGTTGTGGGACGAGCAGAGTCTTTTTATGGCTTACCATAATTCACCTCTTTGTGCAACATTGGAGCGTGTGCGCGCTCTTTCGGAAAAAACAAAGCTTACGTAGTACGCGAGTACAACGAGGACGAAGCCAGAACGCGGGTGCGATGCACTCGACAAGGACAACTCGTGTTTTCATAAACTCCGTTAATGAAACACATGCGCGTAAAATGCTCCCCCTCCTCGTCGACGTTTTTTCCCTCCCTTCTACGCTCCACACTCTACTATTTCCAATTCAATGTGGCTTGAGAAAGCTAACAATAGCCTGACTAAATCGTCTCGGTATTTATTAGCGAATATCCGAAGAATTCTAATTCGATTCGCTGAATTCGCCTGTGTATAGACCTTGTCGTTTAGTGAAAACATCGAAAGTGCCGTTAATCAGACCGAAAAATAACGATGTTGCGAAGAAAGTAAAACGAAAGGACACAGCGATGCGGTTAAAATTTACTTTTCCACGGAGTACTTCGATCGCGACATACACGCCGTTCTTTCGGCAAAAGTTATCCTCCTTTCGATCGATTATTTTTCTTTCTTATTAAATTCTGCCTCGGCCGCGATATAATTTAAGGTTTTTACCGAACGAACGCTACGACAACCGTCGTACGATAGGAGTTAAGTCAACAGATACGCTTTTGTCCACGATAAAAGCTTCTTATCATCCGCGTCTGAGTTCGCGTTCCCCTTCGTTACAATGACAATGAGAGGAGCGCTAACAGGAATAGAATAAATGTGGCGGTAAAAAGGTGAGTGGCGTCGAGTTTTATTCGTTCGTTCTGTTCGCGACATAATAAGGAGATAATGAAGCTTAACGTATTAAACAACGCGCGATAAGACAGATAGACGATAACGGTATATCGATAACAGAATCTCTCGGAGAGCAGTTATAAATTAGCAGTTGTAAATTAGTTTCAACGGTAAGAAAATGAAATTTTTATTTCGCCCGACGATGTATCGGGTTTTATCGTTTTTTCTACACGATCGGAATCTTTACAAACGTGTGCTCGTATTTACGGATACAAATATCACGTGCTACAGCTAAAAATAAAAGTAGCGCCGATGAAAGTAAATCTCTAACGATTCGTCGAACGTTGAGTTCTTTGCCCATGTTAACGTTATTTCTTTCTCCGAAATGCATCAAGTAAAATATGATGCAAATGAATTTACACGCTGTCTTTCTTTTTGTCGTAAGATCGCTCTAATACGTTTATTCGTTTTAGGAATTATACTTTACTTTTGTAATTTGAACATATCATATTGAAATAATAGTTAAAATTTCGAAGATAAAGCTATAATTTATCGCCGACAAACCGCTGATAAGGATTTATAACAAGGGAAACTTTTCAAAGGAATTATTTACGTTTATGCAGGAACGAGATTTCTCGTTTTATCCTCGGTTCGACGCTTTTAAAAATACATTCCAAGCGTTTCGTATATTATTTTGTTCGGATATTCGTTAAATCTCTTCGGGCCATACGTGTTATTACATTTTATTCGAGGATTCACGCGGTAGAATTTTCTTATCGAAGGCCTCTTGTTATCGTGTTGTCTAAAGATTTCCACGGATGATGCATCGTTAAAGGATCGCTGTAAACCTTCGTCATTTTGTATCCCTCGCGAGAATTTAATTTCACATTTATCGACCAAAGCGTCGAAACGGAATTTGCCTTGTTTCGTTTTATTCGTTCACCGTTTGCCTCTTAGAATCACGACACGAAATAGTTTCGTTTAATCGTTTCGCGTAAAAAGACGAATAACGATTATCGATCATTTGGCGAACACGACCGGGAAAACAGAAACACCCTGTAGAGCGAACGGAGACTCGATGTGTTAGCGGAAAACACGGTTGAATCAGAAAGACGACGGCATGGCACTGCGTGCTGAAAATACGACACCCTTCTTCGCTCTTCTCCGTAGCTTTCATTGACCCGCCAAGGACTCGTTCGGTACCTTGCTTTTGTTGTATGTAAATTAACAGCCGAGAGACGCGAGAATACGAAAGGAGACGCAAAGACGACGCACGCGTCTTTCTCGGCGCTGTGCCCGCCGCTTCTTGTCCGCTCGTGCCAACTCAGTAACAGCAACAAACTCGATTGTACAAATTCTTCCAGTCGTCCAATTCCTGCTTTCACCATATTTTATGTTCGCGCTTTATTCCTCTCGTATATCAGCCAAATGAATGGTTACACCTGTACACACCTACACCCGTGCGATTTAATTAGTTCTTTCACCTGCGCCGCGAACGATATAAAAGCCTGGAAATATGTTGGACGTGTCGCAGGTGTGGATGACTATATATTTGAAAGGTAATCGGCAATTGTCCGTTTCGAAACACAGCTAAACTTAAGTAGTTTACACGTACCTATGGATATAGAGTATTTATACATTTTTATATCGCAGTTTTCGGTTTCACGTTTCGATTTTCTGGTCGAAGGAAATTCAACTTTGCGTTTCTCAAGTAGGGATACGTAGACACGACCTCGACCATGTTTCAAAATTATATGCTGTGCCGGTGGCATCGTAATTACGACTTGCAACGGTAACGAGCGTCAACGTTGTGAAAGCAACTAATCGAAATTGCGGTTAATGACCAAACCAGTTGATCAATTAACTTCGTCGCTACTATATCATTCGTCTACGTCATGTACAAATACTTTTATTCGCCTTGTCCGCCTTTATAGGTGTAGAATTTCATGGTTTCACCGTTCCTTCGTTTCCGATAATACGTCCGCCCTTTTGCCGTGGATCCAGCAAATAGAGATCTAAAGATCGATCGAAAACACGTAAACAACGATACAATCCAATTTGGATATACGCGTGTATTCTTTTGCCGTTTTCCTGTTAATACCCGCAAAAGCTCGTAAAAGCATAGTAATGAAATATCGAACGCGACTTTGTAATTTCGATTCTCTGGAACCTTAAATTAACTTTCCATATTGTAAATAACAGGTGGTGAAAAAAGAAAAGGTGTTCGCGTATATTCGTGGCTCGGTTAAAACTTGCATTTTCGCGCACCTGAATTTCGTACAGCAAATTGCAATTTAGCCTCGTATTTATTGCACTTTCTCCTTCTTTTCGGCATAATTAATTTTTTTTTTTTGTACACGATTATTAAGATTATTTAAGACGCTTAAAGTTACCACGTTACTTAATCGCGTGCACGTATTTCCGTGCCTATTAACAAGTATTATGGTCTGCTTCTTGTTTTTATACGGTTCTGTGTTATTTATTCGAGAATTTCATCCGATCGAAAGGGCCATTAGCAGCTATTGCAAAGGAGAATTATTCGCGTGTCCAATCGCTCCGATCCTGCGTCCCAAAAATCAAGCAAGGACCATATTACCGACGTATCGTATTACCGACATCGAACGCATCTAACAAAGTACTTACAGCCGTACGTATGTGGATCCAGCGACCATGGCGTCCGTTCGAACCGAAGCTACGCATAGGTTCACAGTCGCGAAGGGATTGACAGTCCACGACGAAGCTATTTACAATTAACTAAACGAAGTTTCAAGCTGCACAGCTGGCGGCTGGTGGCGATGGTTTAAAAATTACCGACCGGCTCCAGGCCACGGACCGCGCCAAAGCGAAGCAAGGCGCGACAAGGCGAGGCGAGGCAACGCGACGAGACGCGTGCTGGTCTTTTTACGAATGATTCGATGCCGCGTAACGGCTGCAACGACGCTTTCCGACGAATAGAAATGCTCGTCGTAACGGAGCTTTAAAAGCGGCGGTTGAAAGAATCTTCGGCGAGATATAGTCTACGTCGTGGCGGCGACCGCGTAGCTACGCGTAGGTAGGACACGCGGATGCGATACGTATCTGCAGCAATCCGCGGTTCGGGGCGAGCCTCGCTCGCACCATCTTCTGCTTCTTTACCGGAAAATTGACCTTTCGATCGTCTCGCCGATGTCACCGCTCTGCGATCGTCTAACGACCCATGAGATGTGCTCGACCACTCTCCTGCCAACCCTTCGAATTGGCAACTTCTCGAAAAAATAAAAATAAAAAACAGACGAAGAGATTACAGGAGCGCAGAAACGTACCAGTCGCGCACGAGTTAATTGAGTAATTGAGATAAATATATTGGGCAACGTTTGCCGCTGAGATGACTTTTACCTGATTCCTTGGTCGATGCTGTAAATGTCAGCAACGTTCAGCCGCGTGTTCGTGGTAATTTTTAAAGCAGCCTCTTTTTGCTAGCTACGCGATGAGCGATCGATCGAACGTCTGATTTTAGAGAAACGGCACGTTGCGAAAGATTCGCTTGTTTAAAGTAACGAGATGCGTCAGATACGATTTGCGCGTTAATGCTAATATTTTCTCACTTTGCAATTTTTCCCCGAATATCTAGTCCAAACGATCGTTCGGCCATTTCCTTTGAATTATATTTTCCCATCCAACTAGTCGAGTTATAATAAATACGCGCGTGCGTGGCGTATATGATACGTATAAATTATTCTACATCGTCGGTGAAACATCGTTAATCGTTTGAAACGTCGTGTTCGATTAACGCTTTGATGCATAGCGTTACGATTTTAATTACAAAATTGCCAACGTTTTAACCGTCGAAATTAATTGTCGAGATAACTTACGTTAGTCGAATTTAATCCTCCAAATAACCAAGATAAATACTATACTATAGACCATTTTTCATTTAACAACGTTTCATTTCACATATGGGCAGTAACGTAAAACGAGTGAAAGTTGTTGCAAACGACGGTGGGCAGACCGAGCACGGGCAACAGTTAAAAGCTACCATAACCGGAGATGACATTCCTCTTTACTATGGTAATTTATTCCTTTCATTTTCCATAAATAATCCTTCTTTCCACATCCGAAGATCTCGATTCTTTTCATATGTAAACGAACGCGTTTCCTAATCGTTACGCTGTTTTGCCCACTTCTCACTCTCGCACGATTAAATTCTAAGACGGTTGACGTTAAATAAACACGTTAGATATATACGCTACGTGTAATTAATGAAACGTATAATAATAAAATATAATCAAAGAACTACATAGTCTGTCGTGGAAGATACAGGCTAGAAAATGCAGAGCGTCGTTTCCTGGTAAAGTGCCATGTGGTTTCATATAGCGTGATACATACAGAGAAAACACGCGCGTGTTGAGTACAGGTAGGAATTTTCGATGAAAAGTATTTCTCGAGAAGTATACTTTACGTTGTTTGTTCGATCAAAACGTATTAAAGCCGGCGTCCTGCTTGAGAATTATCTTCCACTACACGTGGATTGGCCATTTGCCGTACAATTCGTCATTGTCAGTTTCCAAGGAACAAATTGTTTACGGATAATTTTGAACGTTTGAAAATATTGCCTTATCGAGATTACGCGGCACGCGTAAAATACGCACGCGCAAAGTACGAAAGATGTATCGGCGGACGTGATCGAGTAGCCTGTCAGCGTGCATCGTAATTGCACGCACCGAGATTTCTATTTGTCTCGCCGGACGATCTCTGTGCTCTCGGTCTGTGCCGTAAAATCGTTACACGTACGAGTCGTTGCTGAATTTTCCACGAGATCAGGAAACGACGTTTTACATGCAGCCTAAAACCTCTACCGTGACGAGTTTCGCTAGTTCAGACACTGCTGGAAAAATTCGCTCTTCGATCATACTTTTCCGATTAACGTTCGAATCAACCGATTACCGCTCTGGATAATACGGAATGGAGGGAAAATTCGTCTGCCATCGGAAGATTTGAAACGCGAAAGTTAAAAATATCGGTTTAAAACAATATCGGTAAATCATGGCGGGAAATCGCGCCGAAGTCGGGAATACGGTAATTTCCGGTAGTAACTCAGCGCGGACGCGAAAAGTCATTGAAAATAAACGGAAATTACAGTCCGTACGTTCTCTATCCGTCTGTACGCAAGGTAAGGTCTCGAAAATACAAGCGAACATTGTACGTTCGCTCGGCTGGTAGCTGAAGTCGCCGGTTTGAAGCCTGAATGGCAGACGTTCGGCCGTATTTTATCCTCTCTTGTTGCTTCTTCAGCTTCACTGCCATTTCCAGCCGGCTCTCTATAACGTTTCATTATTACGGGCCGGCCACGCTGTCCGTGATTTATCTCGAGGCATACGTTTTCTTCAGAAAAGAAAGATCAAACGGCGCTACGAGCCTTCGTCGCGAGGATCTCCGTCACGAGATAAAGCGGTCGAATCTTTGCGATCGAGCGGCGCGACGAGACTAAGGACGCGATGAAACCATGAAAATACTTTCGAAAATGTCGCTTAGCGACACCGTTACGTAAGATACGTGTCATGCTGTATTCGTCGTTAGGGGGCCGTGTAAAATCGGAGTAGAACGAGCGATCGATGGAACGATCAGCGGCGGCGGAAGAGAAGAAAGTCGATCGATATAAGTGGCGCAGCTTTCGAAAGCGAAAGTCCTCGTTGCTCATAGCTCTTTCGTACAGTCGTGTATGTAAGTACGCGTTCAAGCGCGATAAAAACATTGAGCAACCGGATGCCGGATGCCGTAGCCCTGGCCACGAAAATCGGGCGGCCTCTTCTCGGCCTCTTGCCCGAGGCCTTGAAGAGTTTCAAGCACTCGTACTCGGTTCTATTTTCAAGTGTGCCCATTGCCGGAGCCTCGCGCGAACTCTCGCTCTCTACCGTACGAATTTTTCCATGTTACGGATTTTCCATGCGAAAGAAGGACCAGTTCTACGATTCTACGTCGAATTATTACCGCGAATAAACTTACTATCGGTATTGCCGTAGCTCGAGTTTCTTTCTCCTTCATCGAGTCGTACAAACGACGCGTTAAGCTTACCATGTAATTGCTATTGTACGTTAACACGCATCGCGATATGCCACTTTGATCGATAATCGCATATATTTTCCCGCGCTTAACCTGGTTCGTCCGTTGACGAAACAAAACATTCCCAATTGATTATCGATCGATAATGGTTGGTAATCGGCGAATCGCGGCTAGTACGAGAGTAGGACGTTATCGAGGTCGAAAAATACAAGAGTCGAAACGATCGTATCGAGGGTTGACGTGCGAGGTCAAGAGGGATCAAAAGAAACGCTGTGCAAGCATACGAACACGCGGCTGACATCGGAACAACGAATTAATTAAACAATTAAATTCACCGCGCGATTATAAGGAACAATTAAGGTCGTACATCGAAGCGGAAACTGGCGTTCCCTCCGTTGTTCGGTTCAACTATCGTCGTGGTGACGTTTACAAGCTTAACTGGACGGTTACCAGTTTTTAGAATGAGCGTTTTTAGAATGGGGCTTTGTACAAAGAGCCGAGCATCCAACCGATTAAAGTTCGGGATAGAGTTTAATTGGACGACCGGCAGAGACAGAAGCGCGGCAACGAGCTGCTAATTAAGCAATTATCGTCACAGCCGATGCTACTTCCATTATCGCAGCCGTCGGAAAATCAGCCGATATCGTACGGCTTGCTCGAACCGATTCGTTGATTATATAATTTCATTTGTGTATACGATCTTTTTGCAACGAGATTAACGGCTGATCTTTTAAAGAGTTGCTCCGACGATGAAAATCGACGAAATAGTTTGATTCGATAATTTAGTTCTTTCGATGTAAATTTACCGTTGAATTCTATACCGTTTTGTAATATACACAGTATACGCGAGTCGAGTAATTTGTCTTTACCCGGTGATTCAAAGGAGAGTAAAATACAGCAAAGCGAATATATTTAATAACAACGAATTGGTGGAGTTGCGGCGTCGATGGTATTACAAGATAACAAGGTAACAAGTTTTGCTAATCGTTATTATGCCGACCTATTTTCCTATAGAGGCACATGAACGTTTATTGTATCGCATGATAGCTCGAGTACTTTATTCTAATACCGGCTACCACAGCGCGTATTCGTCGATCGATTTGGTGTAATGGAATTACGAGATTTACGAATTAACCGCCATTCTACTCTCTGCTTGACGAATTCTACTATCGCTGAAACGAAATGAATCGTTATTTCCCATTTCGTAATATCGAGAAAATTGTATTTGGCATGCCGTGTTTACCGGTGTTTTGCTCTATACCGTGTTGACACACGTGATCTATCAAGTATAACAAGCGATATCGAATTTCAAGACAACCTCGATACGGTTTGTCTTGAAAGCCGATACTATTGGGTCGAGGTAGAAATGAAACGTCGTTTTCTCAAATAAAATTATAGCCACGCGTACTTTCTTCGAACTTCTTCTCCTTGATTTCTCGATTGTACGTGGAAATGATGTGTATTTAGCGGAAATAATTTCCGGAGTAATCTCAGGAAATAATTTGTTTTTCCAAATTTATAAGAGAGAAATTCGAGGTCGAACACACGTCGTTGAAAAATAAAAATCTATCATCGATGTTTCGAACATTTAGATGAAACGAAAGTATCGGATTTATTACTATCCGATGGTGGAGGGTGCAGCGGAGCGGTGAACGCGGAGCCTGATAAATTTGGCAACCACTGGATTATCGTAGGTTGTTCGAAGCGAAGTGGAAGACGCAAGAAGGCAAGAAGCTCCTTCCGAACAATATGCCAGATTAAAATGGAAAGTTGCGCGAGATTTCTGCCGTTACAATTGAAAGTGGCCACTTACCGCTTACGGAGCGACTTTCAATGTAATCTCGTCGGTGCAGCAGAAGACACGTTTGCAGTTCGCGAAAGTCGAGCGACGTTTATGTCGACGAGACGGGATTGCTACTCGTGTTTACGTGGTTACAGCCACGAAACGAGACGTCGTAACTGGTTGTGTTCCACTGAAAGCAGAAACTGGGTGGCAGGCCGTGGTTGGAAAAGGAATTCTCTTTGATTTCCATAGACTGAAACGAGATAGAAATTTGCAAGGAGATAGATTTGTATCGGTTGACCGTTTGCTATCTGATAAAACGATATCCGATCGATTATTAGATCGCTTCGCGAATAACGCATCTGCGTCCTTTACTCTTACAATTAAGCAACACTCGCCTCTTCTCTAGCGAGGAAATTTAAATGTCGCCATTGTCCATTTCCTCCGATGCAAAGAAAATTACCCGAAATGAAAATTTACAAATTATTGTCGACCGATTGAATCAAAAATGGCTACTACGTGTTTATTGTCGTTCGAAATCAGGGGAAACATCGTAACTTACGTTATAATTACTATATAGACTACGCACGAGTTTATGCAAACGCATGTTTTTATGCAAGGTACAAGAATAAGGGGGATTTAGGAATCGTTAATTCGTTATCAGAGAATCGAACGAATCCCTTCCTCTTTCTCGCGTAAGCATTGGAATATTGGAATTTTGCGTATCGTATTGCGTATTTTCTGCATACGTATATTTATATGTTATCTCGCATATATTTTGCGTATTTCGATATATCGTATCTGCATAAACATCCGCAGACTAATTATTACGATTGCCGTGCGAGCGCACGATATTGCAATCGTATTACCGCGTGAGTGCAGGGTCGAATGGTATGAGTCAGTGAATTTCAAGAAGTCGCTTCGTTTCGTCATAATCGTAACACTTTCATCGTTCTATTTATTTATAATTCTCGCATATGTAAATAATCGTGCACCGATTCGCAGATTCGAGCTCGATAATCGAGAAATCGAAAGGATGACGCGGAAACATGGAGAAAAAAGTGCGTGGCGTGTCCGGCGAAACAGTTATTATATCTTGCGTTTCTAATCGAGAAAACGAACGATCATAATTTTTTTAGGACGCATAGATTATCTTGGTTTCTTAACGCGATTGCCTAGTTTCTCAAAACTAAACAAATTTTCTCTTTCTCGTAAACGAAATCGTGTACGTAAATCGACGAGCTTCGAATTTCGAGTATGCGCTTTACATAGAATGTTACGAAGAGGAAATTTCAAGTATCGCTAAACGGAGGAAGAGTCATTGCGATCGTACGAAGACGATCGAACAGCTGGACGGTTCTAATATGCACAAGTGGCGGAAAAGGACAAAAGAGGATCGCTGTTTATCGCGATTAGCTATCCACGCGCGGTAAATATTTTTAGAATGCGGAACAGGGAAACCAGCTGGCCAAGGTCAAAATGGGGAGAGGAGAGGTTGGAACGCGGGCTCGTGGTGCCGCCTCACGACCGATACCTTTTGGAGAACGATCAAGAAACGTCCCCGGCCACGTCGAACGATCGAACGCGGGGACTGACTTTTATTATGTTGGCTATGTCGTCTGGCATGGCCTCGCCTTAATCCCCACCGCTTACACGCTCTTCCGGGGTCTGGCTGACCCCGCTCGTAAAGCGGATTTAATTCACCCTTTGTCCCTGTGGTTTTTGCTGCGGTGTTTCCACTGTTGCGCGTTTTCCTTGTTTCTTTTTTTTTTTTCTCGTACTTTTCTTAGTCCGCGTGGATGCGATCGGAGTTGTTTTCTAGGAAAAGGATCGTTTCTACGGTGGAATTAGACTGAAATTTCTTTCGAAAGCACGATAGAGAAAGTTTAACAAGAATGTACAGCGAATCACCGAGTGACTTAATAAGAACTAGCTTGCCGACACAATTATATTTTTAAATGAAAGTGCTACTCTAGCTTACGCAATAAGTTGTTTTCCCTTATTGTTCTGCATACAGCTACTTGATAAAATCACACGCGTAAAAACCTGTAATAACGAAGCGGATTAGCGACTCGGAATTTACCATGTCTCGTAAATATACTTTTTCAATAGAAACATATCGTTCTGTTTCATAAAAACTGTAAATTACAAGTTGCATCATTCTAGTTACCTCGTTCTATCTTTTCCTATTCTGGAATACATTTTCCTATCCATCTTCGCAATTCCTCAGAATTCACCGAGTCACTGTAAGTGTTTCATAGCATTTTCTGCTTTAGGTGCAAACGAATCAAAAGACGACGTTGGGTACTGTCCATTTTTTAGATATATAGTAGCCATAATACGTACAGTACCATAGAAAGAAACAAAGAAATCTTAACGCGATATAATTATTTCTAGAGTCAATCTAGAATCGAAAAATTATTGACATTTCCACGTTAAATCGTATCGTAACCTTAAATCATCGCTACGACGTTGGGAATTAATTTTTTCTCTCGCTTATACACTCGAGATATCGACAAGTTGCGATCAATGTAATAACGTCGTACCGTGACGATGTAATTATAATGCTTTTGATATAAATTAAAATTCTACCTTGGAAACGTTGAATAGCAATTGGAAAGCGTCAATGCGAAAGATACGTTTACGCAATTTGTATAATCGTTTCTACGTATTAAATGTACTCGAGCAGCGCCGAGTGTTGAAACAGTTATCGCTTGTAATTATTACGATATTATTGTAACTTGAAATTTTATCAAAGTTCTCGACGATAAAGCGAGATGTTTACGCTTCGGCTACACCAGCCAGAAAAACAAAACGAATTACAACTAAAACCTGTATGATTAGCAAATTCTAATTTGCAATCATACAATGCAATTTTAGATGTAATATTTCGAAATGCGAAACGTTCGAATCGTACAGGCAAATCGACGACACGAAGCCAGGTCCGAATTAGGGATGCTCCGAATAAAAAGAAAATGGCGAAGATGAGGGAGCACTGGGGCGAGTCGCGCGTGCAATTTTCCCGCGTGCGCACCAGTACACGCAGGAGGAAAACCCTCGGCCTGCTGATCTAAATGCAGAGGCCCGTTGTCCGTAAGGAAATTATTTTATTTGAAACGATCGGCCGTAGAATTATATGCGAGTGAAGCGGAGCCAGGTCTAAACGCAGCCAAAACAAAACGAGCAATCGTGGCTCCCGATTTGCGAATTCTCGGTCTCTACGATGATGCTGCCGAGGGAACGAGCGACTTTTACCTCGCATTGTCTTTGGCCGATCGCCAAGAATCTTGGGAATCTTCCGTGGCTCGTGTAAACTCGTCCACTGAGCGCTGCGAATACATTTTCCATGTCAGCAGAGAATCCCGACTTTTCCATCTAGGTAATTGTAAACGTTGCATAGTTACTCGCTGGAAATCGCGTCTGTCGAATCGCGTAGGGGAATTTTGAGCATTGTTGCGCATTCGCCGTTTATTCTTGCCACGTTACGCTTGAAATTAGAATGTTAATGGAGTTTGGAAATTCCATCGCGTCGAACCAATTACGGAATGAATTATCGGTCTTAGGAAACGATTCTATGCTTTTCCGAATGAGATAATATTTGCACGATTCTTTACCGTAGAATTACGATGCCGTTTGTTCGAATATCGCGCGAAACGTCACAGAAACGAAACAAACGCGTTTAATTGGTAAAAGAGGTTGCTGAAATGGTGTCTCGATATTAAAAATTTGTGCTTTTTAAGCCATCGTCCATTTATTTAAATATTCAACTTTCTTACTTCGAGAATCTTCTCCTTGCTTGTCATATCGTCTTGTGTACACGTTTATTTAGCTGTTCGTTTACCTACTTCCGCGATATCGTCAATTTCATCTATTCATTCGTTCATTCATCTACCAGTATCTACATGTTTAAGGTCTTATCTATTTATTTGCTTAACAGTTGGCTGCGTGTTTTAAAGGAAAGTACCTGCGCATAGAAATTATAAACACCACATGTTGCACGAGTGTACGAAAGTACACATTTTGCTATTTTATTCAAAGATATTCCGTTGGTAGTATTTTGGCTCGTAAAAGATAAGTTTTATGATTTTGGAATCGATCGTAAAATATGGAAAACGCTGTTAATACTTGGCCAACAAACGCTAGTCGTTAAAAAAACACGTTAATTTTTAATACCGAAACAGGTTTTAGGAAATATTATGCTAGAAAGTGCGTCGTTTGTAAATTTGAGTATAGATATATTTAGATCGATTCGTCCTTCGAGATCGATTTTAAAGATTAATCATTCGAATGATTGGAAGAGTCTGTGATCGCTGCGTGTCAAATTACGCTGGTTGTTAATCATGTATATCGAACGTTCAATTGCGGATTACGACTCTTTCGAAATATCGAATGCACTTGAATAAATAATTTCTTGGTTTCCTTTCTTAAAGAAAGAATGTCTGCTGGTTTCGTTGGTAAAAAATTTCCCAATATTCGTAATAAGAGTGTCCGCTGAATAAATAACACATTCTTGTTCATTTTTCATTCGTAGACTCTATTCTTCCATACGTTGTATTCCATTGGATCGATCGGTTTCATATTTCCAGAATAAGATTACGCGTGTCGTCTACTCGTTTATTACGAGTAAAATAGAAATTTCGCTTCGATGCGCTGCCAATGTCGGTAAGTGCTTCTTCAGTGATTTGCATGTTTCGAAGGTAGAAATTTTAGTGACGAAATAATAGGATGAGAAACATACTTGAAGCGTGTGAAGAGAATTTCGTTAGTGTCGAAATCACTGAACTACACAGCCTTGAGGATCAGCCTTGTATAAAATTAGACGAAAATATTTTACAAATTACTTTGGCACAAAGTGAATGCTAAATATGTATAATTCATTTTGCAACTCGTCCTTATCGATCAGATAATGGCCATATAAATTGAAAAATATACATAAAGTTAAAAGATTAGTTGCTAGTTGCTGTCCGATTGTATATAGAAATTAACGAAACACAGAACCTGATTGTTACTTTATAAAGCTTTTCAACACTATCTTCGACTTCACGATCCTAATGTGGAATTTAATAAAGAGAATTCTAATATTCGGTATCGTTTAGAAACCTGCTTCGCGCATCAGCCCCGCAGCCAGTCGTTTCATTTTATTAAGCATTCGGTAACGAGTCAAACCGGCAACGAGAAAGTCCATATTCAAACGGACGATCATTGATTAAAAATGGAAAAATGTTTGCAGCTGATTCGCGACGGACGAAGGATCGACGGAGCGTCGAGACTCGATGCAATTGGGAAACGAGTGCACGGACGTCGAGAGTCGTTCGGTTCCAATTTCGAAATGGTTCGACGCCGCGTGTCGTCCCGTAGCATTGCACGCAGCCACGTACATCATTATCGAATTACCAGGTGTTTTGCGGCGCAGTTTCGTAATCGGGCCGTTCCGTTGCGCTGAATATTAAGCCGGTATTACGCGAGAATTGTCGCACGCGCTCTGCCCGTGTCTCACTTATGACTCTTCGTGACTAAGCACGTGCGCCCCGAGTCTTCCGAATTTTTATTGCTAAAATGTTGCTCGTCCATCGATGGCCTTACCCATCGGTAGATTCACGCGGAAACTTACACGAGGAGATCCAGAGCGGAGAAGAATCACTAGATACATAAACTATCGTTCTCCAAAGTTTCAACTTGACAACTACCACCGATCAAATTTTCTCCTATCGTTAAATATTAACTGCGTTAAAGAAGAAGAAATTCTCTATACATCACGCGTGTTCCACTCTGATGAGTCACGTGTATTTCCAAATCACGCTTCGAAGGTCCATACGTTCAGGTATCTCGTGTCACTTTCATCGAGTAGTAGTGCCCTTTTCGACAAATACGTACTATATATGTGATGTTTTTTAACCGGCCGGATAAAAAAAGAAATGAACTTTCTACTATGTCTAGGTAGGTGACGGACTTTCACAAATATCTCCTTACGGAATTGTCCCTGCCACGAATCGTGGTGCACAATGTCGAAGGATCCGTTCCGTTTAACGAAGAGTGGTCAATCTCTCGGAAATCTGTACGTTAGAATCGAACGAAATATCGTTTAATTCGCGCTTTTAAATGCTTCAGACGTGGATGAACGAAAAATTATATCAATGAAAAAGGTAAAAAAGAGTGGGCAATAATATTAGAAATATCAATAGGTTATAACGTTTCGAGTAATCATTTTCTTAATTTTCTTTTTCCTCTTTTTCTTTTTTCCTTTTTTTTTTTTCTTTACGTATCACAAACTCGTGAAATTTGTTGGAAGTTTAACATTTAGCATCTAGCATGATATTCGTACAAGTTGTTTTCACGATTGATCCCCGATTTCGTCAAGGAACATTCGTAAATGGTAAGGATGTTACTTAATTTTCTTTAGCGAGTTCTCAGCGAGCATCGTAAAGTGAGTTTAATATTCAGCACGCCAAGCGACAAGTTACAAAACACGTTACGATATCCCTGCCAAGACGATAACATAATCTTTGCACAACGCTCAAGAAACTCTCGTTGCGCATGTAAACGTCGTAGAATATCATTTGTTGATTTTATTCGGTGAAATAGAAATTCGAGTAAATATCGGCATTAAAACATCGTGTTTAGCTGATCAATAGATCGTACTCGTCGAATGCCTCGTTTCGCTTAATTCGTAGCTTACTAAAGACGAGATAACGTAGGATTCGTAAACTATGAACATTAGTAACGATTCCAAACTTTTAAGCATAGAAAGTCGGTTTGCTCTTTTTATCGAGAGTACAAATTGATAGCGATGCCGAAGAATTTGGCACGAACTTTGTTTCCCTTTATCGTAGGTCGTTCGAATTTCCTTCGAACGAGAAAGTAACGACGAACGCGTAAACATTGACGCACGCACGTTGATTAGCGTCTAACACGGTCGTGTCGCCGTTATGTCACACACGCGGCTCGATACGACGAGTACTGTTTACAAGAAGCGTACTTCGTTCCGTTTTCACTTCTATTCCACCGCTCGGGACGGATGGCACGAGGCTGGCTACTTTCGACTAGTTTCGAGGTTTCACTTCTTCAAACACTGTCCAACGTTTATCGGCGGCTACGAGAGAATTATAGTTGTTGAAAACCTGAGACGAGAAAGGAGTAGCCTTTTTATTTATCGCTGCTTTATAGCTGGTTATAGTTTTTCCTCGTTATACTTCTTCGTTAGCACAGTTCTAGATCGAACTGTAAGTTATTATCGAATTTCTTTAAAAAGAAAACAGAATCTATAACCACATAGTTGAATATTTTATTTTTAACCAACTAATCAGGATCTGCAGGAGCTTGTCGTTTTATTCCATTATCGAGTAATACGTATTTACGAACTTCGGAGTGGATTTTACGTAATGAATTTCGTCGTAATTGCGTGTTTTGTATAAAATAATAATAATTAGAAGTATCCGATGATATTGCGAAACTGTTTGAATGAAATTTTCGCTAACGACTCTGTTTTACTTTCACCGAGTCAAACTCGTTTTCCAACGTCGTTTTCCCCGTAACATATTCATTTCCATCGCGAACGTAACGTAACTTTTGCTTCTCGATATTCAAGCTTACTTTAGTTTATCGAACGTAGTATACGTATATCGTTCGTACGATCGTTTTCACCACTCCGATTACTTCGATCAAAAGAATACGTTGGCGATTATGAAATTGAATCTAAAATCAAGTTTAATCGCGACGAATTTTTCGATCGATGGGAAATTTGACAGATTACGCGAATGGATTTAATGAGATTCCTTAATGAAAGATTAAATAGTGATCAACTTTAATCTGTTAGAAACAACGGGTCGCCCGCTTGCTAATTACAGTTATAATTAATTTACCAACATAGCCAACAAAAGCTCTTACTTCAACTTTAGCAATATTCGTTGAAATTTATTAGCATCTTGAGAACCTGTGTTCTAATGCTCGTTGTATTTCTGTACACACATCAGGAGCAATTTTCTCTCATATTTTAATCTCACCTGTAATATTATTTTCTAGCGCCATGTCGATAGTTATCGCTAATAAGTAATGTGGCGCACGTTTTGTTCACCTTATTAGACTGAATTTCCATCGCGTTTCACTTTCTTCGCCATACATAATCACGATACTATATCGATAGACTGCTTTCGGAGGCGGATAAAGTACGCACATACATATAAAACGAACCGACGCACGAGACTTCAATAAGCAACCAGAACCTGTCTATCGGCTCTAACGATTGTTTGCCAATCGACTTCCGTGTAATCGGTCGGTTAGTTGTTACGCATGCCTTGGGCCACCTAACGATTACCAACATTCTTGCTTTCTCCTGTTCCTCCTACCATTTTTTCCACATCAGATACCATTATTCTGACGGTAATCGATTATAAATTAATCAATTAAGAGCGACTGTCTCATCGTGTTCGATATTTCTAACAAGATGTTCATTTTTCCACCAGTTGTTTCAACGTCTTACAATGTCTTAATTTCTTGTAAACGTGATAATAAAAGGGCTATAATATTCGACATTCGTAAACATCTCGAATAAAAGGCTTCGAAAGATACGATAAATATTTTGCGAGCGATATTACTATCGAGTAGTGGCATCTAAAATTTTCAAACAACACGTGTTTCGGCATTTCCAACCGCTGATAATTTCAATTCAAATTTCCCTCCTTATCGACCTATCCGTTATCATATCACGTTCGCTTCTGTAGGAAATTTAAAAGGGGCAGCAGGTTACGGATTTTTTAAATTTCGCGCCATCATGACATTGGCTCGCTGGTAAAATCTTTACGATGTTCTATGCGTTTATTAAGCATAAACATAACGTTCTCGCAACGTTGTTCTAAACGTTGTTCTAAACGTTGTTCTAAAGTATCAAAACATTGGTTGCAGCGTTCGTTATTTTATCAATTATCCGGTGTGATAAACTTCGAATCAATAGCAACGCTTACGCTATTCGTTCGGCTATCTTCGTAAATTCTTCGGAGATCGCCGAACCAGTTCGGACGAGGACGATGCTAAAAACATCGAGCCTGAAGAACGTAGTAAACAGACGCGATTAACCTCGATGAAAACGTACGGTCGCTGGTAGGCAACCGTAGGCAAGGCCATTTTTTCAGTGAATCAGGCAGTTCTAGTACAGACAACAACGGACCTGCTCTACCGCTATGGCGTTCCTCGCGAGAATCGTTAAGTGCGAGGTACGTTTAGCATTTATAATATTTTCGCTCGACTTTTACACCTTATGACACTGACATATCTTATTAGAGAATTTTAGTTGGATATATTTCATGTTATAAAAACGAATAAATGCTTGCTACAATTTTCGATTCGATAAACACATTCTGCGTTTAAATTTCATTTGGTTTACGTTATCATTTGCATCGATATATTTATACGATCTTATACTATACGATTGTACATATCTGTATGATTGTATGGAAATTTCTTCAGATGTAAGGTTAGAAACAAAGTATTTGAAATAGTTGAATGGTTTGAGCAATTTTTTATAGGATTTCAATTGAATTTTAAAGCGAATATACAGTTATATCCGGTTAAATTGTTTCAGGAGAAAATAAAATTTTATTCTCAGAATGTAACGACGTGGAAAATTGTAAACTTATTTAACTAAGTTTATGTCTATCTGTATTACGTTCAATTCTTCTTATGTATTATAAAACGATTAAATGATAAATATTAAGACGTTAAGTATGCGTATATATTTAACAAGTTTCCATTAGTATAACTCAAACATTGACGAAATACCCCGGAATATTCGGTTAGATGAAGAATTTCGAACTATCGTGGAATATTCTTCTCGTGATAATGCCGCGCGTTATCGACAAACATATTATCGCTGTAAATATTCAACTGTACATACGTCATTTGTATAGTAAAAGTACCATAATTCATCGCGATATATCCATCCCTATCGTGAATCACACATACTTTACATCGTCTTGTATTATTTCTGTAAACAGTGATCATGTTACGTTATTATCCCTACTGTGTACTGTTATTCGTAGATGTTATCGGTATATGCGTTGCCTCATCATTAAATAATACCAATGTTCCCTTACACAAAATGCTACGTGAAATACAAATTTTTGATTTATACGTTAGTTAACACTTGATTGGGTATAGAATGTACGCACATACTTTACTTGTAATATCAAATATGTAGAGGGTGGTCTACGCAAGTAAATACGCAAGTAGTTACAAATGTAACTACCTCGATTTAAAGTCATCTCTTCGATCAAAAATTACCTCGATTAAAAATTTTGTCGGAATACTCGTATCGTTCTGTAATACTCTTACACAAAGTTGGTGTCGTTGAAAAGGGACTACGCGTCTTCGCTGCAATTGACTTGGATTACGAAGCTAGAATCATCGGTGCTAATAACGCTGGTCGAGAGCAATACAACTATCGATCTAGTGTAATAGAGTTTGCATACTTTACGTAACTGGGAACGAACCGATTTGCCTGTGAGAAGAGTACCGTGTCAAAGCGATTCTTATCGCGTGTGGAGCAAACAATCGCTCCCGATGGATTTCGTTTCTTATCGAGGTCATGCTCGCTCGGAGAAGCAGGCCAATTGGATGAATTTATTCCGATGCTGTATTTAAGCTTTTTCGAGCAAGAAACATACGGGTCTCCGTGGAAGTGATACGTTTGCACGTTATCTGACAGATAGAATTGGACTATCGATCAGGGACTCGAGATTACTTTACAGTGAACTAACGTTGATTCGCTCGTTTACGATTCGCTGATTCGAATAGGGTTGATACGAAATACAAGTACAGGCTACGCAAAAAGTATTAGAGCGTTTTATAACTTTTCTCGTTTTTTCATCGAAAGATCGTCAATTGTAAACTGATATGAAATTACAGGAACGTATTCTCCATTGCTTTTTTTCTATCATTCCTTCCTATCTCTACGTGACGAAGGGTGGCAAAACTTGCAATCTAAAAATTTTTTCAAAAAAAAAAAAGAACGGGTGAAATTATTTTGTTATTTCATCATTTTTTCCCGCGGTAACATTGAACGTTGAGTCATCGTATTTCGATTCTAGATATTTTAGTTCAATATTTATCATTTCCTTTGCCTTATTTAACTGCTGCATTATAATCTTAAACAATTGTAATTGTAAATGAATGAGAAGCAAAGGTCATGAATTTAAATATTTTACAATTGAAAATCATTTTCGACAATTCCAATACCTTATTATAATACTTAATTTCTGTAGCGAAACGTCTTTAGAAACATACGTGGACTTATTGTCGTAGAATTTGACCGAATAACGTAATATCGAAACAAGGAGTGTTTAACATTAACCGAATGATCTTTTAGGCGCAATTTGTCGCAAGGACTTACAGCAGTAGCGTACCAACGGTTAAGATGTACATTGATGGCCAATTCGTAGGTAATTATTTTATGGTATTAAAAATTTACGTACCGATTTTCACGAATGTTGTATCTCAGTGTCGCTTGTCGTTGCAAATTTTTCAGAGTTATACGAAAGAAAAAGTTCTTAGTCCAAGAGGGTACGGATTATAAAAAAAAAAAACGCAAGAGTATTAAATCCCGATTGAATAGACATTTTGAGATTACAAGTTCAATAGGAAATAACGTTACTTAGCCGTATTTAATGCATCCGTTGAAGCACTGAAACGCGTGTTTACTTGGTTGAATTGGTTCATTCATGATTCAATTGCCAGAAAGTAAGACAGCTAAGACTGGCATTATCGAGATCGAGACGTGCAATCTTGATGAAACAGATACTTGATCTTCGAAGCGCTCTTGAACCTATTTTTTCGTACGATACAGCTCGTTATGAATATTTAAAGCGTGCTTCTAAAGGCATTTAATCGAAGCTCGTGGTCCATGAATACTGCTGGAGCACTCGTTGAAACTGTACAGAAAAGGCGCTATATTCCGAGGCGAATTCGATTCTGAGAATTGCTTTAACGAGGAACGTTTACGAATGACATAAATAGCACCGATTATAAAGAAGGCATCAAAGTTAAATGGAATAATTATGCTTCGAGTAAAAGTGGCATGGGAAAAGTTCGAAAAAACGCGTCACGTCTGTTTCAGAAGCGGTGCATATTTTCGTAAACTTTCTCAACGCGCTACACTTGAAAAAATCTAAAATTAAATGTCGACAAATCGATATTATTTTGTTTGATCGAGTCGTAAGGAGGTTTCGATCTGTTTCAGAATCGAAGGCCACAGAGTTCACCGACGTTCATGATCCAGCGACGAACGAGCTGTTATGTCGCACGCCAAAGTGCACGAAAGAGGAAATGGAGACAGCTGTGAAAAGTGCGAAGGGAGCGTATGAGAAATGGAAAAATACCAGTGTATTAACTAGACAAACGCTGATGCTTAAATATCAAACTCTCATACGCGAACATTCGGTAAGTTTATTCGTATTTCAACTTTATTTCGTAGGCGCGAACAAATGGGTTGGCCAAGATCCTATAATTTATTACAAATCAGAATTTAACGCGTTCCGCTGATATTTTTTCATATTTATACGAGAAATGTTTATACGAAGAATAGTATTTATAATAGAAATATCGATATCTTCCCTAGAAAGAAATCGCAGAGAACATGGTAAAGGAAAATGGGAAAACAATGGCTGATGCTGAAGGCGACGTTCTTCGAGGACTTCGTGAGTTTTCTTGAAAAATGTATTATATCATAGTCCTGATAAATATTTCGATCTTTTATCGAACTGCCTACACGCGTATACGCGAGCAACGTAAATTCGTTCTGAAATTTTCGATCAATACGCATACACGCATACGCGGACGAAGCAATCTATCGTAATTACATTCCGCGTGTCCTGCCCGCCCCATAAACGTAATCGCATCATCGTACAAGCGACAGATCATACGCCTGGTGTTGATTTATGTTACAGAGGTCGTCGACGCGTGTACCGCAATTCCTTGCCTGCAAATGGGCGAGAGCACGCCAAACATCGCCACAGATATGGATATCATTTCCTACAAAGTTCCCCTTGGCGTAACTGCCTCCATCTGTCCGTTCAATTTCCCCGCGATGATACCTCTTTGGTCGTTTCCGGTCTCGGTCGCCTGTGGAAACGCCACGATTCTCAAACCGTCCGAGCGTGTACCAGGAGCTTCGATGATCCTGGCTGATCTATTCAGCAGAGCCGGTGCTCCACCAGGATTGTTGAACGTTATCCACGGTCAACACGCCGCTGTCGATTTCATCTGCGAGCATCCCGATATCAAAGCAGTTTCTTTCGTTGGTTCCGATCAAGCGGTACGTTGCTATCGATCGTTGCTTTGTGAGCGTTCGTTGCACCGGGATAACGTTCCCTCTATGTAAAATTGTTGATTCTATACGCCATCGATAATATCAAATCGTAATAACTGACAAGCATATTGCATGCATTTTGCAAGTGAATCGAGATTAATCTATTCCTCTTCCTCTCCCATTTATATCGTTATTTTCTTTCGTTAAGAGGAAAATAATGGAAGAACTCGTAAATACACGAAACGATACCGAACGAACGATCTCGACAAATCGACGTGTCTAATTTCTAAGAAACCGTTCGCAGCTAAAATATGCGTGTACGATAAGTATGTCTGATTTTACAGGGAAAATACATTTACAGACAGAGCAGCGCGCATGGAAAACGCGTGCAGTGCAACATGGGTGCGAAGAATCATTGCGTGGTGCTGCCAGATGCGAATAAGAATAAAACCCTTTCTCAAATCGTGGGTGCTGCTTTCGGGGCTGCCGGCCAACGATGCATGGCGCTTTCTGTGGCAATATTCGTGGGTAAATCGAAGGATTGGGTGACAGAATTGGTGGAAGCCGCAAAGAAATTAAAGGTGAATGCGGGACACGTACCTGGAACCGATCTCGGGCCCGTTATATCTCCGCGATCTAAGAAGAGGATATGCGATCTGATCGAGACAGGGGTGAAAGATGGTGCCACGTTGGCTCTCGACGGCAGAGGTCTCGTTGTCAGTGGTTTCGAAAAGGGAAATTTCGTTGGACCAACCGTATTGACAAACGTGAAGGTGGTACACCTATGATATACAATCGTGTTATGAAAACGCGAATGACGATCGATGCCTTCGATGATGATGCAGGAAATTCGTGTTACCATCGATCGATGTAGAAAGAGAGAAGCAAGCTTTTCTTAAAGAGCTATCGATTTTCATGTCACGTTTCATACGGTAATTTAAAATTGCGTATAATTTAGATCGCGGTAGCTTCTTCGTAATTCCTGTGCATCATTGATCGCAGCGCTTTAAGTGCTTTGATCTATGTTAGATCGCATAATACGTTTCAGACCTCGATGCAATGTTACACGGAGGAAATCTTTGGGCCCGTTCTTTCGTGTATTTTCGCTGATACTTTGGACGAAGCTATCGACATTATTAACAAATGTCCTTATGGAAATGGAACTGCTGTGTTTACGTCAAACGGTGCAACGGCTAGAGCATTTGTAAATAGAATAGAGGCTGGTCAGGTTGGCGTAAACGTTCCTATTCCAGTGCCGCTGCCCATGTTTAGTTTCACCGGAAACAAGGGATCTTTCTTAGGCGACAATCATTTTTACGGAAAGCACGTAAGTAACGTCACACAAACTACTATCGTACTTTTTCTATGAACTTTGAAAATATTCGTCGAATGCACGTGTCATATTTTTCTAGGGTATAAATTTCCACACGCAAGTAAAAACGATAACGCAGCTGTGGAGATCCGGAGACGCTGGTGATATCGCATCCTCGACGGCTATGCCAACCATGCAGTAAACTAAATGTTCCTCGATTACAGTGATACAAGGCGTTACAGTTGAAAATCTTTCTGTATACTCCATACGAAATTTTATAAACAGACGAAATTTCTGTTTTAAAAAAAGATGACTTTCCAATACTACTGTAACGAACAATGTCTTCCATTAGTCCGAAATAACTTACTGTCGGATAAATCGAAAGAAATACGCTTCCTATTGTGTTTACTATGTTTGTTTATATTTTGTAACAAAATAATAAAATACCACCGGTGAAATTTTGTGTTCTATATTCTTTAGAAGAACATATACGTTTATGAAATAACGTAAATTTTTGTACTATTTTTTTAGTAATCTTCCGTTCTCCGATAGTTCTGAAAAATGTAACTATGTATCCGCAAATATAACTATACCTTTCTTGTTATTTAATTCGATCCTACTGTTTCAAATTAATCCCAGCGGGAAAGCAATTCCTCCGACACCGATACGTCGGATTATCCCCCGCGCTCCTACGAACACCACCACCACCACCACCACCACCACCAACCGGTAAATAAAGATAAGAAAGGTCTCTATCCAAAATCCAAGATCGAAGACAAACGATTCATCGCTGGATGTATGTAACGAGAGAAGTTCAAGGTCGATGCGTCCTCCAACGTCCTTGAACCGAAGCTAGTTGCTCGCATCCTCGTCGATCGTCGACGCGACGGCCGAAAACATTGAAACAGTGACGGTCTTCCGGATGTTGGCTGTGACGTGTGCGCACTGCGCAGCCGCGTCAGCACCCCCTTTCCAGGCGCATCTGCGCATTTTCCAACAAAATTTCTCTCACAGGCGAGGTTCTGCCCGTCCCGGATCGTCGTGTTCGTTCCGACGGAGCAGGCTGCCGGAAGTCGAAACGGAGAAAACCAACCCCTTCGATTGTTCACATATCGTGAGTATTTGCACGTCTTCGTTCGTTCTTCTCCGCTCTCTATTCAACGATATTTACACGCTGCGCGATCTTTTTGCTCATCCAATGGACGACATTCCTCGAATCTTGCCATTTGTTTGCAAAGGAATAGCGCCTCGTTAAGATTGTCGTCGGTTCGTTTGTTTTCATCGACGTCGTCGCCTTTGTTCCGCTACTCGTTAACTTTTCGCGAAAGTCGTTGCCCCGTTCCGGTACCAAAGAATAGTTTATTCATTTTGGAAAAATTTGATTTCGATTCTCCACCGAAGGTCTTTTTATTTGTCCTTTCTTTCTCGTCCCTTTTCTGTCCGTTTGTTCTTTTTCTTTGTCCCTTTCGATCGCATTAAGAGAATTCGGCGGTATTAACCTTCGTACGTGAGCGACCGATGCGAGGCTGCCTGAGGATTTAATATCTGCCGTGGAAAATCGCGAATCGATTCCTCCCGGCGGAAGACATCGACGTCTGTTGTCCTTTCTTTTCTCTAGCCACGCTCGATAATCTCTTGGGAATTTTGGAAAAATATGGGTCGTTGTTGCTATTGAAGTATAACCATTACAACGGAGAATTGAAATTTTGCATTTTAATATCTTGTATTTTTACAAATATTTAAATCATTTACAATAGCGTTATTTTGCATCTCGCTTTATATCCATCGTTCGATATTATCCGTCTTAAAGAATCGGTTTCGTTGTTTGTTTGGTGCTTCAACCCTTACCCTTTATCCTTAGTGTTATCATACTTTTTTACCTTGTCGTGGAATTTAAAATTCGCCGAAGGATGCTTACACCGCTACAAAATTTTCTTACCTATTTTTTAAACGCGTTTCATTTAGCTTCAGATTAGTACGCAGTTTCCAGGCCTTTCCAAATAATACTTGAAATAATTAGTAGAAAAACTCGCCTTTAAAGCTTTTAAAAATTGGAGATGTTTTTACCTCTGATCTTTTTGTTTCTATCAACAATTTTCCGAAGAATCGATCAATGGGTATTTATGTAATTTCCAAGGGAATAAAAACGAAGTTTTAACGAAGGATGGAAAGAAACGTCTGCGTTTCTCTGTTTGAAAGATGATTTCTACCGAATGCAGTTGACGCATGGAAAATCGTCGCGGTTTCAACTCCGCTTTGTAGAACACATTTATCTTTTACGGCCGTCAAATTTTATTTTTACATCGTCACCCGAATGCAAACTATTTCTTCTATCCAGATCGAGTGTCCGTTGCCTCGCTACGTCCTTGTTTAAGAAAACAGAGTTCCGATCGAACCGGGTTTCAACGGACGGTAAATTCTACGATGTGAACTGCTTCCAACAGGTCGCGTATCACGGTCACTTTGTCTTTAGACAGGCAAACCTACCTTCGTTTCATTAATATACAATAGAACAATGTCGAAAGCGAGACGTTGCCTCTTCGAGTCCGTACAGGTGTGAAAATAAGCCGCTCGTCGTAATTCAAAATATTCAATTTAGAGATCGTAAAATCAGACACTGTAAAATTTCCTACATAAATTTTGTCAAGCAGCACGGAGATTCACGGGTCGATTCTTCCAACAGGTTTATCAATTATGTACAAAACCGTACGAAAAGGCGATGCCAGCCTGCAGTACACGATTCTACCGCAAACGGACCAGTTTTCGTCATCCGGGTTCCCTCAGACATCAGGCAAGGCGGGCTGGAGGGTCCTCAAGTACTCCATATGCACGTTGATGATTCTGTTCGTCGTGTCCTACGTGGCGGTAACTCTTTTCATGAACCAGAGCGACGAGCGGCTGTTCGCCAGTACGGTGCTGGCTATAGGCCGAGTTGGGCACAACTCGTCGAGGGCTAGAAACTCGTCGAGGAGTCAGGAGAAAGACATGGCGAACAAAAGCAAAAACAGGCTTCCAGTAACGACCACGGTTTCATCTACGGAAGCTTACAGGAAGCAGGATATCGAGGACGAGATGACTACGTTGTTAGAGGCGTCGAACGTAGATGAACAAGAGTCGCAGGAGTTCACTACCACAGGTATCAAGTTCCTCGACGAAAGTTACGCGATAAAAGTCAGTATGTCGAAAATTAACGCGATAACACGCGTATTTGCGTTGATTTCTAATCGAATAACGATCAAGACGATAACAGTGTTTTTAATCTTAAAATGAATGAAATACCATTTCCGCGATATTACTCGATAGATGTACAAGATAGATATACGACAATTATGCTCCACGCAAGTTCTTGTGTGTTATATTTACATGTTGGTAAAATCTATTAAGCTATCCAGTTACAAAGTTTCAATTTCGGATCAATTTGGATTGGCAAGGCTGGCTAATTTGACAACATATTCCAAGCGCCAGTAACTTACGTTATCTTTCAATCGGCCTTCTGAAAGTTGCCCGAATGTTTTACTAGGGAGCCTCGAGCCGTGGCAAGAAAGAAATTAACAGTAGCAACGATTTGATTTAACGAAGCGACGAATTTAGAGTTAACTGTTTCTACCGCGTGACATTTATCGTTTTTATCGCGTCCACTGTTATCGATTTTCTTCGGTCGTTGTATTATAATATATACTCGGCTTTCCCTTCCATAAATCATCTTTCTGCTACTGCTAAATAACGAAATGTTCGATAATAAGCTGCTTTATGGGGAAATGAATGTTTATTAGTAAACTAATCGTTCATTGTTATTATCGATGAATACGATCCTCGTGTTTCCTGTATAGTTGATTGATTATCATTTACTCTGTCTAACCCTAATTGTAAATGGGTATTGGAAAAATACTATCCGATAAAACGTTATTCAATTGCCATCCAATATTCCATTACCATGGCGATAAATTTTTTATTTTTCACCATCAAATACGCTACTTACTAAACTCGCTCAACGGAAGATCCAAAAATTGTACCATCTGGTTTCCTTCTTTTTGGCATTTTCAAAGTCCGTTCGTGTGTCGTTGTGTTTCCATAGAATTTAGAATTTCTCCGTAAGTACCAATCGTTGTCGTTTAAATATTTAAAATTGTTTAATTTTTACCAAAACCATTCTTTTTCGTCCGCTTTTTGTTCGCAGATTCCACAACGAGTAGCACGCAACGTTCGAAAACATCCACGGAATCGACGACAAGCGTCAAACAGACGTCCACGTCCACCACTACGTATATACTACCGACAACGTGGTCGACCGGTTTAAAAACGTTAACCAGCACCCCGAGTGAAGCGACCAAGACGACGTCGAGCGCGCCAACGAGGAAGGCAAAGATGCCAAGGGTGACCTTGAAGCTCAGAGAGAACGAAACGATACCACAAATGTACATGAAGGCTGGGATAGCGTCGTACAAAAAAGGAAACATCACTACGAGCGTCCTGGCACACGGCCTAAGCCTGGAAGGGTTGATCTTCAAGACGCCAGAGGGAACGATAAACCCCTGGACGCAAAAGTGGTTCTTCACCAATCCTTCCTCCGACTTTCAATGGAAGGTACAGTTGTCTCGGCAAGTAAGTTAACGAGCAATGACACGTGCAAAAGTACTGATTATTTCGAGTACAAGTGGGCATACTTTGCACGCTCGCTACTAGTTTCCGATACAGCTATCAAATACGGTCGCAAGTATCGCGAGCCGTCGCTTGTTTTCGACAGGATTATAGAATTAGCATTACGAAGAAAATTAGTATTAGAAAATTACTGACGAAAGGATATGAAACTGAATATGAATTTTGAAATTCTTAATAATATCGTATACGCGTAAAATGTATCAACGTGTCTTTTGTTACCAACACAGATACTATAAAATTGTTGGTAAATTATCGTTCAATGTCGCCGAATAACGCGAATTTCTACTAACACGTATTTGCGGTTTCTTATCTCTTGTAGACCGTACGACCTATTATATTCTCTCCGCTCCAAATAGTCGAGAACTTTGCTGCTGCGGGATTTACAAGCATTGGGTGAATGGCGGGCGATTACGTCGAAAAACCGCATGAACTCTATGGCTCGTTAACTTTCACACCGGTCTCTTGAAAAGGCCTTCGCTTTAACGTTCTCGCGTGGATTTTCATATTATTTATTCTTTCTGCGTTATATTTTCATTCTTGTTTCGACGTGTAACGATGGAAGAAGAATTCGTAATAAAGATTCGGTATCGAGTAGAAGAGAATCTCAGATAAGATTCCTCGAGATTTCGTGCGTATCGCTCTGAGAGACACAGGGCACAAGATGTGGCATCGAATCGAATGGAAAATTGTAGGAGCATCTTTACGGGTCCCAAAGGTTAATTTATACTCTGTATAAGTATCGATCGCGCCGCAGCAAAGACATCCAAACCGAATGGCACCGGTGACGATCGATAGGACATGTTGGAGAGTCTAACAGCATGGTTCCTTTTATACGTATGTACTTCTTCCGCTGTTCCTCGGCTAGGCTGTCGTTATCTTTTCTTTTTCTCGCCGCGAGCCTACGGACTACTTTCGCCGTTCTCGTCTTTCTACTTATTTTCAACGTGGTTGGTTATATCTCATCTCTTATCTCTTAATTTCTTGCTCACCGAATACCGAGTACCGGCGTTCCTCTAGCCGCTACAGATTATTCGAACGAACCTTTTGCTGCGTGGTTTTTAAAAAAGAAAAACAGGGAATGGGAACGATCGTTATACGACAGTGCGTGGAAATTTCTAATAACGCACATTTCTAGCGGCTGCCTCGTTTTGTTCGAACATCCCTCAACGACGTAGGAATAATTAACACCATGGATGGAAATCGGTGCAAATAAACTGTAGCTCGTCTGAAATTAGTAGATGCAAATTGGTTATTGATAAAGCGGTGGTTTTGCATCGTAACACAATTTTATATTCGATATTAAGCGAATCGGTATCTAGCTACACCGAATCATGAAAAAGCTGCTCTAAACCGATACATTTTCGATCGATTAATCGCCTATAACGTAATTGTATAAAAATATCGAATTTTATAAACTTTTATTTCTCATCAAATCTAATTTGAATTTTATTATCGGTCATTACACCGTTCAAGTCCTCTCATATTTTGGTATGTTTATCGTGATTCGAGATGCAACAGACTATCGCCTTATGTAATTTTCATAAATCGCGCCAAACGCGGTTAACGCAGTGATAACGTGCACCTGTTTATCACAGCTTCCGGTTGAGGTAGCAGACACAAAGAAGCAAATCAGCTGTGCGCGAAATGAGACGGTTCATTAGCTCGTCGAGGTGTGGGAGGGGGAGGGGTTATTATATAACGCTTGCCTCTCTCAACTCTTAACAATGATGGAGGATCTGAACAGCTGAAACGATCTCGACGGGTGATCGTTTCTCTTTCTCTCCATTTACGTAACCAGCTGTCGCTTATTCCGATGTTTATGAATATTCTTTTCTTCTTTCACGGAGATATTCGTCTTGCGGAAGTAAGACTATTCTGTTGTACTTATTTACCTACTTAATATATTTCTATGCATTACATTTCCAACATAGTGCGACGAAAGCTTCGTTTTAAAAGAAAAAGTGATTAAATTTACTTAAAAGTATGTATATCTATAATCTTCGTTAAGTAGAAAGTTTTTCATTGCAATAATCGCAATTTTTCCATCTATCCGATGTAGACCAGCGCTAATGACATTAAATATCAATATTCCGGTGTCGACAACAGGTTTTCGCGGTTACACGTTCGCAGCGAAAGAAAGCTGTGAAAAATTAATCCCGAAGGAGTACGGTATTCGATTTCGCAGATTAAGATGAATTATATTCTGCGAGAAATGTATCTTCTTAAAGGGGATGTAGACGTTATTTAAATAGGAGATTATCCTGCATTTCGAGCGTTGGACGACCCTTGGAATCAGAATTTCAAACGCGTTATTCTCGTCACTCTTCGGAGCTAAAGATCTTCTTATGGGAACACGCGGAACCAATGTTCGATTTCAATGGAAATCCCATTGGATATCGATTTTCGACGAATAATTTCTGTTAAGAATACTCTTCGAGGCGAATAACAACGGGAAGAAAATCTAGTTTGATTATGTCCCTATGTAGAGGGAAGGTTCTTGGTTAAAATTATCGAATCCTTCGTGTAAAATCTGGCATCTCATCTGCTGACACGGATTCTCATTTTGAACAAACGGATAACGACATTCATATTCGGAACTATCTTTTTTCTTCGACAACTTCTCAAGCATGGAACGTGTATCGAGGAGTCGTCGATTTAATAGACACGAAGCTTAAAACCATTATCATACCGAGTTAGTTAACTGGGTCAAAATTTCCGATATTGAGTTTCATGTCGTTCTGACGAATAAATTTAACGCGAAGTCATAGAAGTATTTGAACGAGTATCGTTCGCGAACACATGCGTCCATCTCTCGAGAACATCGTGTCCATTTAGTCGTTTAAACTTTATCGCGCAATCTTGGTTAACTAATTGCGATATTCCGACGCTAATTTTGAACTACAGATCGTCGGTCGTGTTCTCGAAATATAATCCCCTTTACTTTTTAACCACCTACTTAGCTTATGTTACCTAGATCCGATATAAGATATAAGGAAATTGAATAGCGACCCACTGCTTTCACTAGTTCAGCTCAGGTTTTATACGTTCCCCTCTCAGTCATTAGTAATGCCGTTTAATCTTTCGTCAACTTTTCGATGAACAAATTTGTTACCGTAGGGATTGATATTTTTACTATTAGAAACGTTTCACAAACCAGTCGCATTTTTTTAAACCGATATTAGAATTATTAGCGATACGGATTAAAGAAAGGGTGCCGTTATGTTATTCCACAGAGCTTCAACCGGATCCCGGTGAAGGTTTACATAACCCTGGCAGTGTTCCTCACCTTCGCGAGCATTCTCGTCTCTCTGCTGTTGTACGTGCGAAAGACCACGAGACGCCTGCGTCAAAGCGTCAAAGAACCAGAAGTGGAGGGACAGGAGGAGGACAAATCGACTTTGTTGGGCGTCGAAAGCCAGGAAATCGAGGAAAAAGAGTAATCGTGATTCAACCATGGGAGAGCCACGTAGCTCGTAAGATTCGCATATTTTTACAACGTGTACGTCAGTTTAGATTTAGATACTTCGCGTGAAACACCGAACGAACGATCATCGAGATGTTGGGAATACCGGTTAATATTTTTCGGGTTCGTTTAATCGAGCGTTGAAAGCCCCGTTTTAAGGAATTGACTGATCGAATAATCATCGTTCTCTTCTTATCGTTTGCTTCGTTGCTATTTTGCTTACTTGGTTATAGTGGTTCGTGGAGAATCAAGCTCGGTGATATTTTAACAAACGTAAAATTTTCTGAACGCGAGTCACGTAATTCCTACCAAGGATTTATTTCTCATAGGAAATAATTCCAGCTAAAAATCGTTAATATCGTGGAAGATTTTAAAATTCGCGATATTTCCTGAAATACCCTAGCGAAGTTTTTGTCTTATAATTTGTATATACCTAGACGTGAAAAGTGAATTTTCATTGATTCCGATATGCTCGATCTATGCGGAGAAGATGGTTCGAAAGATAGTAGCCAGCTTTCGAAGGTTGGCTAGATGGACATTTTTCTTCGGTATGCCTTCTTCTTTCTGCAAATACAATTGAGACGCAACGCGTAAGAACGACTGAAAAGAACGACGCGGCTTTCGCGTGTTCACAGTCTTATCCTATTGCTAGGTTGCGCTAGCGTGTTGTGGTCCGATTAATTTTCGCCGAATTTTGTCTGACACTGCAGACTACTTACAATCATTGATTCGCGATGATAGTCTTCGAAATGTTTCTATTATATAATTTATAAAGACGTAGAATACTTTTTCGAAAGTTATTTTCATCGCTACTGATTCTACTCGATACTTTTTTCTATTTCACATGTATGTATATCGATACATATACGATATTAATATTAATATGCTTGTGTCTATACTATATTTTATTCGTGCCGTGACATCCTGCTGGATATAAAGCAATTCCTCGAAAAAAAGAAACAGGTGAATTTTGTACGAGACAAATAGTTACATTCGATAGTTTATAGCGTCTTTGTGCGCTTAGTGATGATTTTTTTTACTTCTAACGATTGTGACCTTATTTTCTACCATCTTTTCAACATGAGTAGGTAAGTAACGATTCTCAACCATATTATGTCTTTAATACTACAAGTTAGGCAATTTTTTCAAGTACTTACTTATGTGTTTATGAATGTTATTCGTAAGCAAATAAAAGCATTGTCATTCGATTAGTCTGGATGTAACATTTGGAGCAAGATGGGGACATTTCCATGAACGATCATTTTTAGATAATATGGACGTACAGGAGAAAAACAGAGCGACAAAGTTGGATCGAAGAATCTATGCGGAGAGCCGTTGAAGCGATTGTACAAAAAAATGGGCTATCGTAAAGCAATTCTGGTCTTTAATATTCCTAAAACTACATTGGAGAAGAGGTTGGCTCTCTAACGAAAAAATTCTCAACAGACGTTGAAGACAATTTTGCACCTTTCTCGATTGTGTTTTCGATCGAACGAGAGCAAGAGTTAGTAATTCTTTCTGCCTAAATCTTTGTTACTTTCCCTACGGGATTACAATGTTCTGTTTCCACACAAATACCACACACTACCATTGTACATATAGTGCATACGTATAGTACATATAATACCACCATACAGTATTACGAAATGTAGTAAAATCCTTATATATATATACATATATACACATATAAGATCATAACTGGAACATACATATACGATAACAACCCATACACACGTTACACATATAATAAAGAAAAACTATTATTTTATTTAAATGAAACGGGCCTACCATTTGGTCTAACAACAATCGATATATACAAATAGATGCGTACTATTTTTCCCCGTCACTAGGGCATTGTCGCTACTTTCAAAATTATATTTTTCTATCTTTTTTGTTAAGTTTTGGAAGTTTATTTTAACATGTTTCGATAAACAAGCATTGATATCATATATGATATTTTTTGTAGATACAACATCAATAAATCTAGTATTCTAGAGCAATTTTGTTTTAGCATTTCCATCTTGCCCCAACTTCCCATGCATGAAGTAAAAACGACATTCAAACTACTCATCTTTTCTCTTAAATCGAGACGTTATCTTTCATTGGATAATTCTTCGATATTTCAATATATTATAATATCTGGTACGACGAGTCGATTAATTTAAAACGACAAATTTATAATTACCAAACATAGTACATAATTAATATGTACTTGGTCGGACCATGACGTGTTAGATGCATCTTTTTTGGAATGATACGATCAAATTTCTATCGACAGAATTTCAAAATCGTGGAAACGTCCGAGAAACGTCGTTCGAACGAGAATTTTTCTTCGACGACGGAAGGACTCCATTTGATTACCAGTATGTAGATACTTCCTGGCTATTCTATTACATTAGTGAATCGCACGGAAGCTAATCTCACAATATCAGGAAGTTCTAATGATTTTTTACAAAGCATCTTGCATATCCCCTGTACGTGTCGAGAGTCGTAAATTTATCAGAGAATTTTCGAGCTCTTTCCTACAAAAGAGCTACTAAAGAAACAAATCTATCTATATATATATATAAGTGAAAAACAAAGTTACGTACCTCGATGACCGATTAAGGAGACAGTTTCTAAAAAACAGATGAACGACGGAATCGTTAGAGAAACGAGCAATCTTTCTATACTATTTGTTTCGCTTATCTATCACGATCGACCGAACACGTATATTTTATTAGAGAAAGTGAAATTAAACGGTTGGTCATCTCCGTAGCGGATTTTAAATGAAATTAACCTGAGCATATATAAATATGTCATCTCGAAAGTAAGAACTTGTTTAAGGGTTTTATAAAAGCGAAGTAGAAAATGTAGTAGAAAGATCGTGGGGTCTTGCGATTATCGGAAATTCCGACTGAGACAGTCTGATAATTTGCAAGTGATTTTCCAGTTGACATTTCCGACATATACTTCGAGATGTTACGCCTTTAAAAATCAATCGATATTAACGACAGACGCGTCGAAACGAATGTCAAACGTTAATGTCGGCGGTCTCCTTAATTCGGTCACACTATGTATTTGCTAAACTTTCTACACTGTGCATAGAGTACACAATACGCTCCTGTATATGGCCGTAAAATATTACAAATATCTGGCCGATTTTTTTCGAATGTCATTAAGAATCGCACCTTGAAATTTCCTAGCACCGATGTGCTTCGAAAATATGTCGCTTCATCTACGATCGCTATAAACTTACTGTTATGGGAGATTGAAAATTAATTTTATTCCTCGATTCGCTTCAATTTGCGTTCGAACAAAACATCAAGAGGATCGTAGCTTCGAAACGTACAGAAGCAATCTTAGAAAATCATGTATATCATTTACGTTCAATATTTTATTTCTTTATTTCATTGTACGATTCAATGAGTAACGTTCTCGATTTACTTCTCTTCGTCCCGGTTCATAATGCTAGTTGAATGTTTCGTTAAAGACGGCCTGTAATATTACCCGAGAATTTCCCTTCACCCACATATAATATAAATTATAGCGATCAACTCGTTTAAAGATTTCTTTCCGTATTTTTATTTGGTACTAATTTAATCACTAACACGTTCAGATATCTTCCATGTATTACGAAAGGCAGCTTCGTAACGAGAAAAACTGTTGTATTAATTTAAAACGAAAAACACGTGTGCTAGGTGCATAAAAATTGCGTAAGAAGACTGTGCGTAGTTTCAAGCGCATATTTTCTAGGTATATTCATATTTTAATGAATATATCAGGTAATATTGGAAGTAGCGAGTTAAAATCACCAGCTACTAATTACTCTTTGTCATCGTGGATGATTAACGATTGATCGAATTGTCTCGCAAATTGCGTTATTCGATATTAATATTAACGGAGAAACTGCGTTTTTAGCGTTATACATTTTCCCTAAGGGTGTAAAGACTTTCATTAGTGAAATGTATTTCTATGTGTAATTAAATAGCGATGGCCGCAAAACGACATCCTTAACAAAATTTAGGAGACAATCGAACGCAATGTTTTTCACGCCAATTTTTCTGCGATCTTTACAAACAACGTCGTTCAGTATTTTTAGAGCAATACACAGAGCGTAAAAAGTTAGTCGTTATTTAAGAAATTAATTTGTACATTTAAACGCGTTTCGATTAAACGATACTAGCTGTTAATAATTTAACGATACAAGCTCAAATAATTACAAATGTTAAGCGACTAATCTACAGAAATTACTACGTTCAAGTTTTATTTAACAGATACACATTGTCTACGTTTCTTTTTTAAATACGTAACGTATATGTATACCGTACTGTTATATCTACGAGATCGCTACATTCTTTTAGATATCGTTAAGTTTTGCAATGCTTCCGAGTGCTTGTGAATAACGTAAACTGTTGAATAATTTTCCTCGACTAAAATTCATCCGAAAAGAAGCTTACAATTGTTGCTAACGAAGAAATAAAGTTTTTGAAATCTGCGAAGAGATTATTAAATTCTGGAGGACTTTATAAAACCTGTTGCTCAGTTAACATTATTTTATCGCGAGGAACAACATCAAGATTTATGAAGAAACGAGTGCAGTCGCCTTTAATAGGTGCAGGAAAGGCCAGTAACAGTAGTTACTAATTACCTAACAAGGAAAACATTTTATTCGTTGAGATGAATGTACAGAATGATGTGTTGTGCGTTGTATAAACCTGTGTTATGTGTAATTAAACACAATCATGCGATATGATCGATTATTTGATACTGGTACACTAGTATACTAGAAAACGATCTTGTAAGATTTCACCAGTAGAAAATGATGACACGCGAACAGTGAACGTTTGCCATTTTCTCTGTGTCGCTTTTATTGTATTTTGTCGAATGCAATTGACTGATTTGTTAAGGATTTTGTGAAAAAGGCAAATTCGAACTCGCTCGATCACGGCGAATCGGTTGTCGACGTTCCTTCGTTCTCGAACCAATGAACACGCAAATAGTAAGTACACGCGCAATTCCGTACAAAGAAAATGAGAAAATAGAGAGCGAGAGAGAGAGAGAGAGAGAGAGAGAGAGAACGAGAGAGAGCGAGAGAGAGAGAGAGAGAGAAAGACAGAAAAATGTTTGATGCGTTTTCAAAGAAATAAAGAACAAAGAAGTATGAGAATAAGGGACTTATAAGTGACACAATAGTGCTGTAGCTGAGAAGAAAGAGACGGTTATAGTTTCTATTTTGAAGATTATATTTTTTTAACTTCATTCATTTTTGACTTCCACATACATGTATTTATATATATACATATAATTGTATATACATATTCGCATACCTATTATATACACGTATAAATATAAATAAATAAATATATATACAGTAAATGATAAGTGTTAAGTGGATAATGAGATATTGTATATATATATACAGAAAAAACACGTGTGTGTTCGAAAAGGAGGTCGTATAACGCATGAAATCGTGGACGTCCTTTCCGTAATAATATGTATATGTGTGGAGTCGTACAATTAAGCGTATCGCGAATATCGTTTGTACGAATACACTACATTCTGAGATAGCAATCGGAAAGAAGATCGGAAATGCGCTTTCCAGAAGGAATTTCTTACACGAGACGAACAATTATGGAGCTTTCTAGAAGAAAATGTCTTTGGACCATTTTTTACGGTATCTTGTTCTATTTTCGAAACGGTATTCTTATAACCAGCAAATAAAATACTGTATATTTTATCGAAACAACAATTTTTGGTAAAAGCTGTAATATTTAATTTATTCGTAATGGAGATTTTTAGCCGGCCCAATTCCACGAACTTCGCGGGCCAGCTTCGATTTCTATTTCTGTTTGAGAAATTCAAACATTCGTTAGTCGCAAACTATTCGTTTGGAGAAATGTAATTTTTATCAATTCGCCGACGTCATTTCTTAGTTTGAAGCGGAATTTTTGTGCCAACAGGTCGTCGCAGCGTGACGCTTAACGATTCGGAAGACATCGATCGCGTTACTTTACAAACTCAAAGCGATCTACCCTTTGATCTATCGACGTTCAAGTAGGAAGTCAACTTATCGACTTAATTAATACCACAAACGTTAAAAGTGTATCGACTTCTCACGGTAAGAGGGTGTTGCGTTCATTCATCAATACCAATATTAAATATCGAAAACGGAACGGTGAAAAGATGTGACCGAACGATTAAACGATTTAATAGGCGAAACAATTCTGCGTATGTACATATACTATTAACATTGTACGTCTCGGGAATCACGGCATAGATCATCATTGATCGTGATACGTTTACTATTGGAGAATTGACTTGTTAATTCGACTTGAAAATGATATAGCTCGCGCCGAATTAGGGCCTATAAATGTATATAACCAAATAAAAGATGCGGAATAATTATCAAATTTTGATTTGTTTTACTGTAACATTAAAAGTACCAAACTCGTCATCTTGATAGGTTTTAGATTTTTTCCTACCCTGTGACCCATTTCTCGTCTGTTTTATTACTTTTTCTACTCTTAAAAACATATGTATTTCTTTAAATTCCTAATTTTGTATTCCTTTTTAATTTACCTACTGATCAGTATCGCCGGTTCACTGGTAGATGCGGCACTATGCCCAAAATAGTATTTTGCCAAGCTAATATCACTGATACCATTAGTACCATCTTTTCACCGCTAGATGACTATAGTATCTTAGAGTTTATGTTTTGATAAAATTCTCGCAACAGACAATTGCGAAACATTTGGACAAGAACCCGAAGTACGGTTATCAAACTAACCTTCGGATAAACATAGAATCACACCCAACAACGCAATCCTGACAAAAGCTGAGATTCCATTACTTAAGAGGCAGGATCGAATATCTCTATGGTAAATACACTCGGAAAACATTGAACAACCTAACCACTCCTATGGCAGAATACATTCAAGAATACATAGAACTGGAGGAAATTGTCTTATACAACATCCAACTCAACAAGAAGAGGAGAATAATCGTGAAAATCTGCTGAGAAGGATAAAGTACAATACCGTTCGTGCCACCCTGATGTATCTGAATATGTATCCAATATATTTGAAAATAATTACACCGTACAACGCACTTAGGTGAATATATACAGTTTACTTGACCAAACTATTTAAAATTCTCCATGTACAAAATTCATAGACATAATAAATTTATTACTTTTTTTTTACGTACGTACCTTTGCAGATGGTTCCAAAGCACTACGGCCAAATCCCACAGAGGCAATCATCGTCCGCCATGAAATTTGCAACTGCAGTTCACGAATGGAAGACAACGAACTGCAAATTTTCTGGATACTAGCACACGTGGGTGTTCCTGAAAACAAAGAAACAGGCCAACCAGCCAAAGGAGCCGCAATCAAGCAACCAGACAGTATGGAGAAGTTACCTCTTACAGATTTCTACGGTGTGTTGAAATATAAAATATGGAACGATTCGGAAGACAAATTGAATACTTCACTGTCTTCTTTAAATCAGGCAGAATATCTTGGTTTATCGATCTATATTAAATTGCATAATATGGGACTATTGGTTGTATACTAACTTCATGAAGAAAATGACGCACAGATTGTAAAAGAAAAGGCCTCGCATTCGCTCAAATAATGGAATCATTTATACAAAGTCTTGATATACCAGCCATTAGAATAGTAAAAGATCGTTTTAAAGCAAATGATAAAGTATATAGCAATACATTGTAATATTACATTGTTATTTCTCTTCTTTTAATTGTAACAGTATCAATATATATCGCATAAATGTATCAAGCTTATATACGTAGGATGATCAAAGTTCAAATAATAAAATGAAAGTTTCGATCAACTTTCTCATTTCTGAGAAAGGTTAATTACAAATGTATATAAAAATAATACACGATAGTAACGAATACACAAGTAACAAATACACGAAATGTATGTACATTTAGAGATTTGCAAATTCTATTGAATAGATCGAAGCACTCACATGAATAATATTTAATTTCGCGCAAACTACACTTGAAACTATGATTAAAGTCGAAAGTGAACAGTTGAAAGTGGAAAGTTTGAAATGCATACGCGCGTAAAATGCTCAAACGTGTGAATGTAAGAAATTTATACTTATACGTACTTATACGTGCACACGTATGTATGTTTTTATATGGACATGAAGCGATTAGTTCCACCTATTAGCTGTTAGATGGTATCCCATGTTCATCGAAGAAACTACGGCCATGGTGGAAAGACTTTTAAAACTCGTCTAAGTACATGATCTTGCTATGGATAAAGTACAAAATAGTCATGACATGTAACGCATTTTCGTGTCCCACGTTTGAGTGTCATCCGATATGTATCTTTGTATGAAATGTGCGCGCAATGATCTTAAATAAAGATTACAACGTCGATCGAACGACGAAATATGCAAATATATATTACGATAGTAAATTATAATCGATATACATACATAATTTCTTCCGATCGATCTATCGTATCGTAGAAGTGTCAGTTTTAGGTGGGAAGCACAGGACGAAGAAGCGTAAACGTTTCATCTAGAAGTTATCAGGTAAAGAATACAATCAATAGCTTTTACCTTTGTTTTCATATTGTCGAATTCGTCTATGATTAGAACAACGAGCATTATTTAGAAGAGTTATTATATAGACACGTATGTATATCCAATCCGATCACTAAAGTTGGTTAAGAGTAAATATACGTACGCATAACTTCCATATACAATGGCTGACAAGAGTATTTCAAATTAAAATACTTACCGTAGAAAACTTTTATGTATATTATATGTATCATGTAAAGTATTTTGGCACTGCAATGACTCAGTAATGAGACACGACTATTAGTGGTTATGTTGAACAAATTTAGAAGCAATCTGAAAATGTACAATGTATAAAAGTTACGAGATATCTACTGCAAATATATATTTACTAGAAAGTTAATATGCGGTATGAACAGCCATCTTAAACACGCAACGAGCGTTAAAGATGGCCCCACTAAGTGTCGAACTTTGTTAATGTAATGGGCAATTGACCGTTTAAATATTTGTTTCGTCTGTACGAAATATTTACTTGCACTAAATATCTACATACATTTTCAAATTGGTTTCAAATATCACCATAATCATAATATCGGATCTAATTCGTAAAAGGTTTCTATATATATATATAAGTCTTCTAAATTTTCAATTTCGATGTTCCAGTTTCATAGAGACTAGAGTTTGTTAGAATTTTTTTTTTATTATTATTAAAATTCCAAGTTTTTACAGAATCTGATATTTCGTTATCTCAAATTTCCTAAACAACCATCACTGTTTCACGGAACAAATTATAATAACCCATATTTTGTTAAAGGTTTTTCATTCGTTCCTCTTCTTCCTGTAACCTGGAAAGGACTTTAACGATGCTTGAAAACCAAGAAAGTAAGTAATTTTGTATTTTGTACTTTCAATATTACTATTTCGCGTGTATTTCACATTGAGTACTATCAATTAAAAAGTAGAATCTGATCGAAGATAGAAATTTCTCAATTTATGTACTCGGTTACAAATAATCCAGGTGGGTGAGTCGATAGGGGATAGATTTATATATTCCGTGCCGCGAGAACCAGTCGACAAATTATCCACGATAAACCGTGAAACGCACGGAAGAAACGGCCGGGTCTCGGCAATGAAGCATATTGTTGCAAATTTGCCAATCTAAAAGGAGATTTATTATTCCTGTCCCGTGCAATGCAAAGGTTCGTTATTATGGTCTGTCTATGGACTAGTTTATTTATAGATATTGCGCAAGAGATATCCATTCTGTCCTGACAAGATATTGCGCAAAGCTTAACACGTTACTTCTGTATATTCGCTTCAGGTTTGTCGTTTCACCAATCACCTACGCAACGACCGACCACTATAGTTCTTTCCAATCTCCGAGATGTTAACCAAAACAGAATTTTAAACTAATTCCTCTCTTACGAAGGTCGACCTGTGGCGTTATTTCTCCGGTTACGATCGCGATCTTCTCTATTTCCACGACAATCTATAATCGTTCTATTCACAACTACATATGTACGCGTATCCGCATCGATTACCACCTATAGCTTTGTTTTCCACGGGTTGCGTTCGACAAACGAATAAAAACATGTATATTTTCGTAGGAATCACGTATGAGGATTCGTTTACGTCGAATTGTATTGTCCGATCCCGGGTTAAGCGTTTATCTGCATACGGCATACGTTTAATTCACGAACGTGAGGACGAATGGGAACGCGGTTTGACGCTAAAGCCGCAAAAAAATAAAAAACGAATAGTCGCCAGTGAATAAATATCTATTATTCGGTTTTCAATACGTTTGTAGGAGAAGGAGGCGATATCGTTTTGTATTTAAGCGTTTCTTTCGAAAACTAATATACCCCTTATATGTTGCCAATACCATCATTTTCACGTTCCGTGTTCATTTGCGGCATAGAAATAATTTCCCTTGTTCATTCGCGGCGAACGTTGTCGGGGTAAAGAATTCAACTATCGGATAGCAACTTTTCCAATTAATCTACGCCGTTGAAAAAGTGTAATAAAGAACGTAAGCAGATAACACACACACAACTTGTCCAATGTCTGGTTCTTTTACAAAGTACGATAATTCGGCTTGTTCTTATCGCGAATAATACATTTCGAATGCACGATACCGGCTGGTCGACGTGTTAACAGTTTAAACTCGATGCCTGCAATATTATTAACGCCGATATGATAGAAACTTTTGGTAATAACGAACTTGCCAAGCTATCGTCGGTATAATGGCGGTATCGATGTAATACCTTGCTATAATAATCGTTAAAAACGCAATTTCTTCGCATAAAATTCTAAAATTCCAAAATTCGTCCTTCGCGACTATGATCCGTTGCTTTTCTAGGTTTGAACGGTGAAAGTCAAAGGCCGAGCATAAATCTAGAAGTCCTAATAACTTCTTGCGCGCTCCCCTTTCGGTGATGGCACGCTTTTGATGAATTAACTGCCTGGGGTAAACTCGTATTTAAATGGAAATAATTCGTGGGATTATCGTTGTCCCTTGTCGTCATTACTTTACCGAAGACGATTAAATATTATTGGATAAGTAATTCGTTTGGTAATCGGTTCTTAAGTAGCGGATGGTGATAACTTAATTCGCGAGTAGGGTTCACAAATTTTAATTAGCTCGTCTACATCTTTACTTTCGCGTTAATAATTGGTTCGTTTGTGATAAATAATTTTTGTTTATTTCATGAAAATGTTAGGAATGGGATTCGCGCGTGTACAGGTGTAAGCATTATAACCGTTTTCAGGATATAAAGTTAGGGATATTATTACAACTTAAATAATTTGCACAGGTTGTTCTCTTAATTTTTTAATAGTTCCTTCAGTTACTTTTTATCGTACAATATCTGCTTGATTTCACATACAAGAACGAACGAATTAAAGACTCGTTATTTACACGTGATGGAATATAATTTTAAATATAAAAGTTTAAATGTGTGAAATTGGATTCTCTCAACCACATCGGCTTTAAACCAGTTGGTTATTGATTTACATATATAGGAGGAAGCCTGACAGTGACGGAAACCAGATCGTAACGCTTCAGTTGATTTATTAGTCTTTCCAAGGCCTGCCTAATTTCATTGCTAATTTTAGACTCGCTCTTAGACGTATCGTTTGCGACATTGATGAAGCTTTTTATTCCGCAAGGTTAGCTTTCTTCCTAGAGTCGTTTATCGTAGCATTGAAATTCTCAAATTTTCAAAAGAAATAAATTTGTGATTAGGAAAAATTTCTAGTTCTTTTCAATTAGAGGTTAAGCGCATTGATATTTTATTTGAATCACAACATGTACGCGAATGATTCGCAAATATAATATACATATATAATAATTTCTTTAATCGTGTTTCCGATGTAATGAAAATTGGGCGAATATAATTTCTCCTTCTGATACGATTACAACTTTTGTCTACAAGAGATTCATCGAAGCAGCGCAATTCCGAATTTTATTCTAAGGTCTTACCATTCGAGTTTACTTGTTGATTCCGACGCACTCACACACCTGAAACTTTGCTCACCTTTATTTTCTCAAAGTAAGAGAGCACGAGGGCCAGGTAAAAAGCAAATTTCAGGCGTAAGAGTACTGTCGAGGATGCTTGATTTCCACCTAGATATTTATCGCGTACTTCGCCCTGCCTACCCTCGTAAATCAACTATTTTCAAGGAAACGTTAGCTTTCATACGCTTTATCGAATTTCTGGCATCGATACTTTGAAAATCGTCCATTCCGATATAGTATTGCTTTCAAAAATTTCGCCGTTTCAAACTCTTTTAATCTTAAAAACCGATTCGCGTCTCTCGCGTGTAATATTTATAATAAACATATGAAACGTAACTCGTTGATCACAGATCTTTTTTTTTGCATATGAAAACGGTATAGCTTTTGTTAAAAAAACACAAATGGATTCTTCGTTCCTGTACATATTTGTATATCGCTTCGCGAGCCAATACAAGAAATATTCTTCTCGTTACACAACTTTACGACTCGATTTATCACTAGATACGGCGGACTTTAGTATAGTTTGGACGTTTTCCAGTCGATGGCAGTTTTTCAATGCCAAGGCTCGACTGGAGATTGTTATTGTTCGTTATTCGTTGCATCGACTATGATGGATCCATAGGCCGAGGGAAGAAATGACACGCTGCGACGATAGACTGTCACGGACACACCTGAAACTTTGCTCACCCAGAAGGAAATGTACGGGCAGAGCAAAGAGTCAGGCCCGACCGTAACGTTCGAATTTTACACTGCTGGGACATGCTCGAGTGTTTCTTCTTTCCGTTGTCACGTTGCTCCGGGCGAGGAACTCGCTACCTCTTCTCCGATTTTACGCAATAGCGCCGCCACGAGGACACTGGAAAATAGAGGCGCAGAGATTCTTCATCGAGAGTGTAGTAGATCCGAGGGAATGAGTTACCGGTAAGACAGGGACCTCGAGAGCCATCAGAAATTGCGGAAAAATAGGCTGTCGGATAGTGAAGGAGAGAATCGAAGGGAAAGAAAGAAGTGAAGAGCGCGGAGAGAACTGTGCGAAGCTCCGCACTCAGCAGTGGCAGCCAAGGAATCAAGACCGTACCCATGTTTCATCCTACTGTTCGCTCTTTCTCCCTTTGCCTCGAGAGACGACACTCGAATCTCCATTGTTCGTGGTTCGGCTGAAACAGAATTGAAAAGACGCGTGATATTTACCAATAGATTCCATTCAGGCCGCAAATAATTCATAGGGTGACGGGGTCAACGAACGGATTTTAGCAGAACGGACTCTAATCGTTTTTAAGACTTTTCTAAGGAGTTCATTGTGTTTGAAACGGTGAACTCGATGATCGATAAAACGGTGGCCCGAATGTTTGATCGTGGTATTATCGCGTTATCGCTGGAAATAGCTACCAAGTTTACGAAGAGTTTAGTCTTTCTATGTCTTTTCGAATCGAAATCAATTGTAACTTTTATTCTTAATCGAGCGTTCGATCGTAAAATTTAACGAGTCAGCAGCTTGAAGTAATCAGATTTTCGACAAACGCTTCTTTTCGATAAGACGATGTAAAAACATTGTAACTGTTCTGTTTCTCGTGTGTCGGAATCATACGTAATCCCATCGTTACATACACTTTGCTAAATACCTGATCGACCGTGAGCGAGGGCCCCTAAACCGATTACCACAGTTTATGCCGTGCCGTAGTAACAGCCACCCATATAAGTGCGCCTAACAGCAACTTAAATGTATCCGAAAGCCTGTTAAAGATCAATCTAATTTCAAATTAATCGATGGTTATTAATCTTCCACTTTCGCGACGATGGGAATCTCCACGGGAAAGTAATTAGCAATTTACGTTGCAACTTCAGAGTTTGAACATTTGATAAAACATCTTCGCACCGGGTTTAGAGAAGATAGAAATTTTATTTAAAATTTTGGGACGACGATACTTATATGTATATGTATATGTGTATTATTATTATTATTATTATTATTTCTATCTCTCGTATTCGTTCGATATTTACGGCCTGTTATTCGTGGAAATCGGATTTTCATTAAATGCTTCTTGGAACATAAAAAGACATTCACGACATCACGACTCACCGCAGTGCTAATGAGATTTCAAAATGTTTTGTACGGCGCGCGTAACGTATTCGTAAGACGTTTTTGTAGCAGGTATTGAAATAATTCGGTGAGTCACCGTATAACTCTAATTTGCCAAGTGTCCACGTTATAAAGGGTTTTCGGTCTTGCGTGTTCCTGCTCTTCCGTTGCTCCATCCGCTAAGGTCAAACCTGACCGATTCCACGCTCCATCCCGAAGAGATAGAGTGGTCAATTTCCAAGCACCCACCAGATTTCAGGAAGTTGGTATTTTTCTATGTATACAGAGATATATATCTGATGGTTATTTGGTGTCCGTGGCAGCCTGGAAGATGGTAGCACGAAAGAGAGATTCGCCATCTGCAGACGCAGTTTGTCAGAGGGCAAACTCGGTGTCCAGCAGCGGAGAGTATAGCGTTACGGTTGGATGTCAGTGACCGGAGCATAAACCCAAGATAGTTTCACCATTACATCGACGGTCTTCCTTCTTGGCTTGGCTCCTTTCTGTCGGCCTGTACCATCCGCACAGCCACGCACGGTCGCTCGTTCGTCGTGGCCGCAACACCTGAGTGTCTCCAGTTGCAAATGCACGCGTCAATAAGCTGCTTTCCACCTCGAGGATTCCCTCGATCGAACCAAAGATTCGTTTCCTCGATCCGGTACGATTCGTCGTTCAGTTCGATCGAGGCCACTTGAAACTCGAATGGAAACCCTTTTTACCGATCGTAACGATCGATCAGTCGATTAATCGTTGGTTTCGTTCTACGGTTACTCTGGTGCTGTTCCAAAAGAGAAATTCCCGTTTTGAATTTAGTTAGGTTCGCGATTTTCATTAGCGCGATCAGAGCCTCTAAACGAGAGATTAGCCAGCCACGCGATGACCTACTCCCTTCGTTTCAACTATCGTTGAATGTTTAATCGAATGGTTGATGGAAATTCGTTAGCTTAGCCTTTGTGATTACTATCTGTATTTTTGGAAAATTAAGTTCGAGTTCAGATGATTTCGATTCGGGATAAAAACAACGATCGTCCGATTAGACCCTTCTTCGATTCGTTGATTAGCGATGTGACAAAAACCAAAGGATTGTGATAAAAGATGGGAGAAAACTTGCGAATTCGAAACATTGCTTTTACGAGGCGCCCAGAGTGCATATGGAATAATAATATTAATAACACGCAAGTGAATCGAATTGTGTAATTGATGGTGTAAAAAGATCCAAGCCAGCTTGTTTCCGATTACGTGTAACATGGTAGGAGATTCGATCCAACCGTATCTTGTGTAATTGGCACACTTTACATCACCTCCGTACTAATATCTTCTCACGCGTACTAATAAGGATCATATAAAATTACGTTCGTGAAATTCTATAGAGAAACTAATACGTTCGATGTTTTTATTAACTTGAAGAACCTGTCTCTTCTTCACAGGTTATATAACATTCTAAATCATGGAAATTCGGTAAATTAGAAATACGGAATTTTAGCTAGGAAAGCCTAACTTTTGATAAAGGAGAGGAAACTTGTATCGGTACTAACTAATGAACGACGAATCTAATTGAAATCGCCATAATCGCCTGTAATCGAACGGTACCAGTTGAGAGTTAACGTGAAACAATAATTCATTTCTTCTTACCTGTTACGATACGAACAATTGTCTCTGAATAGCGACGTGCGATAGAGTATCGTTACGTTTATGCTACCCAAATATTTGTTAGGAATTTAGCGTGTTAATCGATTTGACGAGCAGTGGTCATAAAATTGAGTTTCGCCTCGGACGAGGTCGGCGACAACGTCGGCGATCGGGAAGAAACGAAGCTATGGTCGATCGATAGACGCCGAATTGTTGAGCCCCGTGCATCATAAAGGCTAACGACCGCAGGCAGTTTGGCAGCGTTTGTGAAAGCGGTCTTTCTTCGAAGTAATGCAGCCGGAATCATGCGATGACGAGAGCGATTATGAACGTGCCAGCGAACGAAGGGAGACAGAGTGCGCTTTCATTTGGTATGCGTGGATGCGTGTTTGCGTGAACGAACGGGGATCAGGGTGAATCAGGAGGAGAGTCTGAATGACAGCAAAACGACGAGAGGAAAGAATAAACGTCAAAACGGAGAAGAGAAAGCTGAGACAAAAATAGAAAAATAAAAGAGAGCGTTTGTGTTTTCGAGTATGTCGTAAATAGACTTGAATCTGAGTTTGGCGTGCTTTATATTGTATAAAAAGTTGCAACGATACAAAGGGAAAGAAAAGATGGGACGAGGAGATAGAAATGGCAATAGGGAAGAACGCATATACGGTTAAAAATGTCACGTCGGATGCTCTGAAGTGACTTCGTTGCCATTTTATCTGGTTGCCTCTGTCCATAACCAGACGCCGCGCCGTGAGGTGTTTATATATATACGAAATGTGACAGGAAGCCGGAAAAAAAGACGAACAAGGAGAAAACTAGCGAAAAGGGGGTCAGTAGCGGCGCCACCGGCAGCAGCACGGAAGGGTTTAAGCAAACATTCGTAATTACACGATCGTTTAATATGTATGGGACTTCCGCGTGACCGTTTAACGCACGCGTACCTTCCAAAAGCGGGAGTCTGAATACACGGCCATTAACGAAAGGTGAACTATGGAACTTTCGATACTACCGAAGAAGAACGAAAATGGATTAAAAATCGTGGAATTAATCGAACAGCGTGAAACAGATCGTACAAATTACGCTGTTGCAAGATAAAAGACAAATTGTTTCCTTCGATGGTGGAGCGATTACTTCTGGGTGCGTTAAGCGGTGTAACGAAATAGAAATGTCGGAAGGGAGGAAACGAATAACGTATCTAGAGACGAATTCGGTTTAATCCATTAAATACTAACGATACGTAATTTTTTCTCGGTCGATCTTTATCGAATTCTGCTTCTTCGTTCTATATGCTGTAAGATTCGTCGACGAAGAACCTGGAAGGAAGTTCTATTTTCTTTCATATATTCATCGATCTTTTTGCGACAAAATCTAGTCCCAGTAAATGCTCTTCGTTGAATCGATTATCTCATAGACTGTTCGTAGAGAGGTGCGAATGATGTCTGAAACAAGCTGTTAACGGTATAAAAATTGATGTGCTTCGTAATTACACTTATGTAGTACGAGCTGGACGAGATTTATCGACCTCCTCGAGTTTCAAAGAGGACACGCTACTTTCCCAAGGCATTTTTAACGATCGTCGTCGGAACATAAATCATCGTTTTCCCGTGATTTATATATGTTAGCGTCTCGTGTCACGGAGGCGTGGCATAGGCGTGAATCCCCGTAGTGTCTGCTTCTAATTTAATTTATTACATCAGCCCATCAGCGATCCATGACGGTATTAAAGATCCTGTAAATTATTCACGTTGGGTCGTGCTCGGTAGTATGTAATTCCATTACGGCTGATTATCCGTTCGAATAACTGCTATTCGGTTTAGATGGATATAAAGTTCGTTTGATACTTGTGTATTCAGTGGTGTAGCTTACGAAAACTGATATAGGAGCTTCAAGACACCGTTATTATCGTTCTTTTCGAGCGAATTAGGATCAGTCATCGATAGGTTATTGTCGTGTCAGTGCTCGAGGTAATAGAACGATGTGTTTGAAAGCGTGTATTGATCTGTCAGTCTCTGAAAGACAGTATGGCAAGTCGTTAAATACGATAAATATCTTAAGCTATTATCGACGGCGCGTTTTTACCACCAACTATGATCTTGTTCGAGTCGTATCTTTCGAATTAAATCAAGACGTCGATCTAAGAATTTAACGAGACTAATTTTTATTTTCGCGTTATTTACTTAACGCTGTGCAAATTATACGCTGTTTGAAATACCAAGAAGCGCATCGAACGTAGATCACGTACCATCTTCGATAACAAAGCTAAAAACCTTATTATTCCATGATTTTTAGAGAAACTCGAAGAGAATTGTCTGTATCGTTGTGAAAGGCGAATTTCTAGAATTTTGCTACCAGTTTCAAATATGACCATAGAAGTAACGAAAAAATAGGTTCTTTGTACGCGAAGGTTTCGAGCTTAAAATTAACAGCGTTTCGAGCGAAAAATTAAAGAGCCCTCGTAGCTTGATAACAATCCGAGATTCATCGTTACATGGAAAAAAGGTACAAGCGACGGCGGAAGTGGGGAAAGGGGGTGTAGGGAGGTAGAGAGGAGGGCGGAAGAAAAAGAGGAGACGAAAGAATGCGAGGAGACAAATGGGGATGTGCTTGGAAAGTTTCAATGAGAATAAACGAAACTGTGCGCCCTTTCGTTCGGTCGCGTGAGCATTCTTTCCATCCGTGTGCGTGTACAAGGATGCGAGAGAAAAGAAGAATTCTAGAATGCAGAGACAAAAGAAAATGGAGTACGAGCAAGAAGCACTAAATCTAATTGCCCGACGACATCGTCATGGGAAACGAACGAACGACGGGACGTTCTTGTTCCACATTTTCCTTCTCCTCCTCTTTCCCTTTCTTTTTCTTCGTCTTCTTTTCTTTTTTTTTTCTTCAAATCTATCGTTTCAATAATTCATCGAACGCTCTTCGATGTAAATGGGTACGTTGATTCTTGATAGTTGCCGCTTCGAAATCTCTTGCGAATTCAGATTGCGTTCTTTCTCCTTTTGTGTTTGTCGAAAAAGTAAATCTTTAGTTTTCACGCGACACCTAATTTTTGTAGAAAGTCGAGTGTTTTTAGAAAAATTCACGTTTTCGAAAAGACTGATGGAGCAATTTTGCTTACGGATTCGCGTAGCTGACGAATATTGCGGAACAAAATTCGTGTTGGACGGTGAAGTTTAAAAGGCACTGTTGAGACGTTTAAATAAGACGAAAAAATGCCAAAATGTGTACTTACGAATCGTGGAAAATAACGGAAAATGGCACCAGGAATTTTCTTAGCATATTTTTGACACCGTATAAATCTCGCGAAACACCAGGCGTAAGATTAAAAAAGAAAAGGCAGTATGCCGTTGGACTAATCAGGCTCGAGCGTAATAAGCTCTCGCAAGATCGCAATGACGCGAGCTTCTCCACGAGGCGAAGCTCCGGTACCGGTGTTAACCGGCCGCGTCTTCGAAGAAACAGGAAAATTGGACGCAGATGGGATTTAAAGGAAGAAGAAACGAGAGCCGCGTGTACGAGGGGAATCGTGCAGCAGGCACATGTGACTTTTGTTGGCAGGCTGTGCCCACTAAGGCAACCAAGAGGAAGAACGAGTTTTAATTTCTCGCGTCCGCGGCTCATGACCCCGGAGAATCGTCGAGACTTTTTTTCTTTGTTGTCACGATCGAAGTGGGTCAAGCCTACTGCTTCCATCTATTAGACGCGCGCTCCAGCTACTATTGTCATCGTCATCGCTGACATTCTACGTCATCGAAATCTGTTCGCAGGAACAGAGAATGAATACCTTTAACGAATCTAATAACCGAGAATATTCATAGATAAGAATGCCAATTATTCGTATCTATAACCAGGAAAGAAGCGGCTGAAAGTTTTAATCAAACTGTTAGTAACTACCGAAGTAAGTTGTTGGGTAAAAAGTTTGAAATCCTATTTCATAATAGCATGCATAATTTGACAGGGATTCGACGTAGTATCTATGAATACGTAATCCACTGGTACTAATGGAAACCATAAGCAGAACCACACGTAATTTCCTATATTACATACATATATATATTATTATATAACGTACAATACAATAAATTATATTATAAAATACACGCTGCATCTTGTTCAAGATTCAAGTTGTGTTCTATCGTCTTCGCCGCTTTATTATTAGCCTGTGAACGCAAAGATTTTGAATTTAATCGAACATCCGATTTAATTAATATTCAGGGTACTAGCCAATGGAATCTAGCCACGATAACGAACAGCGATTTACGCGCTACCGCGCTTGCACAGACTTTTAATCGTCAAGGTAACACAGCCATCTATAGAACGAGCGGTTCGATCGGATCGTCATTTCGTTCACGAATCCAAAATGCTTATCTCGGTCCCCACGATCGTGCTATAAACCGCTCGGTAACGTGCTTAAGTTAAAAAACGCTCGACTCGCAAGCAACAAAACGACCAGCCACAATAATGCAGCAGGATACCGAAGGGTTTCGAGTCTCGGGTTTCTTAAGCAGATTTCGTGTTTTTGCGCGGCCAGAAGGAAACTCCATTTGTTATACCGTAACGGAAATCGTGGACGTAACACGCTTTACGTTTAAACGTGGCGACGCAACAACGCTACGTTCGCTATTTCCCGTTTAGATGCGCGCCCCACGATAGATAAGAAGGCAACAGGATAAAACGAAAACGCCGACTAACGTGTAAATTTTAAGTACTTCCCATTCCCCGCGTAAACTGTATTCCCACTTATCTCTCACTCTCGCCTCGTTCCGGTAGTCAGCCCGCGCCTTCCTTCAACTTCCGTCCTTTCCACCCTTGAATTTCCATTTTCGCTTCAAGTTGGCCGACTGGCGCAAACGCGATGCGGAAAGACGAAGAAAGAGTCTGGAAAGCGACTGGGCGGAAGAAGGAACGAAGGTTCGAAGGCCGTTTCGTCGCCGCTCACCGCGTAAGTTTTGCGAAAAAAGTCGTTTCGATCGAATGGAATCGTCGTCTTTAAGCAGCGAATCGGGCAGTCAGCCGGTTCTCTGTTCCAGCTGTTTCTTTCGGAACAACGTTCTATTATCCCCTCGTGCACCTCCCACGGGAGATTACCCGCAAACGTCTCCCTCTCGGAAATTTTCCGATGACAAACGAGCCGTTAGAGAAGCGTACGGATTTAGATTTCGGCTCCGCTTCGTCGTTTGCCGCCTGGTGGAAATTTTTCTACCGTACGAAGCACCACCTCCCGACCAGTTTACGTGAAATACCACGAAGGGAATAGGAAGGGGGAGAATGGTGGACGAGCGCGTGTGTGCGCGCGTGTAAGGGCTGAGAGTCGAGAAGTTTCTCTCGCGGTAACTTCATTCTAATTTCCAACGGGAACGGGCTTAAGAGAAAAATAATTCACCGGATATTTTCGAATAAATTTCCTGCACGCAATGGGAGAGTCTGCGGAAGCGAAAGAAAAAGAGGGTTAGCGAAGGGAAAAAAAAAGGACGACGCGGCGTTAAGCAGCCAACCCGGTTTTCTACGGGGGTGTAAATTATGCTCTTCTTACAGGCCGCTACGCGGCAGTTTTCACTCTATCCGGTACCGGCCGGCCAGCGTGTATTTATGTTACGAGTTATTAAGAGAAAGTTTCAGGTTTTACGTCGACTAACGTCCCACACGATGAGCTCGCTGGAGAAACGGCCTGCCGGTCTTCTAGGCGATATTAAAGCCTGCTACGAGATAATCGAATCGCAAGACGCGCGTTTAGAACAAAGAGTTCATTTTGAAATCATCCGATTGTTCTCAACCCTTCCCGATCCTCGAAACACCTTTCCATAGAAATAAAAACTCCGTCTCTTTGTAGGAAGAAACGTCAGCGACGATCCAGGTTTACCTACGCAGCATTAAAAAAAGAGAATCGTGTAAACGGCCGATTGTGCGTTACCGCAGACTGAGATCATTTTTCGCAGATCCGCTTCCTCTCGTAAGCTCGAACGAAAACATCGCGTTAAATTAAATTCAGCAAATACATTTGCCAAGTTTCGTAGGTAGCGTTCAACGTGCACGGAATTCGTTTGCTTCGCGGAAATCGCGTTTCCTCCCCTGCCGCGCGAACTAGCGATTGCTTCCGAACACCGATGGATCGCGTGGTTGTTTCGTATAAAACGATTTCGACGAGTTGTACGCGGTTACGTTTCTTTTTGCGAGTTGCCTTCGAAATTTCTCATTGTACGAACTATAAAATATCGCTTTGACGATTGACGTTTCTTTTACCGATGAACGTTAATAACTTTCCAGCGGCTGAAAAATAATAATTGCTCGGCTTCATCGCCGTAAATAAACCTGTCGAATTTATCGTTTAAACGATCGTTTCAGAAGCTTTATTTAAACTCTTTCTTTAAACGTTAAATATTTGACCAGAGTACACGATTATGATTGCTCGAAAGGGAGAATTTGTTCGCTGTGCCGCGAGAAGATCAAGCGGAATCGGTTGTGGAATCAGCATCGAATTACGTACACGGACGGATGAGGCAAGGGAGATAAGCGTAAGAAAAGTCCTACACGAAGGCAGTTGTTCGGCAGTTATTTCAGAAACCGGGCTTCAGAACCATGCTGTCATCCCTCTGAAACCGCTATCGAATGTCTTTCGAGTGACTCGGCTCTCTCGATCTCCTCCTGTCTTGTTCGCTTTTGGCAAAACCGATCGATCTCCCGACAGATAAGATTATACGGTGGAGCGATCGTAAAGGAATACCGCAAACGCGCCGCGTCGGTGCTCGTCCTCCGGATTCTTTTGCACCTTCGTCCCTATCGATAACAATGATCGCACGATACGCGTAAGAAGCCTTATGCGCTGAAGGAAGGATCGCACAGGAAACTGGGGAAAAAACGAAAGGGATGCAAGGGACGAAGAAGGACCGTGCAAATTTAACGCTCGTTCACCGAGCGAACGCTGAGCTGCGTTCTACGTGCCAAGGTTCGATCGAACGAAACGCGAGTACCACGCGTAGCTCGAAGCATAGAATGTGGATAAAGTTTGAAGGTATTAACTCGTAAGTAGTTAAGATAAGAAATAAAAGGAATAGGACCATGGACCGAAAGTCGACGATAAAAATAAAAATTGACGGAAGCTCGTAGAGGTAATATCGGGCGAACGATAATAGCGACACGCGTATTTGGTAATTCGAGAGGAAGCGGGACCAACATCCTGTTTTAATATATTTCCGGAAGGTTACGGCTATCGAATCGCACGAGTTTGTGGTTTCGACGCTTCGTTGCTTTTGCATTCTTCGCTACTGCCGCTGCCGCCATTGATGTCATTGTCGTGATCCCCTTCCTTTGTTTTTCTCTATTGTCTTGTTAGACTCTTCGTAAAAACCGATCGGTCAGTCGATCGATCGATGAAATATCTCGCCAACCAGAAATTTCGAATTCGTATTTATACAGACAAAAATCATTTATATTTATATTCTTTGATTCGAATTACTTTCTTCCTGCTCTTTCGTATCGCTGATACTTTTATAAGAGAATCAACGTTACGTTAAAGAGGCATTTGCGTAGCAGGGGTTTGTCAAGATATCGTACGACTATTTTCGCTTTCCAAAAGACGCTTACAGAGCGAATAAAACGAACGAAAGAAAACTGGTGGACCACGCAGAGATCTCTTACCAGGGGGAAAATTATCGTGTTTCGCGAGGATAAAAGTTCAGCGGCTTGGCGTACGAAACAATTTCCCGACATAAAAAGTTAAAATATCTGCGTATGACTGGGACGGCGCGACGCGTAACTCGTTCACAAAACGCGGAGCAACTTTCTTTCCGGGGAGTCTTAACTTGTAAACTTTATTCCCCCATAGTTCGCTTTAAAACCGTCGGGCTTGGCCAAATCTTCGTCGAGATGGCATCGCTTCTTAATTAAAATGCAACCTACGTACAAATATTCGTCGAGCAGCGAGCTGTATTTACCTACCAGCCGAAAAAGAAGAGACCGAACAAGAGAGGGCAAAAGATAGTAAAAGGAAGATGGCCAGATATGGGAACGTTTACCCGCAGCGGTTGAATTTTACAGGAAGAAACGATCGTAACCGCTGATTTCGGTCACATAGTCGTGGCACGAGCAGAGGGCTCCACCAGAAAACCGAGGTTATCATGACCGGCATGACAAACCATGATTACAATAATTCTTTCCTTTATTCAAACAACAGACTTCCTCTTTCATCTTTCTCGACGATCTCGAACGCGCTCTCCTCACTTTTCGGATGCTAATGGAACGAGAACGAACCCGCCAGCCAACGACCTGAAAACGCTTGGAAAGTTTGGTTCCCGATTTTCTCGATTTCTCTCTAACTACCCTACGATCTCGTAACACTAGAGATAAGGGAGATATGTATTCGAGCCAAACTTAAATATTAGCTTCTCCAATTAGAATTCCGATATTACAGCTTTCGCGTGTCGGAAACGACGTTTTCCGCAAACATTATCTTTGAGAAATTGAGACTCTTCGGACGGTAAAGCGGAATTATAACATAGAATTTTCAGTCTCTATCGAAATCAAGGGGGGAGGGGGAGGGGGGGGGGAAAGGAAAGGAAAGGAAAGGAAGACGATAGGACAAATGATCGGTGGTTCGGCAAAAATCGTACAATTCTGATAGATTTGGAGCGGTTCGGAAGGCCGAAGAGTAGAAATTGCGAGAGGGATGCGCGTAGCACGCGGTGATTGAAATCATTCTCTACTCGCCTGTACGCGAAGGATCGAATGAGAACGAGCGACCGGGTCGAAGTATCGTTACCGAGTCGCAATTAAAAGAATCGCTTCTCTTCCCTTCTCTAAAAGTCGATAGCAGAGCAGATCCTGAACCGGCGTAAAGAAACCTTTCGATCGAAGAAGCCTCTTTACGACAAACGTTGGTTGGCCTTTCACGTTATTCTTCCGTCAGCGGCATAGCCTTCGTTAATGACAAATTTCTTTGAATCTTTCCGAAGCTTGGAAAAAAGCTTTTCCTATTATCATTATCGCCCATCGTCCGTGCGCGCGCCATTACGTTCGTGGAAAACGTTTCGAGCAGACTCGAGTATAGGAAGAAAAAACAAAATACATAACAGGAAGAAAAGGGTTGAGAAAAATGAAAGGGAAAGAACAAATCGACAGACGTGTACAATGTGGAAGAGAAAAAGGAAAGTTTTCTCCCTCGTCTTGAAAAATTTCCCGTTTCCTGCGTGTATATTCGACGCTCGACGAAGTGCCACTCGACGTTCAATTTCACGTGAACACACGCCGAGGAGCGGTTCTTTTCCAGCGATAAACAGATTCCGTCGTAAAACCGTGAGCTCGCGCATAGGAGTCTCGATGGTACGCGCTGGATAAGTGGCACGAGCCTTCCTTTCTTCGCTCTCCTCGTTTCGCGGTGGCATGGCAATGGAAAAGTAGTGGAAACCGAGTGGAGACGAGTCGCGTCTGTTGAGATTTTTTCCGCGGAGGAGTTAGTTTCGAACTGAAGCTAATACCGATGACGGCTGCGCTGCTGTCACGCGGGGAAGGGAAACGGTCGCGAGATGACAGAGAGAAAGAGAACAGCGGATCTAAAGTGGCGTTCGCGAATGAGAAAGAAGAAGCCTATGACCTGACGTTTATATGGGGTGTCTCGCGAACGCATGGATTCGGCTCGATGGCACCGATGTTCAATTAACTTGCACGGTATTTCGTTTCTATCGAAAATCTTCGTTTCCGGTGTTTACGTCGTTTACCATTCCGAATGCGTTATGGCTCGTGCAACGTCGTGGAATGCGTTCGATAAGCCGCCTTTCTCCTATAAGAAGCAAGCAAAATTTCACTCGTAAAGATTTAAACCTTCTTCGGGTATTTCCACGAAAAATAAATTGCGAAATAAATCGACCTGTCGAGCAACGCGAAACACCGAGAAAATCGTCATCAGCGCAGATTATTCCATCCAGCGCGAAGCAAAAAGTCCAGCTGGAAAAAGTTCTTCTTCCATAAAAGCGCCTGTTCCGTGATTCGTCAAACATCGAGCCGAGGACGATTCCACGTACGAAATCGAGGAAACGAAACGAAACGAAAAAAAGAGGAAAAAAGAGACGATGGACACGCGATAAGTCAGAAAGGACGAGCGTAGTGAAACAAACGAACAAAGCAGAGCTGTCGGTATCTACCGGATGGGAATATTCGAAAAAAAGAAAAGGAGAAAAGAAAAAAGACGAAGGATCGTTTTGGAAAACGCGAGAATCGGATAAGGGTCGTTAGATCGGACACCCTGTATACCCACGTAATACCGCAGAAAGTCTGTATCGTGTACAAAGCCAGGCTGGGAGAAAGAGGAACAGTGAAGAGATGAAAAGAGAGTCCGGAGGAGAGGGGCGAACGAAAGAGTAAGAGAAAGAGGTGAGAAAAAGGGACGGAGAGAGAAAGGTGGAGGACGATAAAGAAGGATGGATGGCGATGGCGATGTCGATGGAGGAAGAGGGAAAGAGAGGGCAGACTATGCCCGATAAAAAGCCCTGATTCCCACGAGCGTGGATAGCCTACGATGAAAACCTCTCAGCTCGCCGACCACGGCACGGCATTAGAACGTCCACGAGTACCATGTCGGATTTTTCGTCCGCAGACACTATAGCTAACAGCGTAGAACGAGAAAGACAGATACGAGGTAGCGAGAGCGGCGGTAGCAGCAGCACCACCACCACCACCAAGTATCCACGTAACGATTCGTTCTCATTGTACGTGTTTACTAGGCTATGATTATGTAATCACTGGCAGCTTCTACGAGTTTGAGCATTGTTCAAATCGTCGTTGTCTTGCTCGTTGAAGACTTCTCGCTCGAACGTTTTCCCTTTTCCTTTAACGCTCGTCTCCATGACGTGTTCGACGGTAAACGGAATTCCAGCTTCCCCTGTTTCGCGCGAAATGACGCGAAACGCCAATTGCTCCGCTCGAGACGAGCACTTGCGATCGAGTGGTTAGATGGACTGGACGGCCGAAAGAAGCGAGAAGGAGATGCGTTTAAACGAACGAGTATGGGACACTCTGTTCTACATTTCCGAAGATGTTATAGACATCGCGGGCTCTTAAGAAAGACGAACCGTGGATACGAAGGAGTCAAATCGCGTACAAAGCGCGAAACACACGCACCAAGTTTGCCCGAAGATCATCGTGGACACGCGTTATATCTTTGGAGAATAATCCGAAAGTCTGAAGTTTCTCACTCGAGATACAAAAGGAATTCTGAAAGCGGAGAAAGATGAAAACAGGAGGTGAAAGGCTCTGGTATGTTAATCGGCTCCAAGTTGAAATTAAGGAAACAAGAGGAGAGTGAAAAAAGAAATATCATTTCTCTGGAGTTTTATTCCAATTCCTCGAGTGCGTCTGTCGGTAATCACTACGCTGGATTTCTTTTGTGGAGTATTATAGAGAAAGAGGAAAGTCGTGTCTCTCTCTCTCTCTTTCTCGTCTTTTATATTCCCTCGCTATCGTGTTACAATCAATCGCTTTGTCCCGTCGACGTTGTGCAGTCTGTTTAAGCTGATGCTCGACTAACAATATATTCGACAGAGGGAACAGAATGTTCTTCCGTGAAATCGATGCACGACTGTTTCTCGGCCCTGGCGTCGGATAAAATAAAAGATGCCTTCGAACTCGAGCGTAGGATAATGCGACAAGGTGTGTGCGCACAACCCTCGTTCGATCGAAAGCTACACACGGGGATGCATATTCAGCGGGCGCCGCGCAAAATTGACACGCTCCCGCGCCGGAATCCCGTGACAACGTGTACCTCCAATTTAAACGATTCGACGGAACGAATGGAAAGGAAATTTGGGGTCTATTGTCCTCCAAGAAAGAAATAATTCTCGAGATTCACAACTCGGGGAACCTGTAGCCGGCCTTGGAATTATATCCGCTTCGGAATTTAGGATTCTTCCGACTAACTAGGAAAGTTACTTTTCAAATTTTATTCTCCGTCGGGAAGAGAAAAAAAGACCGCGTTGAAACGAGGAACGTTTGATGCAACGGTGATCAAGTCCCGAATCATGAACGCGAAATTGCACAGTATCACGCGTTACGACCACCTCGCGAAACCAATCACCAGACGTTGTAATCCGACGATGTTCGTTGGATTTTCAATCTCCCGAGCCGCGAACCGTTAATCTCCGCGTGTATTACCCGAGCGTGTCTAGCGGTAATTGTCTAATCACTGTTATCCGTTTAATTGCATAGCGCGTTATGCGTTTCGTGCGCGCTTCGTGAATTCTAAGCGTTCGTGGATTCTAAAAAAAAAGAAAAGGAAGTTAACGTCGGTTGGTTCGATCCGCAGAATGATAGCAAGGAATCGCTCGAGAAATCGATAGAACCAAATCGTTTTGATAGAAGAAAAGCTCCGCGCGCAGAAATTTCTCGCAATATCTCGTGCAAGAAACGGATGGACAAGAACTCTGAAATATATCCAGCCGGCACAAGCAGCGATACCACCGCCGCTTTTACTATCTCCGATCTTTTACGATCCGCACCGTTACGTGCGTAGGTACGACCTTACCACCGCACCGTAAAGTTTTTTTTTTAAAAAAGTCCCCGAACTACGGTTGTACGGCTCGGTAGAATCGAAAGTAAACCGGCATCAGGGGTATTCGTACGGATGGAACGGTAAAAGTCTGGTCAAGATGGATCCTCGGTCGACTCGGAGCCAACTGTGTTCGACCACCTTAACCGATGTTAAGGATTAAAGCCTCGATGGAAAGCAATCGATCGTAAGTGGATAGAAGTGGATAGGCAAGGAAATAGGGAATGGAGAGACGGAAGGGTCGTCCAAGTTCCTTCATGGAAAGAAATCCGGTGGCGTGATTATCGGGCAGACACGATCGAGGAATTGGAATCACGCTTGAACACGGTATGGCCGTTCTTTCTAATCCGCGACGAGACAAGAACCGGTCGATAAACGCGCTATATATCAGAGGCCTGGAGTACGCCGACGGGATGAGAAAGCTGAAAGGGCTACCGGTGAAAAAAAGCCAGCGAAAATCTGCAGGCGTTTGCCCTACATTACCCTTGCCGCGAAAATTTCTGATATTTCGCGTTACCTGGCTCCTGTATCTCTATACGAAACGTATGGAATTCGAGGAGATCAACGGAAGCGGATTGAAGGTAGAGGCCGGAAAGCTGGAACATCTGAAATTCGAATTGCAAGAAGGATCGAATCGAGTAGATTCTCCGTGTGTCGCTTCGTCATTCGTGCGGTGATATTCCTCTGGTAACTAGATTATCGGAGTAAGTTGAAAAGGAATTTCACTGGATGGAATGGCTCGAAGGAGAATAGCCTATGTTACTGTACTCGGAGAAATTGCCCACGTTCGATTCCGAATAACCGATTCAAAATGTTTTTCGATATTTTATTGAGGTACCGAGCGGTTGCGTGAAATTGTCGACTGGAATTCGATATTTCGTCGAGGTACGAAAGGGCTCCGATGAAACTCGATACATTTGCATTTGCATAAGCTGCGTGGAAAGCTCGCGGGGTATTCGCAATTTGTATCGTTCGCGTGTGCTCGAATATCTACTTACGAGCAAATTAAGTTTTCTTACTCGTATCTTTTATTTCCTTCGTTGAGATATTTGTCGAATACTTCAGCGAAGAGTCCAGCCTAGTCCGTTTTGGTCTTTTTTCTTTTCTTTTCTACCAAAATATATCGATCAAATTCGAAACAATAACCGTAAAATTCTACGAACGAAAGCGTACCGTACGAGCTAAAATTTATATAAATGAACATAAATACGCAAGCATCGAGAACTGCGAACCTTTTTCAGAAATCGAGCGGGACCTTCCTTTTAAATTTCACGAGAAACAAGTACATGGAAACGGCGTGCCCGTTTCAATTTAAATATCAATTGGTTCGGGGAAGAAGATAGACTATGTTGAATGAACGGAACGGATTAAACGAGCCGAGAAATCAGGTGAAAGGTTGAGATACAAATGGATGCGTCTGAGAACAGCAGTCAGCAAGGCTGAAAGAACCCAGAGCCGTTACTGCTCGTACTTCCAAGGGAAAAAGAGATACGAAACGGTTTATTCTCAGCTCGCGCGTATTTTCTTTTGGATCGAGATACAGCCGCGTTCCTCCAGAGAATGTATTATTTCTCATTGCGAAGATGTGGATCGATAATGTTCGTCTCGTTTATACAGAAGGCTCTCTGTGGCAGACACTCGTTCCGTGAACATCGTGATGCAACGCGTTGTGACTGATTGTCCTTCGTTCGACTGAAAAGCCTTTGTCACCCTATACATACACGCTCTTTGCTGAACGCGTCAGCTTCCGGAGACGTGGAATCGCAGGCGCGGTAAACCGAAAACGAAAGAGTAATCGACCTGCCCGTCCGATTCTTACATTCTGCCAGAATCTCTGTCGCTCGTCCAACGAAATTACGTAACACGTAAGTACGCGATTCGTCCATCTGCTCTTCTGAAAATGCATTCGAGATTTCTCCGTTATCTTTTCAGTATCGCTTCCAAAAGCCTTAATTCCATTGTCGAGTATTTTAGTTGCCGCCGAAACTCTTAACGTCAATTTCGATAAGTCGATCTCTCCAACTCTCGACGAACACCCTCTTTCGTCGTTGCGCGGTACGGCGCGGCGAAGTAAAGTAAACCAAGACTTTGCACCCAAAGAAATACAATGACCCGCTTCGAAGGCTGACCGAGCTCGATTGTTCGAGTCTGCCAACTTGCCATATAAAATCCAAGAATTACAGTTGAATGTAAGTGGAGTTACCGTTCAATGAATTTATAGGGGCTGGCTTAATTTCAAGCGTCAGCTTAACTCGCGGCGAAGGGTAAATTAGATAGAAGAAGACAACTCTCTTCCATAATTTAATGCGAGGAACTCTGCGTTTACTCTGATGCTTTAATTCCAACCACTCGGCGCGCGCTCTTCGGCAAAGGAAAATTGAGGGTCCGTTGATAAATCGAGATTACGGGCTAACCGTTGCCTCGAGCTCGCTACTTTCTATGGAAAGAATGGCACGGACATAGCCATGAGAAATCGTTGCTCCACTCCGCTTGTTATCTTTCTGTAGAATATAGAACGTAAATTATACGAGCACAGTGGTGGTAATCTCGAGGAAATCGGAGGAATCCTGCGTAATATGTATGTGTTTCGAAGATAAGCGAAGCGATTGCGATGCAACTTGATTCGTTATGTTCTTAGGATTATTGACAGCAATATTATCGGTACGCTAGTACATAATTTCTTCGACTCGTGCGTGCTGCTTACCAAAATCTCCAAGTATACGGTTTTCGACTTCCAATTTTTCCGATTTCTACCTGCAACAAAAGAAGACCAATTATATTATTAATACGGGTGCAGATGTTAAGATTACTAGCTTTAAAACGCCTCTTTATCGCCAGGAGCATTCGATGATACGAGTTTGCTAATGCCTCTTCTCCGATTAAATACGATTCGTGTATTTTTTTCCATTTACTTACTCCCGAAAGGATATATGTATCCATCGAGAACCTTATACCTCTATCGGATAAATAAATCATCTTCGACTTTACTGCGTGTTGTGAATAAAACAGGACGTGAAATTGAATTCGCTTACAATTAATAATTTCTTTGCGTCAATAATTATCAAATACCATTTCGTAATATTATTTAATCAATACGCTAATGTCAAACTATATTTTGCTGTATTCGATCCTGCTGGAAAATGGAATCCATAGTCGAATATATTTGATTTTGTTCCTTAAAAGTTTCTTCGTTCGCTGTTAACTATGGTCAATTATGATCATTCGAGTAAATGGATTTGACTTAATTTTGATTTAATCCTTTTGTTAAATATCGCTTATCGTACACGATATTAAAGAAAAAACAAACCTATATTATCGAGAGAAAAACATTCGATTACCACTGTACGATCATCTTTGTCAATTTGAATAGAACACAGGTTGCTACGTAACGATACATTGGTTGACCTCGACACGTGTGAAAAATGAGAACGCAAACACTCGTGATTAATTACAACATACGTTGCTCGTTCGCTTATTTATCCTTGGAACTTTTGGCAGAAAAAATATCCGTAACGCGAATTCTTCCCACTCGATTTTGTCGTATAAAGCTTTCGAGATTTGCCAAAGCGTCGAACTAATAGCAGATAAATGACGGATTTTTCGTTTCTTCCATCATTGAGATTTGCACACTTTTTAAAGAATAATACGTTGTAATAGTCGAATAAAATTCGTAGAAAGGAGACAGAAGAAATATTTATTCGTCAAATCAGTGAAAGAATCAACAACGAGAAATACCATTTCCCTGGATGACATGGTCTGAAAAGCAAACAAACGTATCGGCGACACTCAGGCAAATCTCGATATTACTTTGGTACATATTTCGTGTTTCCAGTGCTCTTGAGCGTAACGCGAAACCTCTCCCTACAAATTCGATGCAGTTTGAGATAGTAGCGGATAACACAGGAATTCGGAAGGGTAAAAGTCGGCGGATAGAGGGCAAAACCAACCAGAAGAAAAATCCAGATTTTCAATTTATCGAATACGTACGAAAGACGACAGAATCTCGATTCTATGCACATTTTTCGAGACCGATCTCCGTGAATCTTTCGTCAATGGCTAAACAGACGATCTCCTTTTCTTAATTCTACTCTCGTGCAGTTTCTTTCGCTAACGACGGATTTGTAGGTTTTGACCTCATTACCCTTCCGTATGCGGACATTTGTTTTTGCGGTCTGTTGACAAATTGCAGTTAAACTATAAAGAACTGGACTAAAACGCTCGAAATCTTTATATCGATAAAAATACAAATTCTTTTGAAAAACATTCAAGAGAGAAATTTTGCTTGGCTCGTCGATTCTTCGAATTTCCTGGCAGAAACGTATAATGCAGTAATAAATAATCTGGATATCTGGAGAATAGGAAACGCGGGGTTGGAAATATTTTAAACGCGTCTATACACGAACAAAAGAGGCGAATCCCGAGTGCGGCAATGTTCATATTGGTCTCGCAGGTCCGCCTGGAACTACTGAATTAAATTTCGTTGGAAAAATTCACGAGGCAAGCAGAGAAAAGAGATCCCCAGGCGAACGCGATGCTGCATACGAACGGTTCTATCTTATTTGTTTTGTATGTTAAACAGAACTGTATATAATGGCATGCAACGTTCGCAGATGAAATCGTTGGACGCACGTGCCCCTTTCTCGGACTCTCCATACATATCCTTGTTATTTATGACATAACAGAAGAGTGTCTGACACGAGGAAAGAAAGGGACAAGTCAGACACCAGCTTATGATAAAATCGAATTTCTTCCGATCGGATTGGAGAATGCAAGCTAAAGCGAACAAAAGAGAATATCTGTTCGGTAGCCGTTCGATTTCGATGCTTTTGAATTATTCACTGGGAACTGTTTTATTTCCTTGGTACACCGTGCGATTTGTAACGTCACCAAACAAATTGTCACCTGTTACCGGACTTTTGACCCTTTTAATTCGAATGTCCAATCACCTAAAATGCACCAATACAGCGACATCTTCGCTATTCGAAAATTTGTTATCCGAGTGTCGTATTATACGAAAGTTCCACTATTCGAAGGTTTTATTAACGGAACGATATTTCCTCTTTGCGTCTTTTACCATTACGCGTTCTTTCTACAAGTTTATCGTACGTGTTATTATCTGGTGACGTCATAATGACGTCAGAGAGGAAGTGCGTGATTGTGCCAAGCGTCGGAAGAAAACAAAAGATACGTATTTCGCAAACTAGAAAAATACGCGGTAGTGTTGTAAAAACGACAAGAATCTACGATCGATGGCATCAAGAAGTAGCATTTGAAAAAGTATTTCAGAAGTATTTCAAAAAGTAGAAAATCTTTAAAGGAATTGGAAAATAAATATTTAACCATTGTTGTATAGCAACGATTTCTATTAACATAAAGTAACGATAGAAGATAGCGGAATGCCTGTATCTAGATGTACGTTATGCGAAGAAGTTTCGAAATAATACATATTGCTGTCAAACATCGGAAGTCCTTGTATCGTAAGAAAGAAGATTGCAATGAAAATGACGATGAAAAGCTTCGTTATTTCAAGGTGTTTGTGGCATTAGAAAGAAAATTTAGATCGAAGTACGAGCAGAATGTAAATTCAACGTAGCTTGAATCAACAAATTTATTTAATTTGAAAGTAAGAAAGATATGGAATCCATAAATAATTTTTGTATTATTTTGTACATAGAATAATTCTACGAAAAGAAAGTGTTCTACTATCCGAAAATTCTCCCATCCGTTATTTGTTCTTTTCGATCGAATACGTCAAACTGAATATAGATTCTATACATAATGACATAATTGGTGCACTATAGGTTATGGGCAGCTAGCTTTCATGGCAATGAATATTTGATCAATTGTTTCTATAAAAGAAAAATGTTACGTTTTTCTTCTGAACAAAGCATTATAAGGAATAAATGTTTACGAAGCAAGCAAAAGAAGCGAGAACGAGCTATAGCGCTTTCAAAGAATAATACGTTTCTTCTCTTAGCAGAAGACTTTTCTGTCCCTACAAAAACATGACCTAAATTCAGAGGCACTGATAAAAGGGAAGTACTCTGGCTCGAACCTAGTTGCAGAACGCCGTTTGATCTTTATTAGATCATTTTGTTAGGGTAATTCTATTACGAGCATAATTGGAAGCTTCGCTTCTCGAATTCTATTCCATTTAAATTTGTAGGCGACCTGACATCAATTTTTTAATAAAGCTACGCTTTAATCGGCTATAAATATTCCATATTCGTCTCGAAAGAAACGACTTTCTGCTTGGCTTTTTAATTACCGATAGAAATTCATTTATTTATTTAATTTATCGGTCTCGATTAAATCCCTTTCCTGGATTAATCTCTTCCTTTTACGTTACTTTAGATTAACAGGATATCGTTCATCGAGTTGAATATTCTTAAAGAAAATTCTTTTTCCAGATGTTCTTCTATTATAAATTTTATATTTCGCTCTAATTAATTGCTCGTACATGACGCGTTCCTCTTCCGATATTGACTTTGTGATACGAAGTTTCAGTTTACAGCTGACATGTTCGCATTTGGAATTTGCATACATAATGTGACGATTAAAATGGTCGTCCCCACCTGACCAATTTGTAGACCCTTTAAGACGTTCGCACACGTGCGTTATTATGGATCGGTCCAACCAATTCTGACAAGATCGTTTACGTGTTGCAAGAAATATTATTAAATATTAGTCGTATTAGAAATGGCAACTATAAATAGGGCATTAATTATAGATAATTAGAAAATTATCACGATTCGTTGTTGATACAAACATCCTTTTAAACCGCTAAAGTCGCTGCAATTCCAAAGTGAATAAAATTGTACTTAGACGGAAACAGTGGAGCTATGAAAATAGATCAATTGTCTGGTAAGAATTTGTGTCGCATGAGTAGATAGAAGTAGTCCTCTTTACAAGAATAGTTACGTAATCTCGAAACTGCAGGTCGAATAACAGATATGTTCGTATAATATACATATCATTGTATAATATAACAATAAGTATCTCGTCAGCGATAAAAGCGTAGAATCGATGGATGGTAAATTGACTTTTGCACCTGTTAAACACCGCGACGCGTGAGACGTAATTTAAAAAACGACTGCAACATTTCTTCGTGGGCTGTTCTCAAAGTCAGTGAACTCTTTGCATTCTTTTAATGAGCTCTTTTAAATTCAGGGCCTGCACGCTGGTCTACCACCTGCATTATGAGTCCAGACGTTCGTTATTTCACAATTACATATGAAATAATATCCCTACCGTTCCATCCCTTTCCTCTGTCGTTGTTGAATTTCGTAGCAACTTGATTTTTATTTTAATATCATGCACGATACATCGTATCTTGCAACGAGACTCGGGTATTTCGTACTGGCTGGCTTTCCCCTCGTAAGACGCGAGTTAATAATAAATTTTGTAACTTTACAAAGCGATGAATCTGGTTGGAAAGATTACGACCAAGATTTCAAAAAATTCGTAAATCGAGAATGCCGGATCTTTACGAGTTGCTGGCAAACAGCTAATTGCAATTGACGTTTTCCGATGGATGCTATCGATTCGATGATATTAACCGTCGAATCGCAATCATTTTTACTCGTACACTTTAAATCGTGAATGCCAAAATTAACGACGAGAACGACTCGGTCGCGTCGCGTATAAATCACATTTTCCCAGGTTTCTGGCCGCGTCTTATCTTATATCGTCAACACAGAGACGCGCTCGCAGGGAAGTTTAAACGGGCAAGATTAAAACATCGTCTGTGGGAAACACGAATATGCATTTTTCTCGTATTAACTGTAAATGATGGCCGACACAAACGTGTCCGTTCCACTCGTAATTCATTTTATATTTCCCCCGTTTCCTGTTAACTAACACACACGTGGAGAAACGCGTCGCAACATTACAGACCCTCGCCGTTCTTTATCTCTATCTCTATCTCATTCATAAAGGAGCATACACACATAAACGTCATGGCGAGCTCGTGATTCGCAAAAGCGTAACCGAATTTCCCTCGGTCTTTAATTTTTACTTCTTTTTCTGCACAATCTCTCCGTAGCGATCCGCTTTGTGGATTCACCTCGACTCTCTCCATTTCCGTACCGGAGAATCGGCTTTCTCCTCCCCTCCCCCCCTTTTTTGTTTCCTCTTTCTATCTTTTTGCTCTTCTTGTTTTATCGTAGAATCACTGTATTCGAGACTACGGGGGAAATTTTCGCGATACGCAGCTTAGCAGCGCGAACGCGAAATTGTCGATGAACGTTTGCACGGACAAACGTAATTGAAGTTGCAGGCTAAATGATACCCGCGAATGCTTTGATACTTTGACGAAGTACTAATTGATTTTTCCAAATAACTTAACCACCTCGGATTAGATTTAATCTAGATGCGTTTACCGTGTAAGGAAAAAGCAAAAAAACGAAGAATTGCGAAATATCTGGGTTAATTAAAAAAGAAATAAAATAAACGAGAAAAACACGATGTAGGAAACGATCCTACCGCCTCGATGGTATTGGTATGTTGTACGTTGAATCCCCGATGGGTGAACGCTGAAGGAATCGATTGTACGCGACCCTGGCTCGCGTGGGCTCGTAGATTTTCCAGGATTTCGTAACCCAACAACGCAGCCTGGTTGCATGATGCAATCCTCGAGTGTAGGATGTGCTCTGGTGCGTGTTCAACCGCAAAGCACGGACGTGCACAGGCGTGGGTATTCACGTATTTACGCCCGCATCCGAGCGTTCGCGCTCGCGTTCTCGCTCGCGTTCTCGCTCGCACTCGCACCCGCGCCAACTGAGACGAGGTGTGCCCCGAATAACGGCACCGTTCTTGTACGCTTGAAACACGCGCAGGTATAAATAAGGTTTATGACGTCATCTTGCGAGCACAGAGCCCCGAATCCGTTCCGTTGTTCCAGTTCCTTCCTCGTTTCTCCCTCTCTTCTTCTTTCTTCTATTCTATCAGCGCCGCCATCACTGCGATCCTCTTCCGCTTTTGTCGGCTCGTCGAAATACATAAGCAGAAGGCAATCGTAGATATCGGCGATTATTCGTTTATTTAACGGGCACGGACCCTTTTGCGTCGAACACGCGAGCCCAAGTATAAAAGAGCGAGCGTTAATCTCGAGCTACGATTTCTGCACTTTCACATAATACGAATGCTTTAAAGGAAGTTAGGGGATCCGTGAAACAAGTCGGCGATTTCGCTAACGCCGTTCGCAGTTGAGCAACGTCTCTTGATACGATCGACGTTACTTAAGTTAGTCCGCTATGGAGCGATACGAAGAAGTTGGCTTCTTCTAATGAATAATCCCGGGAGCATGCAGTTTCAGACGTTCTTTTCGAATATCTGCACAGTCAACGAACCGATAGAGCACTTAAATGGTTAAATTCGATGATTTCACAAGAAGGTGACGATTCGAGAGATAGCTAGCTATCCAGATCATGGTTGCCGGTTTACGAATTAGAATAACACGATCTATGTTTGCGAGATGTCAACAAAGACTTTTGGCATCAATGACGCAGTTTAGTGATAACTACGTTATCAGCTAGGGCTATCTATAGGCAAATTCCGGTTTCATACTTACAGGCCTGGTATTGAGTCGAAAGCCTGTGTATACACCGTGTTAACCCGATGATCATTGCTCCCTCGATAAATAGCGATGATACATCGTGAGATTCGTGGTCGTGAATCTTCCTCCAACGAAATCATGTTGCTCAAATGCAACGTAGTTTTTGATCTCTGGATCTCTAGAATAAACTAGCAGTAACTGTACGAAGGCACGATAGACGACAAATAATCGCAGGATTATATGTATTCGCTTCGGAAAGTGGCCGGTCGAAATCGTGGCTGTTTAGCATTCCACAGTTAATTACATCGTGAACGGTAACCACGGCGCGCGAGGGTAGCTACGTAAAATCGTGATTGTTATTTTTACCTTTGGCCGCTCGCTCGTTTCCACTTATTCGACCCAATTACGCGAAATCTAATTTTCCATGGGGCTCAACACGTGCGGTTTACCCGTGCCACCGGACCAGTTCTCATTTTATAAAAGTGCCTGCCCGATTATCCAGAGGAAAGAGAGAACTGATACGAAACGCGACAAAAAAAGAAGAAATCCCGTTAGAACCCAGACAATCGTCGACTAGTTGCCAGTCAGATAAACTCTTAATTAATGCTATAATTAAGATCAAAGATTCGAAGCTTTAGCCGGGCTTTAAACGAGAACCGGCCTCTGTGCATTCGATCGGGTTACGGTGATTTATAAATTCATTCGTGTGTCTTGTGGAAATTCGTTCAAAGTGTTTTTAGATATCGGAATAATGTACATGTGTCTCTTGAGTTTTAATTTACTTGGCTGCCGATTAAGGTATACAAGATATGCAAGATATCGCTATTTTCTTCACGAGTGGGACAGCAGGGTGCGGGGACAGCGCTGTATAAAAAGATCGGTCACCTAGAAACGTATCGATATCAGGAGAAAAAAATATAAAACGCTAGCGATCAATTTCGAAAAGGTACATACGTCGTAACTACGGTAGAAAGTATTCGTAATTTCTTTGAAACAGAATAACATTTTTAAAGTTCGACCAAGCGATTTGAGCTTTCTTACGCTAAGAAGTTGGAAGGATTAGTTTAGTAGATGACGTGTAAAAAAGTTGTCGAGAGAAATGCAATTGGTCCGAATCGCGAAGAAAAACGTAAAGCATCTTACTCGTTATCGCATTTTACAAGTTTTTTTTAACGTCACGTTAACCGTGACGAAACTTTATATTTTAAAAAATTTATATATATAAACCGCTTACATTATATATTACACCACTTATACAAAAAATTAGGAGATACGATAAACACTGTACGACCGAGGAATAAAACCAGACCAGGATTTCTCGTTTGAAAACAAAGATAAAGAGAGGCATATCTGTTGGACCACAGATAAGAAACTTAATAAACGATGAAAGTTTCACAAATAAATTACATGGGAAGACTTTGCATGTACTTTATTTGGAAGAAACGAGGCAATGCTTCCTCGGAAAACGAAAATGGAAAAATTCTATTCCGCATGAATTGATGGAAGAATATATCCTGAAAAGTACATTTTCTGCGCTCGCGTTTGGATAACTTTCCTTCAAAGTCTGGTAACGCGAACGACGAATGGACCGGTAGAACGCATCAACCGAGAAATTTCTATTATAGAAAGCGGTATATACACCAAGGAAAGGGAATGGCTGCGATGATTACCGACTACTGTTGAGCGCTTATTAACGATAATAAAAATTCATTGTACAAACGTCGAACAAGTTGCAAATATCTTTAAATCTGAAGAGAAGAAAATTGCACAGCCTCGCACCATCCAGAGCTGTTCTTCGTATTTCTTTTTTCGTTCGAACTCCAAAAAGATTAATCCCCGTGAATCGTAATCGCGGAGAAAAAAATATGGCGCGTTCCCGTGCAACAGCCGGTTTTTCCTCTTCGCACATTCTGTCTCCCCTTTCCATTTTCCAACCGCTCGAAACCAATTGAATTTTAACGACGAATCGTTAACAGAGCTGCCTGAATGCAGGTACATCGTCATTTCTAGCGGAGTTAGATAGGAAAGCACGAAATTCATCGAAGAATCCTATTATTTGTTTCGATTGTGAGACGATGAATACGCGCGAAGCGAAAGATGCAAAAACAGATGCATCGACGACCCACGCGTATCGATCTTTTTCTCAATTCGGAAAATTCACGGCCTAGCTGTATACCGCTATTAATTGCGAATAGAATTTGATTGAAAAATTATTGAAAAATGTGATATGCATTTCACGTTGCCCGATTGATTGGATTTTATTTCGATTGATTTGTTGGCTTTGAACAAAATTTTACTGAATTTTAATATCATTTTTATAGGTAATTTAAATACTAATAATGTGTTTCATGACTTTATCGATATGTTTATATGATTTTTACGAGGATAGAGTTGTTTCATCGGTGGGCATATATTATTTACAAGCTTCGTTCAGGTACTATGACACAAGATCTTTCGATCGTTCATTCATTATTTTCATTGCTTTGTAAAAATACGTCACCTAACTCGCTCTGTATCGATCGTTTATAAACCTGTCGGAAAATAAATCGGTACAAAGTAATTTATTTTATTATCGCGTTCGAACGGCGTGCTAATTGAGTGGTGGTGCAATCTGTTGCAAGCTCGTCGATAATAATTATTGCTTTCTTCGCGTCGTAATCGACAGCGCTTATTTTCGAACGCTTGACGAGTGAAAATTCGATGCACGAATAGTCGAGGATCGCATACATTGGACGGAAAATTTTCAATTGTCAATTGTTTCAATCGCGATTTAATTATAAAACAGTTACAGAATTCCAAGTAACAGGTTGCTTTCTAAACATATATGTTTACTGATATTTTCAATTTTTATTGAAAGCACGAATCTACCTTTTGAACGAACGTTCGTGTAATTGCGAACGGGAAATGAGTCACATAGGTGACTCAAAAACGTCGTTAAGTCGTAATTAATTCATGAATAAAGGCAGGTTTGCTTGCACGATGAACCTAAACGCGTTAAGCGTCATTAAGTCTCAGAAAGTTAACCAAGGACAAGCAACACGTAACACTGTGACAATAATATAAAGCATAATGTCGAAGGCTAAATTCTTAATGGCAAGATGCGTTGATCGCGAAACCACCAACAACTCTACTTACAAGAGCGCAACAGCTTTTACAAATGTATCGTGCAAGAACAATTTCAATCGACCATCTGTTTATTATTTAAAGAAAGCACAAAAAGAAAGAAAGAAAAACGAATGAATGTGCGTAAAAGTATCGCATGGTCGCGAATCGAATCGCTCGCAAAGAATTGAATTCCAATTGAGGAAACGAAATCATAATATTTTCTCTGACGTTCTTTAGCCTGGCGTTTTCTGTAACGACCAAATCGCCGGCCAGATGCTGCACGTACGGTAGGCCAGCCTCGTAAATTATTCTTAAGTGCTAAACAACCTTGCGTTAAGTAACGTGCACAACCAGGCCGGAATATTCCTCTAATAAACGGACGTTTGTGCGCTCGAATTCCGTGAATTCGATGCTCGTGAATCAGCGTGCCAGGAATACTCGAATTTAAAATTTCATACGTACTTTGAGAACAGACTTCTGCAGAACCTTAGATCGCTCGAATATTTTAAGCTTGAAGCCCGAGCTCGTTCATTAACACCCTTGTCGCGAAATATAATTTCGCTTTGGGAAGTGTTACTATAGACGTTCGATCGCCAACTGCACGGATTGTGGCGCGAATTTTGGTCCTTCGCCGAATGATGGATAATTGATCAAGGGGTGATCACTGCCAAGGTTCACGGCGTTTGCGAAGCAACGGCAGGTCTCCTGGGAAATAGAAGCACATTCGAACGTTAGAAACATGTCGATGTCCAAGACGTTCGAATAACGATACTTTTTCATGTACATATTGGCCCTATCGAGGGAAATTTCGTCAGATTTTTGACGCTGCGAATTTTCAAACGCAAGCGTTAACTCCTTGATTACTTGCAATATTTTACTTGTAAATTACCTGTAATATTATATATCTTTGAAACTAGAATTTTGTTAAAAACGTATGTATATAATGTTCCAAAGAGACCAAGAGATTGGAATACAAAAATCTACGTTCTTGGCCCGTTATTTTTTGCTTCAACGATCAAAGAAATTCCACCCCGGTAAACGTTTAAACTCTACGCAGAAATAAAAGTCCTGCAAATCCAACTGGCTCTCTGTAAAATATCACGTGCAATTTACATTTACGGCGCGCTACAAATTTAATACATAAATTTCATGCCAAGCGCGGAGCCGTTTCGTTACTCAAAAAACCGACAAACAAGAGGCAAAAGGATAAAAAAGAAAAAAGCAACAAACAGGACAAAAGAGCAAAAAAGCAAAAAAAGTTGATACGCGCAATGACAGAATCGGATTGAACGAACAAGTAAACCGTTGTTAATCCGTCGATGGCGTAAGTATTTAGTTTCTGCGTTCTCACATATGTTTATGTTTTATACGTTTTTTCTCTCTTTTACTTTCTTTTCTTCGTCGAACGAAGAAATGCCAATAAAAATTCGTATCGCGACTCAGTTTCCATTTCATCTCCGTTGAACAGCGATTATCATCCGGTTAATGATCACCGGTTTTCCACACTTCACGACAAGATCGCCGTCGCATATAATTGCGTGACCGATCTCTCGGATACGATAACGACCAATTAGGTACAGTGTGCGTCATAAGAAATTATTACTTAAGAAATTATTTCACCATTACTCGAGCTCGTTAATTTCCGGTTATTCAGATTTATCGCGTAATTCAATTAACAACACTCGGCAAGAATAATTAGATCGAACGACGGGACGACGATCCATCGATGTTCCACTGCTGCTGTTTCCGTTGGAACGCGTTGGCCAGAGAAATGACTAAAGCAATTAAACGGATTGAATGCCAACTATTCTTGGCCGTTTCTTTCGGCGTGAAAGTTCCAATGTTCCTAATATACGGCGTATACGCTTCTCCAAATTTTTCAAAGCAGGTATACGAGTCAAATGAAAGTTCGCATCCCTCGTAATCCCACAACGAAGATTCGTCGAAACAAACTTCACTGGGTTAACTGGACTCGTTTATCGTAGACCGTACGCTAACACCGCTGAACCAGACCGAATGATTTGACTGATCGAACGCATCATCTTTGCACGAACGGCCGCGCGATTCTTCATAAGTCTTATGCAAATCTAAAGATAGCCGTAAGCGAACGGAATCTAAGAAAAATGCAAATTCAGTCTCCGGCGTTGGTCGAGATCTCCGTCGATCTGGCAGAACGTTCAACCAGGTCGTTGCATAAAGAAGAGAAAGAGCGAAAGATCGAGCTCCGGATCGAGGTACTATACTACGCGTTTCGTTGGTTCGACGACGATGATAGGCGTGTTACGCGTGGGCGGCTCGTCAGTGTTTCCTCGACAAAGGAGAACACGGTTGTCGGTGGTTGACGTGTGATCGATCCGCCGGATCGCTGCTCGATCCTGATTTACGCCCCCATAAATAATGGCTCCCTTTGCGCCTCCGTGCGATCCTGTCACAGGAATCTATGCACACGAACGACGATCGCGCCGCGGCCATCCAGTGCTCGGTCATCGATCCGTCAAACTGTCGATTCCTCGCTCGCCCGGAGCGGTGTTACGCGGCAAACAGAGTGGAGATGCGTGTCATAAGCAACCGGAGGATACGCTGCGTATCCCGTGTAAACTGTTATTTTCCATGTTAAATGGCTGTTGTCGGGAAACGTTAGAAGACCAGATAAGAAATATACGGCTTCGTTTCGAAAGAACCAAGTACACACGGTACACTTTTTATTCTCTTCGTGCGAACATTTATAACTACGCCCCCGCGAGATTTAACTTTCGAGCAAGAAATATTTATAAGAAGTGAAATGAGAAATTTGAAAAAATTGAACGACAAACGAGATACAGCGTGTCGAGTGCGATCGAAAGAAAAAGAAAAAAGGCCAAAAGCAAAGCCTAGACTCGAACGAATCGACGTTTATCGCGTTTACTCGTTCGAGCAAATGTTCAATTGAATTACCTAACGAACGCGATTAATCACCATTTAATAGCGCATAATGACGTAATAATTTTGCACAGTGCGTGCTGCGATCGATCGTCGGTGACCATTACAACCGGTTGTACCATAATAAACGATGCCAATCTCGCAGGAAAGTACGTAAAACCGGAGATCGTTAAATCGTCCTCGAATAAAACTAAATGAAAACACATCGGCCCCGATGCGTGCGCTCTTTTTACGACCGCGGCCGTGCTTTCGTTCGATTTAATATTTAATGAACATTCGAGTAGCTGTACACGCGCCATTACATCTCGCCGTTAACGAGCACGCGTGTTTACATAATAATTAGTAAACGGAACTGCTGTCTTCTCGAGCGAAGAAATTTGACCAACCGTATGGACTCTTATGAAAATTCTAACGGAAATCGGTCATTAAAAATTATGCTCTACCGATAAATTGCAATTTACGCGCGATATTTAAGACGATTAAGTCCGTGTAAATCGTTGTTCCGTGTAAATCGTTCATCCGTTTCTTCCTAACAAAATGACAAACGAGACAGGATATTATTTTATCCTAACTGCCGTGTGTATATATTATCACAACTGTTAGACCGAAAGCTGAGAAATAGCGAAAGAAAAAAGAAGAAAAAATAATATACAGCTCGTTATTATCGTCCACGAGGATCGTGATATAATAGTCTCGTTAAAAATTTCATTGTGCCCCTTTAATCCCGACGCCCCTTTAACTTTGTGTGCCACGTAAAAGCATAATCGCGGCCCTTACATAGTCATCATCGTCAGACGCTGAGGCAGCGAACTTCGTCCTTATCCGGCTATCTTGGCCGCCTTCGGAAACATTAATCACCCAAAGTATCGCACCAGGTAAAATTTCGTTCCTTCGGTTTCCAAGCGTTACTACCTCGCTTTTCTATTCGTTTTCGGAACGAATCGTAAGGTCGAACGGTAAAACCGTACCTTTTTTATCCTTTATCTACCGATAAACAAGGACCAAACGCTCAGCTATAATTGCATCAGCTGTTCGAATTTTGAACCTTTTTCTCTTCGTTCTCGGTGGCCTCTTTTTCACGATCCCAACACGCCTGCAGGATATGTTTCAACGAAATTTCAGCTGGTTCACACCTGTCCTTAACAGGTGACGAAGTTCCTGCCAAGCCGCCTGTCCTCGTGAAAACCTTCTTAAACTTACACGTGGAACGAGGATCGGCGATGAGGAACTCCACGCGTTTGGACGGTGTAAATTTATCTAGCCACGTGACGTTTTTACGGTTCTCTGGCCGCTATTAGGTGGCTTGCAATCGAGTAAATCTATAGATAGAGTCGTAGTGTATTCGATCGGACTTCTGTAGCGTTGGAATTCAAAGCTTCGCCTTAGAAGCATAGAGAGCGAGCTAAATACTTGCGGAGCTAACAAACCGCGAAGGAAAGATTGTCGCGTAAATATCAGAAATCGGGCGAAGCGGTTAATCGTGCAGACCGGTTGCTGCAAACGTCGCTGTAGGTAAAAAGGCGACAGGTAAAAAAAAGCAAATTCCGTACATTTAAGCGAGAATCGCACGGAAAGAAGATAATAAAAATGTAGGAGACGGCGTCGTGGAGTGCAAGCGTTCGTAACTCGACGTGGGTGTTGTCTGCAAGGACACACGGACGCGCCTCGTGTAATTCCACTCGAGGTCCACAAAGAGGAGGAAGAAGTCGAAGAGACAGAGAGAGGTAGAGAGAGAGAGAGAGAGGGGGGGGGAGAGAAAGAGGACAGGGAAGGACAAAGAGAGAAAAAAAGTATGTATGTATGTAGGTATGTATGTATCTGGTATCGCGATATCTCGAGCGGAGGCGGACTGCGAAAGAAGCAAGAACTTCTGGATCTCGATTTACGGATACTTAAAGCACACCCACGAGTATAGTCTTCTCCATAGACATTAAGGAAAAAAACATCGTTTCGATATTGATTATTGTCGACCTTGCGCTTAGTTACGTCGAAGAGCTATCGTCACGCGGACTTCATTCGATCGACTTTGAGAATCTTCTCGTCTCTCGCTTAACATTGCTTCCTTTTTTTATATTTACAGTACCGTAAAAAAGTTTTAACAAGTCCGAGGTAAATACGCTATTGCGCTAGATAAATTTGGATAAATCGTCGTATATCTCTCGTTCTTTTTTTCCACAGTTTTTTAATTAAGATCGAGCGTAGTCGATACTCGAACGATAGAAAGAAATCAACGACCTGACGATTCCTTCCTTAAACAACATTTTCACGTTAAGTGGCGTTCGGATGGTGGAAGATGGTGGGATAATCGTTTGCCAGAAAATTATCTACAGTTATAGACGGTGCTATAACCACGCTAATCCTCTGTCAATAGCGCAGACTCTATTTGACTTGACGTAACTTGCACTGTAATGAAATCGGCCGCCTCGAAACGATTAAGCAACCAAAGTGGTCACCTCAAACGAGAATAGTTAACGCGTTTAACTAGTTACCCGCTGTTTCATTAAACACCTCAAAATGGGTCTATTTAACACCTGTTAAGATTCGCCCTAAGATCAACCATGCCGATGTTTAACCCAATCGATACGTCCTTACCTCCAACTTGAAATTGCTTTGCAAGTTGCAGTTTCGTACATGTTGAATATCTAATCCAAGATATCTCGGCCGGTTTATTTAAAAAGTCGCACGATCAACAAACGCAACTTAGACATTTACGTAAAATTTCGTCCTTTGATAAATGAAATTGCGAGCACAAATATTCAGGGTAAGCTAATGACAAAATCGACGCCTATAGAGAAGATTAAAAACTCGTTATGGAAGATATTCGTAAGCTTATCAGTTTTGCGTTACGTCGCAATAATTGGTGCGAAAGAAAAAAATTGCGGATGTTGTTCGAGCTGAAATCATAATTGCGTTCAGCGCGCTTCCCAACGCGATTTAATTAATGCAAAGTTTGCGAAAGGGAAAGACGAGGAGAATGTTCGAGATAAGCGGGCGAAAGCGCAAGGAAAGAAGTTATCCTCGAAATATCGTGTTTGTTGTGCAAACGGGCTTTAAGTTCTCGAAAATGTTACAGTCTCTGGTAATTTACAGGACGAAATTGAAAAACGGATATAAAACGAAGTTGTACTCCTTCTTTCGATATTTCTTGTCAGGCTTGCTAGACGTGCTCTACTTTTAAGCAAGTTCGTAACGTTAGCGCATGGTATACGATTAAATTGACACCGATTCAAACGATAATTATATAGTCGAGAATTGTTTAAGTTTTAATTAAAAGGCAACATACAGAAAATCGTTCACTTACGTTGCTATTTATCGCTGTTTGCGAAACATCGTAAGAGCGAACGCAGATTAAAACAGTTGTTTATTATCCGCGGATTACCTGTCGATCAAATAACGAGGAATTTCTCTTACCAAGGACGATGTTGAACTTGCCATTTTTTTTTTATTAACGCGTTAATCGCATCGCGATGAAAACATTTATTTACCGTGTTTTGTCTCGCTCTCTTTTTTTATCCCGATGCCCTTTATGGAAACTCTTGCCGCAGACAAGTATTTGCGCGCGTCAACCGCACAATGTTTCCACCGGAAATGTTGGTCGTTTGTACCATGGAATGGCTTGTATTATTCGAAACAAATGACGTTTAAAATAAACAAGAAAATGAAAAAAAAAAAATACGCACAACGAAAAAGAAAAAGACTATAGATCGCTCGAAAGGGACAGATCAATTTTTTTCTCTCTCTTTCTCTCTTTCTCGTCTCTATTATCTTGTCTGTTATATACGCGTATACATATCACGGGGACAGAGAAATAGAAACTTGATTTCGACTTAGAATATGTGATATATCCGAGCAGAAGATAATTTTACGTGCAAAAATGAGCGGAAGCCTCGCACTCGAGAAAATAGAATTCGAAGCATGTAAATTATACCGGTGTCGTCGACGATCGCGCTAAACGCGTTTCATCGAGAGTCGCTTAACGACGAGCGTGCATTTCCTTGAAAACTTTCTTCTTTCTTCTCGACTTATTTTTCCACGTAGAATAATCCAGGACAGGATTCGGTCGCTTTTCAACGATAGGCATCGTGGACGCGTTGCTTATTTTAACTAACAACAGTCAAATGCAATTACGTCGGGTCCCATGCCCTTGCCGGAAGCGCCCACATAAACGAGCTCTTGTATCCGCTCGCCTCGTCGTAAGGTCGTGCGCCGCATACCTGACGCATGACGCCAAGTTTTTAAGATACGCTTACTATTTGACCGACGGTAATTTCGAACCAACCAACGGAATCGTGCAACGTAACGACGATTAACCCATTTGCATCTGTGACGCGTATACGCGTTCGATTTTCCTGCTCGCTATTCCTCACGCTTATCGTAATGTTGTTGGTGTCGTGTGAGCTGCCGTTAAGCATTAGGAGAAAAATTAGAAAAAATTAGAAAAAATTACATAGTACGACGGATAGAGTAGTAGTCCTTGCGTTTTTAAAGTTTCGGCGAAATCGATGACCCGAACGTTTTGTATTGTCCTCGTTCGATATAACGAAAGAAAATTTGTTTCGTAATAAGGCTATATTGTTCATTTTTCCCTATGATGCAAATGGGTTCGGTCGCATTTCACGGTCCGTCGATTCGTCGATAGCATTGTGCGCCATTGGCCTCGGTATCGCGCGGCTAGACTCGCTTTTCGTTCGCCCTGAACGCGAGAATGGTTTCTTAGAGGGATTCCTTTTAGAGGCCTCGACGAGAACGTTGGATACAATTGATCAACTCGATGCTAAAATAAGCAACGCGTTTGTTATTCGCTCCGGCGGGGTTTAAATAGAAGCGGCGGAATGAATGACGCGAGTATGAAACCGGAGAATGTGTGTGCGTCGCTTGCTATACTCGATTGAATGGTCGTGGGCCTTGAAAGGAGTTCTACGAAATTCAAAATTTTACTTTGCAACGAATGGGCACGAACATTGATAATACGATACTATCGCTCTACGTTTCTATAAACAGTTGTACAGAGACGATTCGAAGAGACAGAAAGAGATCAGTGTCAGAACTACTCAAGACTGACGTGGTACGAAATTAGTTATCGAGATCGATTTAAATTTGACGATTAGAGCTTTTCAAAGTAGATATCTTTGATCTTGTAACTCTGGAAGAAGGAAGAACGTTCGTTTCGAGGTATGGAAATTATCTTCTACCGTTTGTCGTTACGACACCTACGATATTTGTTTAACTCACGGGCTCACGGAATTATAGCTGTTATCTTCGTGCAACCGATTGTCTTTCTAATTGATGAAATTCGCCTGACTGCTATAGCGGAAGTAATTTCACGCCAGTGTTTTATGATTTCTTTTCACGCCCAAGTATTTTCTAACTTCCCGTTATTATTGCTTTGTGGCTTCCATTACCATCGATCGTTCCTAGACTCTATTTTGGATATGCGATATAAAAGTTTAGAATATCGAACATCGAGCAGCGAAATAATACGATAAAGCATTACTTTAAATGTCCTTTAAACGTAAATCCGTCGTAAAGATACATAACACGCAAAGTGTCCCATTTTAATAGATCCACGAAAATATCTCCTAAAGTATACGTTATTCGAAAAAGTGATTCGAATAAGACTTACTATGTTTCGAGGAGGACATCGTAACGATCGGGAATCTTAATTACGTGGACGCGATTTCGACGCATCAAGCTGACCTTTGTTTTCTCAAATGGAACTATACGTTTTTCATATACCGTTCGACGCAGTCTTTGATTCTCTGTAAAGTAAGTTTCAGTCGAATCGTTTTTTCGAATAACGTATAGCTTGAGAGATATTTTCGTGGATCTATTAAAATGGTACGCCCTGTATGTATATTTATATCGGGGCAGAGCGTTTGAATTATTCTTTGGTTCCTGAACGTCGAGTCACGTTTACGCCGTGTTCTCGGTTTTGCGCCGCGACAAACACGCGTGAATCATTGGCGTATTACGCAATGTTACGAGCAGAACCGTGAAAACGGTGGTGCGTATAAAGCGGTGTGTATTTTATATCTTTTCATCGCTCGTCCGCTTCGTCGAAAGAAAAGTCGAATAGATTCTGCTCGATTTCTTCGTGCCACACTGTGCATTTGATTGATTTTTTGTTCTACGGGAATTGAAGATTAGATATGCATGAACACGTAATATACTACATATCTCTATATATAATATACGCATCTCGCATTGATATCTAGTACACTAATGCCTTTTACGTAATGTTTTATCGTTTTAGAATATTATTTTTTTAGTACCAGAGCTTTTGCGAAAGGAAAAAAACGCCAACACGCGTGGAAGCGTTGTTGGATTTTAAATTTCTAATTGATATTGTACGCATATATATATATACACACCATATATATGGTCAGAAAATTCTCGGAAATCTCTCCGTAACGAACTGAGACTCGTTTAATGCAACAGTTACGTTACAACTGCATCCATTATCATGGTAATCGCTACGATCTCCATACGAATTATTTTAAGCGCATCTAGTTGTTCGCTACGTATAATCACGCTTCTAACATAGCTATCGACGATTACGTCCGTTGAGTTAGCAATTGAATGCTTAGAAAAAAGATGGGAAAAACATGTAAGTTCTTTCGGACTCATACGACGGTATAGTACGTAATATGAGATAATTCCCATTGCAAAGTTATGCCACGACGTAGCATATTGTGGTTCTCCTACATACCGACGTCTTTCGCGATACATATAAGCCAAGTATTCGTCGTTACAGTTTCTTTTTTCTTTCTTTTGTGTCACTCACCATGAATTCCAATGACAAGCTCGTCAAGGACACGCCACGACAGCATTGCACTCTACCAACAACTCAACGTCGCTCTTGCCAGTCACTTAAATAATAGCTTGTGGAGGACCGTTGGTCGTGTTGTTGTTTTAATGACGAGACTACTTGACATTGAAACCGTCGAATATATTTGAAAATATTTATAAATATGATAGAAAATACAGAGTCAACCGTAGATCGCTCGATACTGGTCGTTATAAGAATGTCGGGTAAGAACGCACGATACCAACTGATTCGCTGATAAAAATGCTCAAGACTGAGACTGAAAACTGGTCGTCTTAACGATCGCGTTCGTTTATTTATACCGATCGGCGAAGTACCGAAAAGTGTAAGTGCAACTTCGGTTGACGGTTGCTCGTAGCGGCAAAAAATTGTTTCGCCCGGAGTTTGTTTATTATTACATTTTGTATATCCTAACGGTGTTGATACTACGAGGTAAAACAAAAACATGGTTGTAATTGTCCTGTAGCTCATGTGCCGCTACAAGCTCGAGTAACAACAACACCATTGCGTTCTAAAAACGCCTCACCGCAGTGAATTTAGACTTTCGACAGGGAAACATTTGGCTTACGAATACACAGATAGATTCTTCGATTTGTTTCACGATCATAACGTTTCACGAAATCGAGTCACGTTCGCTTTAAAAGCGTTTCGTCTTATTCGAAGCGGCGCGGCGATTTACGTTGATTTATTTAGGCGAATTGCTCGTTCGAAGCAAACGCGAAAAGCAGAGATTAGTTGTCGTGTTAAAACTCGATCGATGAGCAAAGATGTTAGACGATGCGAGAATAACGCGCATAAAGCTTCGATGTCGAGTTACGAGAAAATTACTATCAAGTAAAAAAAAAGAAAAAGAAAAACAGAATACCCGAAACTCCTTAGCCTCTCGATCGAATCGAAGCGAATTTTTAACCACTGTATGCCAAACTGGCCAGACCACGACTCTCGCTCTCGGCTCGGAAAAATATATTTCAATTTCGAACCGTACGTTCGTACGCGAGACTTGCATCGGCTTCGATCGTCGCTCATTACGATAGCAAAACGCGAGAACTCGATGACGAGAGCATCGCTTGCATGAAATAACAGTTGAAACCTTGATGTCACGTCGATCCGAGACGCGGTTAGTCATTCAATAATCATTTGTTTCAATTCCTCGCCTCGGAAGAACGAGTTCAACTCAACGACCTCTGCTCCAATTATTATTGGCCGTGTAATTCTCATGCCATGCCACCGTTCTGGCACTCTGATATTTCACGTAATTGTGCAATCCCGACAAGCCACGACGAACCTTGAACGTAGTACGTACATCCTCGGTAAAACGGTCGCGCGACGGAACACAACGAGTCATTGTGATCGTCGAAACGAGAGCGACCAAATGGAGCCGCATAATGGCCGGCCTGTGTGTATCACCGTTGACGACCAATTCCTCGTTATCCTGTTGGAGGCTCGTGAATCACTCGACGTGCGAGAAATGACGAATTAGCAGCGTCGATAGACGGAATGTTAGTCAGGAGGGGATCGTTAGTCACTTCGCGAGCTTCTCCTTACGATCTTACAACCATTTTATTCTTCTTTTTTCATGTCATTTTCTTTCTCTTTTTCGTTCCGTTCTTTCCTCTTTGATATACGTGCGATCAACTAATTACTTATCCTATTTGATTTTCAGATAATTTTCGAAACACGAAGAACGTGCGACAGCCTGACTAACTTGCATTTTGCTTAAACTTTATTTGCCAAAAACCCACCGCATAAAATCTAACGCGTTATTAGAACTTGATTAATTAATTCGACCCGTACTAATAAATTGTGGCAGATACGGGCAGCGGAGTTACGGGTAGAGGAGATCGAGTCTTGTACCGCTCGTCGGTCGAGTGCACGTGTACTCGATGAAACTTCAACAGTTCAGTTTGCACCACGATTTTCGATACGTGTACTCCGTCCTATATTTCCTGCCTGAGAATCGAAGTTCTTCGAGTCATCAATTTTTCATCGTTTCTAGCTTTAGCAGATATTTCCATTATTCGGTATATCAAATGAAATTCTTACGATTATCTCCGAATCTCTGTAAAAAGATAAAAAAAAAAGAAAGATTTTTTAAGCAAAACCTTAATCAAAGTTTGGAATTAAATAATTCTATTTCTTCCGCTATCGATTATTCCCGACATATTATCGAATTTTAAGCTCTCTCTTTAAGCGTTTTATCCTTCGTTCCCACTACTTCTTGCTTTTATCTAATGCCTCGCACGCACGTGCGATCGCTTGTTCGTTACATCGAACGAATCGACTCTTCTTTTTATTCATTTCCTCCGAGAATTTTTTACCAACTTCGTCGTTCGTTCTTTTTCGTTTTTTCTTTTGCCTTCGTTCTTTGCGGCTTTTAACCGAATAGACGACAACGGACGCTAGTTCGAGACTACAGGTTCTTCGTAACGCCGCCGAAGGCTGGTAAAAGAGGAAACCGAAGAAAGAACCGTGGCAAAGTTTACCCTGAAAGTCTTTCTTGAAAGCGAAGCGTCACGGAAGATTGTTTTACCCTGTCTGAACGGTGAAACAACCGATGTTGTAGATTAATGTTCGCCAATGTATAAAAGAAAAATGGCCGGAGCGTAGAGAAAAGATATCACGTTACAAAGAGAAGAAATTTTGTTGGGCAATTATCTATAGAGAATGGTTAAAAAGGTTACGATACAAGTATCGCAACAGATTAGAAAGTAACGAGACGACAGTGTTCCCAAGTTAAAAACGCATCTTCATCGTGATTTTTTAAATAATTCGCTTTTTAATTTCGATAAGAGCATCAACGCGATAAAAAGGCGAGAATAGAATTGGATCGGTTAACCATGATCGTCGGAGTTCGTACTAAACGAGTCGGCTTGATAGTCAGGTTCGCACGTCGAACTTCCGCCTCGGGTAGGCGTCGGGCACGCGGAAGCGGCGAATCGCCAGGACAACCACGTGCTCGGTCAGGTTTCCGTCCTCGTTTTCCATGCGACCCCGCGTCGCGTCGCGTCGTCCCGTAGCTTGTGTACACGTCGTTAGCAGCCACTTGTCACAAATCCACTTCAATTTCACGCGACGTAACGCGGTCTTTCCATTTTCTTTTTCCCTAGTGTTGCCTTCTCCCTCCTTTCCCTCTTCTTCCATCTCTCTCCCTCTTCCTAGTTCCTTTGTGTCATTTTTACTGCTTCTTAAAGCGAACAGACTTCCCTGTTTTTCTCTGTCGTTCCTCCACAACGAGAGTAAACTCGGACCCAAGAACACAGCCATTCCTCTTTCTGTCTATCGCCGCTAACAAGGCGGACGATTCAAATTGCCCGCAGCATTGTTTCTACCTCAACCCATGTCCCTTTTACCCTCTGTAGCTCTCGTTCTTCTTTCCTGACACCGCGTCCCACTGTCGAGCCGCGCGTTTCCTAGCGCTCTTGTTCCGCCGAGCGCAACGATGATTACCGGCCCGTGAAACATTGACGAGGATTCGAACGATTCGATCGAAATTACGCGTAACGAGTCTCGACTTGGGTCAGTTCGGAGGTTAGACGTCGTCTCCTCGTCCTTTCGTTCCCTCCTTTCCTAATCGTTTCATCCTCTCGGATACGTCGCAGGGTCGCGAGGCCCTTCGTTTATCGACTATCATTATGTGTTTTCTTTCGTATAACTTTACACCAGGTTGTATGTAGGTTGTATGTAGGTTGTAGTTTCTTGAACGGGACAGATGAAGTATTCGAGGGTAAGTTCGTTGACTTCGCTCGGACTGATTTTGAGTTTGGAAGGTTTTGAGACGCAAGTAGGAGAATTTTATAAGGACGAATGAATTGCCCGCTGTGACCGAAAAGTCGAAACGACGAACAACGACTGTCATAGCGGGAAGATGTAAATTTTATACGGTGGAAGAATCCCGCCGTTACGCTTTCTTGTCTCCCATAAACGACACGAAGATCCTAAGAAACGGGATCAGCGATAAACGGGAGAATGGCCGATCGTGTTTGCGAAGCCTGCCGCCTCTAAGAAGTTGGCGAACCGTTTCTTCCAAAGTTTGGCAGCGTGACGCGTGTGTGCAAACTTATCAAACTTTAAGATTGCACGGCAACTTCATAAACGTCTCTCGCCTAGTCTCTGAAATTTCTGACAGGCAAGACAAACGTGAGCGCCCAGGCCACTCGCTCGATCTGTCCTCAGAAACGAGCCACACGCGGAGGAAAACTTTTTGCCGCCGATCTTTCTGCATCGAATTTCCGCGAAATCTCGTTCGATTCGGCGTGTCAAGCGCGTCTGGTCGGAATAAGAAGGATAGCAGGCAGCGAGTAGCCGGCTATGCTTCTCGAAGATGGCGTTAGAAGGGGAGGCTGTATCCATGGCAGCTTTAATTCTGTCTGTAGGATGGCTTCCATCGTTTCGTCTCTGCCTTCCTGTTATCGAACCCATAACGCGAAGAAAGCTCGATGTCTCGCTATGCTTCAAGCGTCTATTCCTCCTAAGATTCGTCGACTAGAAAAGCTCTGGATTTAACCGGCTTCGACTTTCCATTTATTATGGAAAGATTGTTATTCCGTATTATAACGTATTATAGAAACGTTCTTGATTTATAATTATTTTAATCGACGTCGTTTCTTCGCGATATTTAGACTCGGGATCTAGAAACGATAGATGGGTGGGAAATAAAAGTAAACGGCGCGTGAAATTTAACATTTAACCCTTTAATATCGCGTCGCAGTATCGAGCGATCGATGTTAAACATCGACGTCGAAAAAGCACTGTCCGATGCGTCCATTTTTTTTATGCGACGCACCAAGCGCTATCGATAAATTAATAACAAGCACTATTAATTCCCCTGGTGATGGACCGATCTCGCTGGCGAGTCCTTGATCGAATGAATTTTTGAAAGCTTTAAAAAAAGGGGACAAAAGCGAAAAGCGCGAGCGGACGTGAATGCGCGAGTCATCGTGTTTCGACGAGGTTCGTTTAATGTCGCAATCATTTTTCATAGCTTATAATTTCGATAGAGACGGATTGGTTGTTCGAGGAATTAAAATGTCGAATTATGTCGTCCGATCGATTCCCCGTTTTTAGATTTTAAATAGATTTTAAATAGATATTTGGAATTATACGCGTCTGGCAGGCGCCGACAAATTGTAGCTGCGATAAATGTAAAGGAGAGGACGCCACGAAGCAAAACGATAACGGTTTCTATTTAAGAAAGAACGAATAAAATAGCTGGTTGATAGGTCCTTTGGTAAGCAGTTTCTACGTCTTTAATTTAACGAGACTCCGCGAAGGCGTTGTTCTTTATTCTTTATTGTCCTCTTTTATCGCCGATAAATATTTTCTTGCCAAGAAATGAAATTCTTGCGGAGCTTGCAAGTAACTTAATGGCACTTGACCCCACTTCGGTCCAACATTTTTGCTCTTGCTCGTAAGATCCTTGTTCGCATCGTAATCTCCCAAAGTACAGAAGTTTTGCTCTATAAAGAATGATCATGCGAATGACCGTCGAAACTATGGTCGTTAACACATTTTCACTCGACGAATTCAGGCAGGATAATGATCGTCCCCTCGAAAGCTGAGAGTAATTTCTGAAACTTGGAGGATCGAGACGAGCACCTTTGTCAAACGAATATCGACTAGAGAAGTTTTTAATCGATCGCGTTGATAAGACGTTTTTAGGTCGTAACTAACGACGATGTTAAACGCAAGAAGCGTTTACACGCCATCGTTTCTACTTCGATCTGTTAAGGTATAATAAATTAATAACTTTATTAGCACACGACATCGATACATATATATTACACTCTGAAAACCTCGAGAACCTTCTTACACGCACGCTTGTTGTCAAACAGACTATTCTAGAAGCTTCTAACATCTAACAACAGTCTTTTGTCTCAACTAAGACCTGGACATCCTCTGACGCTTACACACACACTCCCATGTACAGTGGAAATGTATCATCTACCTAACACGATCCTGTAGTCGCTTACGCCTAGTCGCGCTTCTGTTCATTTAAGAATCTCGAGAAAGAATTTCGAGAAATAAAATACCGAACTCGAAAGGAGTCTATATTCGCTTTATTCGTGGAATCGATACATCTTTGAACTCCCATTCCACTGGCGTACGGTTCATAGCCGTATCAAGAAACCGCCAGAGCGAAGATACATTTTATTGTCGCGAATACAGCTCGTGCTTCCTGTCTCTCGCACGGATTCCAACAAAGCTGCACGCACACCGATCGTAGCAGCGTATCCTCTTTCCTCCTCGGAGTAACCGAGGTCTCCTTTATTCCCTGCCGTCCCTCCCTGACCTGTTCTCGTTCCTTTTCGCGGAACCTTACGCTGGAAACCGACGTTACAACGTTTTTATGGGACATGCCCCCTGGAGAGAATCCGAGTAGGAGGGTGCAGATTCATCCGGCCTCGTTTAGATACGACTCCTCCGCCAATTCAGATACACCGAAATTGCGCAAACCGGCGGGCATAACCGCGGCAGTAAAACCTTCATCGTGCCTCTCGTGCCCACTTCCCTACGTCTCATACCCCTGCCATCATTCTACCGCGCGGTGTTCTCTTCTCTCTTCTCTCTTCTCTCTTCTCTACATCCTCTTCGACCTCTGACCCCGTCTTCCGCGCTCGTATTTCGCTTTTTCCCTTTTCCTCTGTTTTTTTTTTCTTCATCCTCGAAACGGAGGCCATTTCTCGCGCGCATCAAACGTCTCGACCTCGCCACAGCCCACCTCTTACTTTTCGTTCGTCGCGTCGTTTGCATTCGTTGGCTGTTATTCTTTTCACTCTGATGAGAACTCGGTAACTCGGAGGATAAGGAGAAATTCGAAATGAAATTATTTGGCAATTTTAATCTGTTACTTTACTTTAAAACTAGCTACGACGTGGCGACAAACGTTTTGTCGTTCCTGTATTTCAAGCTTGCGCTGAGAACATATTTCTTTACTGAAAAAACTCGACCGTTACTTGAAATATATAACAAACGCACACGCCGCGAATAACGTAAAATGTGAAATATCGGCAGTAAAAAGAAAACTGTGTTTCAAAGCATCCGACCTTCTTTCGTGCACACGTTTCGCGCAATTTTTCGCGGTATGAGATTTCAGGGAATTTGCGCAACGTATTAACGCCGCAGATGTTTAGCTTCAACGGAAGTATTTACGCAAGAAGCTATTGAAACACAACATATGGCGGCACTCGGCGAGTGTCGAGGTTTCATCTTTGCCTTGTTTCCGGTGAAACTGCATCTCGCGTAAACGCCGTGCTCACGCTGTAAGTGCAGAAATGTGTTTACACGGAGCCGGAAATGCATGTAACCTTCGTAAAATAGTTGGTGACGTGCCGAAGACGAGTTACCGCTCGTAAATCTTTCTAACGTCTTATTTGCGAAGAAAGGCGATACTTTCCCTTTTAAGAACGATCTGAAGAATTTCAGCAGCAAACTTTATCAAATCGACAGCAAATACTTTGTAGCGCAATTACGATAAAACAATCGGATAAGAAATCGAACGATCTATACTTTCGATGGAATTGGCATAAAAAATATTTCTACACGAAAGGAATTTTCGCAAATCGTGTCGGTTGTATATTCCGAATCTGTAATAAAGACGAATCGATATACATATTTCCATCGATATTTGTTTCCGTTTCCATTTATTCGCGTAATTTATGCCTCGATTTTATATTCTATACAAACGACTCTATCGAGTCAATTTATATATGGACGCGTTGCATTGAGAATACAACGGACATTTATGTACGGCGTGAAAATTTGAAAGCTACAGCGGGCCCGTGTGTGTTCCGACTTTTTACATTTTGTAATCTCCTGTCATGGAAATACAGACGGTATTCGCGTGTCCGAAGTCAGTAGTTTACAGTTTACAGCGATGCTTCTTTCGATGCTGCCACAAAGATTTCTCTCTCAACTTCTAGAATCAATACACAGACCATAACCGAGACAGATGTAATTAGAAATCTCGGTCCCTTATGACAGAATGAAGTTGCTACAGGCTCTCCGTATGTAATTATTAACAATTATTTTCGAAACCATCTCGACTAACCGTCCTGGAAGAAACGCAAGCAAACGCTCACCAGTCACCATTGACAGGTTAAACCGACGCGATTCGAGCAGAACCGGCCGCCAATTAAACGGTTTAAGATTCGCGGTGTCAATTATCCCCGACGATGACTGTATAAAGTCATCGACGCCGACAACGACGCCGCCGACGCGAACCGCCCGCGGCCTGTAACATTCTCTTCCCCGACGGATCCATCCCCTTCTGCCCTCGTTTGCCCCTGTCGACATCCCCCTTTCCGGAAGCACCCTTGCTCTTCCTCGAGTCACCCCCGTCACCTGGCAGCCTCGAGCCGCAAACTTCGTACCTATGCTAATTGACTCGGCGTACAACCCGTTCTCTTGCTCACGCTCCGCATTCCTCCCTCGACTTCCCATCCATCTATCTTTTTCTCTATATTTCTCTCGTTCCACGGTCGACACTGTAAACGATGGTGGTTTAAAGTCAATTAACGCGTTCCCCGAGACAGCTCGTTCTGACCTTTTCGATCAACGAACGACCGGCTCGGCGTCGAATTCCATTGTTCCTTCGATATGCGGCCGGCGAACTGATTTTTCTTTCTTTTTGCTCGCGCTGCTCCGCGTTTGATGAATTTATTTTCAGCGTCGGATTCAACTCGTCTGATTGAGTTATCGATTTTCGTCGACGTTCCTAAACGAACCGCGGACTCAACCTGCGGATATCGCAGTCTGTGTTAGTGTCGCGAGTTTTGCTTTTTTACAGGGACAAATATGTACACCAGCCGTGACGACACCCGTACGTCGGGTTGTACGATATTATTTTTAAGAGACTTTTAGCGTTTCCTCGAAGAGTCCTCGCGACAAGCTTCGATAGACTCGTCGGAAACAAAGCTGGTCAATTTAGTTCGAAGTTAGATTAATGGTCGAAACTCGTAACAATCGTACAAGGATACAAGTTATCGATGGCCAGATTCGCAGGAATGGAAAGTTTCGCCGTTGAATATTAATCGATAAGCTGATAATTAAGCTTCGACATCGATGAACCTGTGTACTCGTCAATTTGGGAAGTCCAGCGAAACAGCTGATTAACTGTTTCGAAATTTTGCAATTATAGATTACGCGACGCAACGTTACGACTGAACAACAAATCTAGGCGACTGTACTTTGTACTTCGCGAAACCACTTTACGACTTAAAAATATCACCGATCGCGTTTCGCTTTATTTATTATTAATTATTGAGCCGAACCGAACTTGAAATTGTAGAAATAGCTGGTGATACGCGTTAGTTTCTGCATGAGGTAATCGGTCGATATTGTTCATAAAATTAAGACGAAAACTTGCTACGATTAAATAGATCGAATTCATCGAATCGAAGAAAAGATTGCGCACGAAGAGAAAATCGATCAGAGAATGAATCAAGAAGCAAACCACGAAAAATGAATCATCGATGTCTCTAAGAGCCCAGCGAGGAACGTTCTGGCGAGTCTTATGAGCGCAACAAGCGCGGTATAAAGACATCGATGTATAAGCGACACGGAGAGTCACATTTCTGGCCAATTCAGCGAGTTACAAGGCTGACGTCATCGGCTCGACATAATTCGATTCAATTCGCTTAATTTTGCGAAAATTGCCAATCTTCTCTGGGGGCGCGTCCGCGTTACCAACCTCCTCCGTCATGCTGACCTATCCTTCTAAATCCCTTCGTTCGTTCGCCTCTGCTACCTTAAGGGGAGGCTATTCCTCCAAATTCGTATTAAAGTTCCACGACTTTTTTGATTGTTAGAAAACAAGTTACAGACTATTTTCCACTCTGTAAACTCTTTTTTTTTTAATATATGTAGCATGGGATCTTGAAGGAGGGAGCAGAGACGTTGTTCTTCTTAAACTTGGGTAAAATAGAATATTTAACGAGAAGAGAAGATTAGACCAAAAATCATCCGTATATATCATTGTACGTATCGTCCGACCTCGTACGCATTCGTACATCCATTGGCATATTTGATTTCCTGCAAGAAATTATCGCATATATACAGAGAATCGATCGATTTATTTATTTTTTTTGTCAAGGATAGAAGCTTGTAGATGCTTCGCATGTTCTGCTGATTCGCCTCTAAGCCGTCATAATAAAAGCAAATGAATCGATGAGCGAAGAGAATCGAAAGTGGAAAGTTGTACGATCCGAAGAGCGATTCGATCTTAAACGGCAGTTCGATTTGCTCGTCGAAGTATCATTCGCTTGTTGCAGCGAGGAGATGCAAACGATCGTTGCCTCTAAAAGCATTTTTCGATTCTCGATATTCGGTTACGACGTTCTCTCTCCGTTGTTCTTTCGCGTTTGCATCGTTTTTGATCATTTTCGTAAAGTTAGAATACCGTTGGCGTTGGGAGAAAACGACGAAACACGCGGCAGCTTTTGCACGATCCTCATTTTCTTTTAGATCGTGGCTGCGCATGCCTGCCCGACCGCCATGGCGTACACCACCATTAAGGTCATGGGGTCAGAGTATCTCGAACCTGACATTCCTTCCCACGAACGATTTGGTGCACCGTCGAATTTACGATCCACTCCTTTTCCTCCCCTTTCTCGGCGCTTTCCGTTTCTTCGGCTTCATCTCCCCGCTTTCGTTTTTCGAACAAACCCACGGTTTCGCACAATTTGTTTTTCCAACACAGATTTCCTACGTGTGCTGCTTATATGTTACATATCACAGTGTCATATCTATCATCTCTATACGATCACAGCTAGCTTTCTATTTCGGATGATATCCTCCTGTCTACTCTCGGGAACCGTAGGATCGTAACGTACTATTCGTTTTTATTTAGAGTCATTAATGGTAAAATAATAAATTGCGCGTCTCTTTTGGAATAAAGAAATCTGTCATCGATCGACAGAACATGCTATAATTTGCGAAATTCATTAAATAGAATTACTAAAGTAGAAAATCGATACGCTGAAAACGTCGACCTCTTTCTTCTAGCCACTTAACCACATTTGGAACGAAGGCTATGATCATGACTATTTATGTATATGTTTATTAATATGTTTATTCACTTGAGATATATTTTACTATATTTTGTTATGCCGTATTGAATAATAATAATAATAATAATAATAATAATAATAAATGGAGTCCTACAATACTTTTGTATCATGTGATATCTACTTCTTCATGATCTTTGTCCCGTTTCTTTTCTCCTTTTTCTTGCTTTACTTTTTTTCATTCTTCAATTCTTTTCTTATCGTATTTATTATTGCATTTTTGTATTTTATTCTGCTTATTATCGGATTCTACTCATATAATAACGATAATAATAATGATTGCTTGGAAACCTCTAATCGCTTGTTAGCTGCTCAGATAATTTTGAGATAGTCGTTCGAAATTTAATTTAGATTTTAAAAATTTTAATTAACGAGAAAACTGAAACATCGATGTCACGATCGATTATAAACTAATATCTTCACCAGACCGTAGATTTGTAAATATTAATTACATCGTAATAATTACGATCGCGATTCGATCGAATTACCCATCTTCGATGAACGGATGCATCTCGAAGTAATTGCATTTTTCTTCGGTGAAATACGGACGCGTAATCTGACTTTGAAGGCCGAAGATCATACGCTTGTGAAGTTTCAACGAAAGAATCTTGTTCGGTGAAAATAAAGTTTAGATTTAGAATGCGCGAGTTTCTGTGCCAGGATCGAGCATAGAGCAACCCTCGAATAGTCCGAGCGCTCGAAATTTCAACTCGTCGAAAGTTATTCTGTTCATTTTACTGTCCAACTATTTGAAGGATGCTTGAAATATATCGAATAATTTTATAGTTTAATCGTTCGCCCTTTTTGCCGATTCGTCAAATTATTCATCGAAACTATAGAAATGTACAAAGAATAACTAAAAAAAAAAAACTATAGAAACTTATCGAAATTGTTATCTCGATTCCACTACTAAATATATAATTGATGATACGAGATAATAAAATCCAAGGAAATAGAAGCAGAAATAGATTGATATTACACGCGATCAAAGAATACTGTGATAGGACTCTAACATGTTTATGAAATCTAGCGATGTTAAGGAGTTGCGAGAAGGCTTGTTTGCAAGGTTGATTCGGCCTTTTCACTGTTTAAATAAAATCTGCCCATGCAACTTCTTTATCCTTCATTTTAGACAGAAGGTTCAGCTCGCTCGAAGCAAATATCCGTTACCTCGCAGCACGCGAAACTAGATTTCTCATTTGGAGAAGAAAAATAACACGTCGGACGTATCTCCGTTCCTCTCTCCAAGAAACGAACGAAGGTAAATGATTTCACGACAGCGTATGATATCCATATCTGTAGAAACGTTTCCGTAGGAATTATAAATAAACTTGACGTAGACGGTGACATTTTTCATCCTTTTTCCATACAACACGATTAATCTATTAGACGAACTTTTCAAATGATTCTAAAGTTATGTCTCGATTTAATATACAGGTTGGTCTAAAACGAAACGCTAACGACTCGATGTCGTACGCTCGCCACAATATCGCTCTCGTTCGTCTTCCGACTGAAAACAAACGTGGCGAACGATCGTCAGATACCGATATCGCTCCCGACTTTCCTCCGCTAAACAGGTTTTCGGTTTTTTTTTTTCGTGGCAAAGCAGCTGCTACGCTTTTCATAGTAGTATCCAGCGAAGAATGGGAATAATTAACCTCGTACCAATTGCGAAGAAAGTTGAAAGATCAAAGAACCAATTCGACACCTTTGGTCGCGGTAAGCGATAGTCTCTAAAAACCGGTCTTATTTCACTGAATCTCCATCGATTTCTATCTAGAGGATATCGGGATCGTGCTCGGCCAATGATTGGATCCGATAACTAGATCGAATTCCAGTGAGTGGCGATAAAAATCTGCCTAGAAAGACTAGTATGCAGACCAGGGAGTAGGAGTGAGACATCAGATAATCGAGCCTTTCAGCTCTAATCTCTGTTACTTTGCCGAGATTATGCTGACCCCCGGTGTTTGCATCGAATGCAACCGGCGAGACATTTAGCAATCCGTACAAATTGGATTCCCTTCGTCTCCGTCTCCCCGCTTTTCCCACTTCGGCCATCCTCGAAACAAGAGGGAAAGGGGGAAAAGGAAAAGGAAAAGGAAAAGGATAAGGAAGAGAGCTGGCATCGGAAGAATTAAAAGAAAAAAAATTCTGAACAGCGATGGAGAAAGATGAAATCTATTTACCAGTGAAGCTCGCGCGCGCGTCGATTCAATTTTCCGGGAAGTGTTTTGCGTTTCGAAGCCTCGGAACGACGCAATTATAACTGCCGCGAAGGATATCTACATCTATATATATATATATATAGAGAGAGAGAGAGGGACATACACCTCCGTGCAAAAGTATGAGAACACTTGCCATTTTTTATCGTATCTCGTTTTGGAATGTAAATTATCGTTTGCCATAATCGAGCAAATTCTCGTACTTTTGAACGGGAGTGCAGGTATATGTGTACAATTAGGGAGACTGAAGGAAGGAAACAGGAAGTGCTCTTCTTAGGCTCTTTACATTCACGCAGAGCGGATTGCCACGGATCTCGCGCCAAATAATTTCCAGTATGTATATACCGAAGCTCGCAAGCTTGCTCGGCAAGCGTCGTGTAATTTCCTCGTAACGGCCGACACGGTTCGTTCGAACGAGCAGGATTCAGCGACTCGCGTCTATCTGCATTTATCGATCTTTCGCCCCCGCACCAACGATCTCACCCCCGTGTCACGTGTCCGCGATAATGCATCGCGTATACGTGCCGCTTCGCTAGCTAATATTTGGCAGCGAACGCGACACACGCGGTTATGGCCGGGCAGTACGAGCACCGATGAAATGTTTCGTCTCTTGTTGCTTTCTGTCCCGGTGATATTGCCAGGTATTTTTACAGTTAGGCAGCGACACGTTGAGCATTATTTATCGTCGAACAAGATTTTTCAAACGGTCGTGCGGTCGATCCAAATGGGAATAAACGACCTGATCGTTGCGTATACGGTTAAGCGTAACGCTGTATCAATTATCGCCGTACCACGTACTTTGCTCATCTCGGATTGTACAGTCGATAGCAAATAGTAACATTTCTAGTTTAGACTATAGAATCGTCGTCGAATACTATCCTCTTGCCTATACGAAAAACGCATCAGATCGATAGTCGTATCGAAGGGAAGTTCGTGGCAAGAGTGGTTTAAAGGAAGTTAGTTTTACAAAAATTTATTTATCCCATCTATTCCTCTGATGCCGACTATAGCGACATTAAAAGATGTAACTGCTGTGTTATTTCACTTTGTTTTCGTCGATGATATAATGGCATGTATTATTCAACAACGTATCCTATCTCTGTTTCTTTTATGTCCTCGTGTCTCTTTAACGTCTCCGCCTTCGTATACGCAGAGACATTTTATCAAGTCTATCGGTTCCCAGAACTAGAGTAGAGTCCCTTCTGAAGTACATCCATAGGGATCGCATGGCGTCACATGTGACCCTGTTGCGTCTAAACTCTACCACGTAAAGAGACAGACGAACAGAAAGAAAAAGAAAAGCAGGGTGTAAATTGTCGATAAAAATGATTTGTTTTCTACTCACCGATTTCGTCCAACGTGAAAAACGATGCTCGTCGTCTGTTCCTCGCTCTTGGAAAGAACCGTTCTCATCAATCCTTCCCGATCACTCGCGTGAATTTACTACTCCCTTTCTCGGATCGATCGATTCTATTCATTTTCTCACAGGGCAGACGAATTCTCTCGGCCTGCGCCGAGTATCGAGAGACCATTTTCGAACAAGAAAAAAAAAAAAAAGAAAAAAGGGAAACGAAAGAAGAGCTTCGCTTTGGAAAGATTTTCATCGAAAGATTTTAATCGTTTTTCGATATTGTCGGAGTTAAAAGGATCGAAGTTAAAATTGGATAAAGCGTCGGGGGAGAATGAATTTAGATGAATACCTGTTTTAATTGACGGAGGCAAATGTTTTTTATTATTCTTCGATTTAATCGATGGAAAATAAAGAATTAGGCTAGCGAATCGACAAGTTCGAAACGATACGAAGTAAAAAATATTTTCGTTTCATGAAACGAATTATTTCGCATCTAAGGAACCTGAAGTTAAGAGATTAGAAATTAGCTACTGACTATTTAGAAATCGGCAAGCCACAGCCAACATTAAGGAAGAAACGAGTTTTTTTAATTATCACGAACTAATTAACTTCTTGCTTTCTCTTGAAAGAAGTCTCTTAAAACGAGCAGTTTCGCACCAAAATATCCTGCTAAAGCTACGAAATATGTCAAGACAATGGAAACGAAGAATGTAAATATAAAACCCGAGGGTCGTTTGTACAAGTACTTGGAAATTTCTAAACGACGAATCGCAGGCGAGATCGTTTTTGATCGATAAAAGCTCGCCAACGTGGAACAGACGCGACGATTAAGCGCGTCTCCGGGCCAGAAAATCCAAGTTAGAAATTGCTGCGAACCATCGAAAAATTATCCGTTCCCGATTAATGACATTTTCAAAAACGGAAGGGCAAAGTTGCGACGGAATGGCTAATTGATCGATAGGCAGTTGCCGCGTCCAATTCCGTCGATTCGTTGTTAGAACTCGCGTGCAACAGTTGACGGTGAAGCTGGTCCGAGCTAATTGGGCTAATAGTTGCGGAAAAGTGGCCGACAATGTGTGTACACAGGAACGTGTTATTACGCCGAGTAAGAAATTACCTTTTGGTCGCTCGTAACGAGCCTGCGACACGGAACCGGGTATCAACCGACAACTGCAGAAGCTGCGAATCGGAATTACAATTTGTCGGCGCGCCATCCACCGAACGATGTCGCTTTTAACTCCAACGCCGCACATCGATTCATCTTTCTTTGAAACTATTCGCTTTAATCCGCGCGGTTCCTTATTCGTTTATGTTCTCTTCGACATCGATATCGAACCGATTTCCGACGATGTATTAATTTCGAGAGGCGACGATTTCGAGAAACGTAAAGAGACTGGCAAAGCTGGCACAGCGTCGTACTAAATGTCAGAGGCGCGAAAAAGGGGCGCGAGTTTGGCCTCGTGCCGATAATTCGCGCTTACGAGTGCGAATGGAACGGAAGCAAAGGAATCATTCTGAAACGAGCCTCGCACGATACACGACACTTTGGGGGCTATGGTCGTCGCGTCAGCTCTCTCGATTTTCGAATATTTTCCAATCTATTGGCGATTAACGTTTCCGTCCGTTTCATCGATCGAAGGAAATCGTCTTCTCGACGAAGGTCGTCATTTCGGCGAAACACGATTAGAATTCATTAAAATACGAATGGAGAAGCGAAGAATGGTTTGCAGGAAAGAGCAGGTTAGGTCTTGAAATCGCAGAGACCGATCGATGGGCTGGGAAAGGTCAAAAGTGGAACGAAGAGTCTCTTTCGATCGAGAATGTTGGACCTTGCACAGAAATCGTAGAAGATTATCGAGATCATCGGTCTCGGACTTTTAAGCATTTCGCCTGGTCATAGCAAGTAAGTATGTACTTCGTTCCGCGATATCGGCTTTAAAGGTGGCCCCCATCGGAGCACGTAGCAACAGCGTTTCGATACCTTTCGTATGGACCAATCGTCGTGGAGAACGAGAAAAATGCATTGTAAAACCAAGCTCGTAAGAAATTCTCGCCTCGAATCTTCCTGTTCGTTCCACACCGATGAATACTCGATGAAATCTTACGTCATACGTGATTTCCACGTCCAATTACCAACGTCGGAGCGTTGGAAAATATCGGTCGAACGCGTTCGACGAAAAATCACAAGAACATCGAAAATCACGATAAATCTCGAAACAGATTCCCGAAAAATTCGTTGGCCCTCTGTTTTTGAAACGACACTGATTAACTCGGCTAATTAACTGATAAAGCGTTCTTGGTGAGCGAGGTGGTGAGCGAAAAGTACAAGCGAAAGAAACGTTTTCGATGGAATCGATAATTTCAAGTCGACGACTACCGTAGTGGCATAATGGGTTCTCTGTGCGTTCTCTTGCGAAAATTGCGAGAAAGAAACCGGTGATGAAATTGAACGAGAAGAATAGCACAGCGGTGAAGGCGGCTACGGTAAATTCCGATGTTATTTGCGTCTCGTTTGCTTTCTGTTCGTTAGAAATATGAAAAATTCGTTAGCACAATGACAAGAAAGAGCAGCGAGGATCGGCTAGGGAAATTCGGGAAATTACGTAATTCACGGATCGAAATAGCCGTGTTTTATTGATCGACGTGGCCCCGCGTAACATGCATACAGCGTTGCGAGCAAATCGAAGAATCTTTGCGAAAATAAAGAACACGATGGCTTGCATCGAAACAGATTGACCGCGAGTTCTTGGAAAATATTATAGCGGATAAAGATCGTTGTAGAAATTTAAATTCGATTGGTGCGATACAGGTGAAAAAGTCGCGGTTGCCCTCACGAGAGAAAAGTCAACAAGTTATTCTCGCTGATCGGGTGGGAACGCGAAAAGCTGTCGGGATTCACGGAGGAAAAACGAGCAGGCTCTCTCTTCGACGAGCAGCGGAGTTTAAAATTGCAAGGCGCCCGGCTAACAAGTTACTACCGAGTTGGACAAAGGGAACACGAAAATGTGAAACGGCAACGTCTACTTTCCCGACCGTTTTCCGAAATCTGCCCATTCGTATTTATTTGTTCGATGCCCGAGAAGTACATCGTCTCTTTCTTTTTCGTCGAAGATCGGTCGAAATCACTCGAAAGATAAACGAAGACCTCGATGCGCGTTTCGAGGACATCCTATAGACACGGGTCTGCGGCTCGACGTAACGGAAGCAGCTGACTCCGAGGCGCAACTTTGACAGTCCCGGCTAGTCCACTCAACTGAATCAACTTGGAGTTTCCTCGGACACGAACAAGACAAAGAAGATTATTCCAGACACCGTAGGATCGATTGGATTTCCACGAGATTCTGGCCATCTAGTCGAATAGGTGAAAATTGCGACTGAACGCTATTATTCCGGAAACATTTCGATCTCGATACTCGACGACCGATACCGCCGTCCCCCTTTCCTTTTTTCTTTCTTCTCCTTTCTCGATTCCCAAGTTTTTCGTTCTTGAATCAGCAGGATGCACAAGAGTCTTGACAGAGAAGGAACTCGGCGTGAAAACGCTCGGGTCCGTTCCTCGTACGAAAACCCTTTTTCTTTCTTGCAAGTTGAGAATCCAGCAGACGCACGTTTTCCCCGAAACAAAGCGGAGAGGAGGCGAGGCGAGACGAGACGGGAAGCGTACGAGAGGGTGAGCGCGACAGACAGAAGCAAGTGTCACACGCGAGAGAGTGTCCGGTTATATGGTGCAAGAGAGTGCGGGTGAACGGTGCAAGGTACGCGACACGTACTCGTCGAGTGCGGCTGGCCCAGCCAGCGCAGACTACTCCAACACTACGGAAGAGAGACCTCAGTGGGATGGCAGTTTAAATGCAACTATGCTTCCTCCGGTTTGGGTTGAGCGCGCAGGGTCCGAGTCGGCCCGGCTCGGTCGTGCTCGGCCGCTCTCGGATCTCGTCGATATGCCCATAGACACAGTGTATATGTCTATGGATATGCCGTGTCGGTCCACGCTAAGCTATGCTTCCAAGCTCGACTACTCTCTTCTCTCTTCCGTCTTCTATTCTCTAGCCTCGCGTAATTGGCCCCCTTTTCCTCCTTTTCCTCTTTTTCCTCCTGCGATATTCTTCCTCCTATCTCCGTCCCTGTTTCTCCGACCTTTCCGTTCCTTTATCTTTATCTTTCTCCGCTCCTTCGGCTCGTCCTGCTTTTTCGGGTCGCCTGTGCTCCTTTCTTTCAGCACCGACTATCCTATGCTTACGGAAAACGATGAGCTGACTGCAATTAGCGTTGGTCACTGGATTGGTGGAAGTGGTGGCAGTAGTAGTGGTAGTAGTACGGGCGATACGGTCGACGTTGGCGCGTAGTAGTGGTGACGACGCTGGTTCTATGTGTGGCGTGCGTGAAAGTGCGGGGGTGTAAGTGGGTGGGTGAGTGGGTGCGGGCAGGGGGCTTAGCTGGCTTGGAGGAGAGGGCAAGGAATGACGGTAGTAGGATATCGGCGGCCGGTAGTGGGGGAAGGAGAACCGGCAGAGGGGAAGAGCTTGCGACAGAGACGGTCATATGGCGCCCGAGTCGGAACAGGGATGTCTTATGTCATTTTTCTTCGCGATATTCTAACGGGTGTCCCGAGAGTCGTAACCGGTGAGCTCGCGGCCTTAACCCCGTTCGAATGTAGATTTTTCGTGAAACTTTTATTATTTTGTCGGTGGATCGTGCGCGCAGCTTGGCAAGCCGGCCAGCCTGTCGGATTTCAACCGGGCGACCCCGTTTAAGGAGCAAGATTTTTGCGGAATTTTTATCGTTCTTTTTATTGTCCTCTCCTTTACTACCTCCACGTCCGAGGAAGTTACCCGGGGAATAGTAACTTTGAATTTTACTGGCGCGAAGGTAGTACGTATATCCTTCTCGCGGGGCTGATTGGCGGAATGATAATTGGATCGCGGTAAGGGTTTTTAGCGAGTGGATCTCGCTGCGTACGTTGAAACGAACACGACCCTCTGTCTTTTTATTTTCTGAGATGCCTCTAGAAGCAAAGGAAAACATTTATTTCAGAGTTTAATACGTTTATTGAAATTTTCTTCGTTCCGGTATCGAAACGACGAGGTACTTTTCAACGTGCGAACTAAAACGCCAAGTTCCAGGAAGTACGTAACGATAAAACACGTATGGATTTTTTCCAACTTCTCCTTTCGCCTTTCATTAAGATTATCATCGGCGAAGCCGCGAAGGTACGATCGCGATATCCGTACAGCGCGCGAGTAGCGCCGATTTCGAAACGCATTTGTACGCGTTCCATTATTCATCCGCGGTAATGACACCGATCTCGAATATTACGTATCTCGCGTGCCCGTTAGAACTATGCGTCGATCCTTCTGCTCTCGATGAGATTGCTTTAGCTTCTTGGACGCTGTTCTTTTTTTCTCCTTTTGCTTTGTCGTCTTATTTCACTCGTATGTTTGTGGTTCCTGGTGGTGATGATTCCTACGAAAAGTTTGCTCGTTGAATGAGAAAAAGGTAGAGAGGGAGAAAGAGAGAAGCTATCGAGCTGGACGGATTTTCAAAGTTGGTTCCCTGGAGCGCTAATCGAGCCGACCTATGTAGCTAGTTTCTGGATGAAAGAGGAAGCGGCCCCGTTCGCAGCCCGCGGCTGCTTCCAGATGCAGCGTTTTGAAGATCCGCCGCCACCGACGCGGACTCGATTATCATAATAAAATTTAATTGGCACGCTACGTCGTGGCCAATCGTAGCCATGCCTTTAAACGGCCTCGATTTTCTCTCGGGCTGTTTTCCCCCCGATCGTTTCTGTTTCGTTCCGAACTGAGCTTCGATTCGTTTGGTTAAATCCGTAAAACGAGCAACTCGGAGCATACCGAACGTGAACTTTCGAACGGTAGTGAGATTTTCGATTTAATTGCATCGCGTGTAATGGCTTGAAATTTGATAACGCGTGTTGCGTGTTAGAGGAGACAGAAGGAAAAAGAGAGGTAAGAAGAAATACGAAAGCCGTAGAGGATAAAGTAAAAACGAATGTCGGTTGTGACATACTTCTGTGACATATAGTTGTAGTAAAAGCGGTATATTTTTTCGACGCAAAGAAGAGGAGAAATGACGTTATTTCCGAATGATATTCAACGAAAGTGCATTCCACCCAACTATTTTATCGAAAACGACATTCCATTTGTGTAATTCTTTTGGTTATTCGCGACTTTTGCGTTGTACGTTAATTCGAGGATTTCCTGCAGTTTTGACCTTTGTGCGAGCAAAGATGCGATAGAAACTATCAAAATGTGCTGACGAGAGGCACGACTGCCTTTGGAGGAAATTCAACAACTCCAACTCGATAACCCAGATTTCGGTGTAGCCGCATAACGTTCGGGGTAAGCAATACAAGTAAATGTATCGCACCCTCTAGTTTAGGGAGTTTGCAACTGCAAAATTAATCCTCGAGTCCTAATATCGTTCCCTCCGGATCATAAACTACCGGTCAAACTGGGAGCAGTATCGGTCGATTCGCGTATCCCTTTCCGTACTTACGTACTTATGCGAGCTGAAATAAATCTAGCTAATCGCACCTGCGACTTCGGCTCTTTAAGGATTATTATCTGTGAATAAACTCTTCGATTGTCGCAAGATTTAGGACGAATCATTCTCTATGGAAACGACCCTTCGTTTTGCACCAATCACGTAGAAACGCGTCTTTCTTGAAAATTTTTTTCTCAAGTTCTCTCAAACGACTGAAACGAAACAATTTGAAAAAGGAAGATCCACGTTTACGAATACGGAACGATGCTAAGGCGAAATCGAGGCAAAAATAAGGAAGAATCGCGTATTAAATGCGATGGGGATGGAATTTTGCACGTACGAGGTTTTTGAAGGGTTGAAGTGCGTGTCGACGAGGGGTAGAAGCACTCGAATAACCTAGATTTCGCGAAGACTCATTACATAACTTTTGCGATCGATGGTTGCAACAACGGGTCTCTTGCGCGTTCTTCCGGCGGTGCATATGCACGGCAGAAGAGCGTATAGTGTACATGCATATATTTACGAGGATATTATCTAGCGTACGTTCGACGCGCTGATAAAAGCGCGGGCAAAAGAAGAACGGTTTCATACGGTTCCGGACGTTGTCGGGCTTTTTCGCCAAACGCTTCTTTTACAAATCAACCGTGCAAGCGTCTGCCGTCCGCGAGAAGAGAAGCGGAATCCGTTTTACGAACGATCATTGAACGTACTACCTCGCCGTGCCGTTACAATTCCGTCGTGGATGCAGTTCTGTCGAAACCAACTATTTCCACAGAGCGAAAAGTGTAAAAGTGCCATCGAGAAATTGTTCTTCGCTTCGAATTACGATGATAGTATCTGGTCTTTCTATAAATAACATCGTATTAGAAGCTCAGCTATGGTAGAAAAATAATAATAGCCTACTCGACGATGAGCTACGGGACTAACAATAAGCATACGCGTACGTCGAATCAAGGAAAACGATCGTTTCGACAAGGTGATACAGTGTTGTGTGAATATGTAATAAGCGTTCAATGACTGTCAGTTGGAAACACGGCCGACGAGACAGTAGGTCGAGACACGTTCTGCGCTGTTAATGCAATTTTCTGCGCGATATTGCACCTTCGCGCGTACAGATTCACAGTACCCTTTTAGCCCAAAAAGATGACAGAACTTTTGCATTAACCTAAAATTATATGCTTTCAGCGTGTAATGTAATTCGATGCGGCGCTCGGTTAAAAAATTCCACCGCTCTTCCTGACCCGCATCTTTTGCCAATAGTTTCGTGGATAGAAAAATTTTGCAAGGCTACCATAAGCAACGGATGTCACAGATATCAACTTTCTTAAATAAATTTTTGCAAAAGGGAGAATAGCTGATCGAATTCTAACTTTATGTTCTTGTAAAAATGTGTGAGAATTTAGGAAGAAAGAAACTGATTCATCCGGAGTAAATTGGAAAAGAAAAACGGTAACTCATTCGGAGACAGTTCGTTAAAAGAAGTGGAAAATTCGATACGCGAACGAATAAAGTTCTTCGAATATAAATTTATAATAAAATATACAAAGTACAGTGGCAAAAGTTGGAAATTTTGTTTCAATTTTATGTTCTCGTAAGCATGAATTTATTTAAAAAGCCGGAGCAACTATTTCATATTTCATGAGCATTTTATTAGAGAAATAAATTATAAATGCAGAGTAGCAGATGTCACGTGCAAGTAAAATATTTTAAAATATAAACCTCAAAATATTACTACGAGAAAAATTGGAATTCGCATTTTAATTTTAAATCCTCGCAAGCGCCCTATAACAGCAACCGTCTAAAAACGCATTCGGAGCTATTTCTAGCTTGCCAAAAAGCTCAACATCTCGCTTAAATGGGATGCACGAAGATCTTCTCGAGTGACCGTAAATCTATGCGAACGAAATAACTTATTCTCGAAACCATTCTTACGAAGAAACTGGCGCTCTTACCATATCCTTGCCGAAGGCTCTTGCTAATCGTAATATTTCTTTTAAAAACACAATAACTCGCGTCGAAGAATCTCCATTGCGATAATTACTCGGAGCTGCAAAAATCTCGAATCTCTAGAATCTGGAAAATAAAATAAAAAAGGACGTTGCTCGCTCGTTGACAACGCGATGGATTTATGAACAATGATCTAAATCATAATCCGGTATGCCGAATGGTAACACCATTAAGACTACATTTCAGCGAGCGAGACAGCCAGCGGAACGTTGACGTACGGACACGCATACAAAGTTGCATATATGTACGTTTGAATGGAATGCATTCTGCATTATGCGTCACGTCAGAATTCCGAGCTCGAGTACGTTACGGCAAACGACCGTAACGACGAACAAGTGGCTGCCGCGTTTCATCTCCCGCGATTTTCCATGAGAAACGCGAAACGTTGTTTGGAAAAGTGGCGGTGATGGTAGTCGTATGAAGATAAATTGATCCAAACTTAGCCATAACGTCGACGTATATATCGCCTTGAATTAGAATTCCTAATGATTATTTGTCACGTGAGAGCGAAACAATGTTTCGTTTCGCATTGCATGCGACGAGGAAAATGAGTCGCTTTGTTTCGACGGTTTTGTCTTCTGTGATATCAATGAGATCGTGGAATATTAATGTATCTGTTTCGAGACAGATCGCCGATATACTCGCGAATCACGGAAATTCCTTTTGCCAGGAAGAAAAAGAGAAAAAGTAAAAAATAAAACTTCAGAGGTTGTTTTTCGCGACTGAAGCTGGATTCTGCGAGTACCGACGACGAGCCAATCGCAAGCAATCTCTTCACGGTGCAAGAAAGAATATAGAAAATTATTGCAACCAGGTAATTACGTTTCGTTAGGGTTTGATAGCTCGGCTCGAACATTTGCAAAAGCAATTCGCGACGACAGAGCGTGCCCCGAGTCATCGAGAGTCCCTAAGTACCGGATAATTAACTCGACTTTTCTCGTTGCTTGCGGTTTCTTTGTAAACCGCTTTATTTAATCGCGAATCGAGTTCTATCGATCTGTCTCGTGGAAAAGATATCATTTGAACGTCTAAAACCAATCTTGTCTCTGAAGCATGTTAAGTAATAAAATCTCTAAAGTTTCATTTACTGGAAAAATATAATTTTAAGAGTGGAAGGTAATCAATTCGTAATTTTTCATAGCGACTTTATCGTAGATCGACAACGTCGGATATTGATGTTTGTTTCGCGTTGTATTAGTATTCTCTGAATAATTATTTTATTCCTCGGATCTCGAATCGGACGTTACAAATAACGAGTTACGTTTCTCGTAGATCTTAATACTCGACGACTCGTTGAAGATCGTTTCCGGTTGGTTCGACGCGGTCGAGTCCATTTCGTTTCTTATCAGCGAACACGTGTGTGACAATAATGGCTACGCGCCACGATAAATTTCGCGTTGATTTCGAGCACCTGGTAGTACGACCTAAAACTTTTCTCGAAATTGATGCATCGGAAATATTTTATCGGAGATTCGGTAACCCTTTGAGCGATTAAACTGCACGGAACAGGGCTGAGTCATTAATGTCACGTATCGGAGGATTTATTTTGTTACGTGGAAATTAATCTTTTTCCCCCGTATAGCTGCCTCTTGTCGTATCACGTATCCAATATAGGGTTTCTTAGAAATTCAACGTGAAAAGAATAATTAACGTGTTCGAGTGACGTAGTGCTGCCTCTTACAGATTTATGCGACTCTTACAGTTACGATCGCCTAGATATATTCCCTTCGGGATTGCACAATTTACGATCGTAAAAAGATTTGCGAAATTTGGTCAACCTAATAAAGCGTAGACATTTCAATAAACTTTCCGTGTATTTCCATGTATTTATGGCTGCTAAAACTTAAACGGCCGCGTGTTTCGTCTCGAGATCGCGTTCGCCTCCTGGTAAAATATCGAAATTGAGAAAAGAAAAGCGAAAACTATACCGTGTAATTGATTTCCGAGTCTATTAGGAAGTCGGGACTATGGCTTACTTGTTCCGCGTGTTTCGCGTCTACCTTCGTAACCGAGTCTAATTGAAGGTTTGCTTTCGCGCGGATATCGTGGTCATCTACAATGTAAATGACGGCTCCCTTATTCGTTGGCTGTAAGACAAACGAATCGGAGACTATCGTATCTCATCAATCTGTCGTAACGGTATCGCCAGATTATAAATTAAAATTGCGAATTAAATTCGGAAATTAAAGAAAATTCGCTCATTTATTCCCCTTCGAAATATCTTTCGTCGAACTTCCTCCGTATAATATCTAAAAATCGGCGTTAAAGATACAAGCGATCCGATGTACTAAAATTTCAATACATATATCAACGTTATACCGAACCTCGGATTAATATTCAAGCCACGTCGAATTTATTACGATTATATGGATTAGAGTTGCGCTTAAGCGACGTTTATCGCGATTAAGTGGCCATTATCGCGAATAGATACCATCAGTTTTATCCCAGTTGCGTTATTTATCTCTATCGAACTATGCGCAAAATTACACACCGAAATACACACGCTAAACGATGAACAATCGAGCGAAGAGTAAAATCCTGTAAATGAAAAATACCGCGAGAGTCGGCTGTCTCGAAAAGTTTCGGGGAAAATTCTTGCGAAAACTGGATACCACGTACTACGTACATTTCGTGAAAATGGCGTTTCATATGCGGTTAATCCTCCTGGCTCTCGACGTAAAGCATCCTAGAAGCGCTCTCAATCCGAAAATAAAGTTATCTGAGCGCGTAGAGAAGAAGCTGATGCGCGACGAGTCGAAGGGAAGCGAAAGATTCGCGGAAAATTGTCGCGAGGATCACACCGAAATCGAAGAAAAAACGATAGCCTCGAAGCAGAAACTATTTCGTATTTGTGCGTTTCTATACGGGTTAAACGAAATTCCGAATCCCAGCTGTTCCTATGTCTCGTCGCTATCCCGTTCACCCGGCTATTGTGTCACGATGGACTATTAAATATACGTGTACGTTTGTTGGCTGGCGGAGCATGAAAGGAAAGGAGCAAATAACGGACGAGGAAACCGTCTTTGCAAAGGATGGAAATTTAGAGGGAGGCAAGAGCTTCCTCTCCGTCTCCGTGAACGATTCAAACGGAAGGAATACTCTTTTCCTTACGCGTCTCGTCTTCGTTTCTTCTCAATCTTCCAAGGAAATATACGTAGAACGAATAAAACCTACTGTCTCGGCTCCGTGGATGTTGGAAGCTCGATACGAAATTTGTCTGCAGATATCTACTTGTAAACTGTCCTCGATCCGAGGCCTTTCTTTCAGAATAACGATGAAATATTTCTACGACTAGTGCAGATGTTTCAATGGCGATTAATTGATGTTTCATTCGTGTAAGTGAATCTAGGTGGTAGCATGGCAAACGTAGCGCTTTAGTACTAGCAATTTCAGAACGTTTCTCTATCCGTCTTACTGTTAGACGCGGAATTTATTTTGATGACGCGGCTTAATAAGTGGCATGCATCCAAAGCTGCGCAAGGCATTCGTTCGTACGACCTCGTTAAAAATATCGAACCTGATTCAAATCCACAGCTGGAAATCTCATAGCTATCGTAATAATCGTTGTCGTTCTTTTCTTATTTGACAATTATGATCGATTACAAAGAAAATGGACAATTATGACTTTCTTTTACCTACTGTACTTTCCTTTACGTATTACGTGCATTCTGTACAGTTTTTAATGTGTACGATTTTCAAACGTTAAGCATAAATGTACAAGCATCCGTAGTCCAATTACGAATCGCAGGGGGACTGCGTAAAGGCCTTTTCAAAATCTTGGCCCACTGCGATGAACGACTCATCGAATCGATCTTCGGCCAAATTTCAAATAAAGATAACGCGTCGGATAACAAAGAATGGAAAGGAAATTTCAATAAATCTGTTTCGTAATTTCGCGATATTTTTTGCGAAAGTATCGGAAAGCTTAGCTTTCATTTCGTTTAAAAGCGCAATTATTCGCGTGCAATATCGTTCCTTTAAAACGTGCTTTTGCAAGAGCATCGTTTCGTGTAATAAAATGTAAGTAATAAACGATGATCTTGGAGAACGGTAGAACCGATCGAAGCTGCTCCACGATGCCAGAAAGCTATTATTTCCTCCTTTAGACGTGTTCTTTCAGTGCTTGCGGGAGAGGAAAAAATGCGACTGGAATAATAAGAATCCGAAAAGAGGGGTGGGAGGGATATAAATAGAGGGAAGAAAGAAGGAGAAGTAAGATAAAGGATGACATAGATACAAAGAGTTATTCCTCGTGGAAGAACTGGAGAAATTCAAGAGGAGGAACGATGCATTTCCGTGTACAAGTTTTCTTTGAAATCCGTCAGATGATACTCGGAGTGGTGCGTCTCTTCAATTTCATTCAGAATGTAAATTGCGATAACCTGGCCTGATTCCGTGCGTGTATGTTGGCTGGGAAAAAGGAGAGTGGCCTAAGTATTTGCTAGAATAGAAATCGTGATGGACGCGGTGATTTAAAGTAGAGTCGTTATGGGTCATTTTTTAAAGATAATAAACGTTCGATCGAGCGGTAAAATATGTTAAAGGAAAAATTGAGCTACCGGGAAGCTCAGAGAACGCTGTGACAACGATTCGTACGGATTAACTGGAAAAATTCAATCGACTCGACGGAGCTACGTAAGAGAGATAAAAAATTTGCCGCTGTCATTGGGCAGATGGAAAAGCGGGCAGCGTCTTTCTTATTAAATCGGCGTAGGAACGCGACGCGGCGGATCGTAAAAATTTCTCAGCAAATCCCCCGGTATCTTTAGCACGGCCGAAATTACAATTTAAATAGCGACTCCCTTATTCATCGACCGTCAGATGTGAGCGCTCGCGACTTAAGGGTGGCTATCTTTGCCGCCGTTCCACTCTTTCTTTTTCTTTCTCGATGTCGATGGTACCGCGAGTACGACCGAGCGAGATGGAACGAACGAGAAGTTAGGATCGTGCGAACAGGACGAACGATAGTCGACGACGACGTCTGAGAAACTATCGCGAGAAAGAAAAGTAGAAGGAACGTGTAGAAGGAACGAAGAGGATGAAAGGCGAGGCAAGGGGTGAATTGGAACGAGAGATAGAAAGCAGAGGGTGGATATTCTTTGTGATGGGATTTGAGAGGCGAGCGAGGAGAGACGTTCTTGACTCGATGCTGTCCTTAAACCACGAAAAAGCTCGAGAAGTCCGAAAGCCAAGGGCTGAGTTCGCGGAAATGAAGATCCGCCGTGGTAGCCTTGTCGCACTTGTTCTTCACCTTCTTTCGTTCTCGACGACGGAGCGCGCCAGCTTCAACGACCAGACCGCAGTTTTACCTTCGTTCGTTCGTTCGTTCGTTCGTTCGTTTTCATCGCCTTTCGTCGGCCACGGTCGACGAGCTTTGAACGAGTTTCCGAAATAATTTCCACCGCTGAATGAGCTCGATTCTTGAGCCACGGCAGACCCTGGTGAGCGGCGTTAATTGCTATCCACCGGTTCAATGGTTAGATGTGTTATCTTTATGACTTTTCTCCTTTCTTTTTAGTCTTTTCTACTTTTAAGTGTAATTAGGAATTTAAAGCGTCGAGATCTTGCTTGAAAATTATTAAGTAAATTAAGAGACGGATATATCGGGGCAAACGCTTTATTTTTAGATTATAGGAATCTGTTTCTTTAAATATAATTGCTAGCTTTCGAACGATTTCTCGTCTTTCGGACAGACGCGTGTCCACCGAATTTCTAAATACGATCTGGGAATTTCAACGATAACGTTATTTTCCCACGTAACGTTGTTCCTTCTTCCCTTGAATCAGTGAGTATCATCTATTATTACGTATTGCATATCGTTGCGGTATAATGCAACCTTACGTCGGTCATCCAAATTCCAACGTTCTACGCCATTTACATCCCCTGGCTCGCGTGAAATAAATAAAGAGCGTAAATCCAAATATGTAGTATTTTTCTGCTAGGCAAATACATTCGAACCAGCAAGCATAAATCGTATATCGTTGGTTAAACGAAAACGTTGCCGAACGACGTTCATTTCGCGTGAAATTATAGTAAATTTGAAGGGACAGTGGCAAAGGAAAAACGATAAATTGTAAATGAAATTACAGTCACCAATTAAAACAAGTCATAAAACGATACAAACTCTACCGCGAGATCAAAGCAAAAGCCCAAGGAACACAGTGCATATTCATCAGTTTCCATCGACCTAGCCCGCCGCCTGTCGGCCGAAACAAAAATCGATATTCCAATTTGTCGAGACATCTAACGACACGATCGACACAGTCGCTCCTTTAAATCGTGTTTTGCCTTTCTCGTTGATCGTTAAGCTTCCCTGTATTTTTATACCTATAGCTGGATGGTGCAAATTTCAATTTGTAGCCACGCGAACGTCTCGAAATTTCTTGGGACGATTAACCTCTCGTTCCCTGGGCGGAAGGAAACTCGCGACGCATCTCGCGAGGGAAACGCTGCTGGCTGTACGCGAGCGTCGACCTCGAAAATTGGATTTACCCGAGGATCGATAAGCCGTCTCATAAATCTGTCCATTATCGTCCCGTAAAGTTCTCCATACGAGTCGCGAGATCGGCGCAGTTCCACGTCTATAGATTGCTCGCGATCGACAAGATCCAGGGATTGCACGGAAGAAACGATCGAGCAAGGTCTCTGCTAGATTCATCGATGAATCGAGATTTGCACCAGACGTAAGAAACCCGAATATACAGTATGTGCTGTTTAACTGGAAACGCTCAAACGTAACGATGTAACGTGGCGCGTAAATAAGTTCTTTCCGACGAATTTATTTTTATTCTTCTTAAGTCTGCTCTCTCGTTGTCAGTCTGGAGAATTTCTCTGCGACGCTTTGAAATTTCAGTGCCTCGGTCGAACGTCAAAAAGTCTAAACGAAACACGGTATTCGAGAGATCTACAGGTCCGTGGAGGCGCGATCGGAATATTGGTCGATCCGCAGTGGAAGAGCGGCTGTGAATTCGGCATTCCGAATCGGTCGTCAAGTCTGGAACGGGGGTGTCGAAAAACTAGTCTTCTCTCTTTCTCTCTCTCGCTCCCCCTCTCTCTCTCTCTCTCCCTGCTTCTTCACCACCCGTTTCCCTTCGAGCTTCTTCGTCCGTTTCTCCACCACCCTCGATTCTCCTCTGTTACTTTCGTCTGCTCGTTTCCCAGCTGCAGCCCCGGCCTGGACCGAGGAGTGCATTAAAATAAATTAATTTTCATGAGATTTTCCCGTAGCGAATGGCCGTTACGGGACTTAAAATAATAATTCAACGAGCCGCATGGGCGAAATTTGCATTTCCACGTCACGGCACGCTTCTGCCAGCCAGCCAGCGACGATCTTCAACGGCGTAACGGAAGTCGGAATAGAATTCAGAAGGCGGCAACGCCAGCTGAATGGAAGATGGGAACAACGTAGAAGAGCGAACACGAGGGCCACCAAATGGGACTGGAGAAGCGAGAAGCCGCTTGTTTATCGTAGAGACAGATATTCGCCGACTCAAGATAGAGAGAAAGAATCGCCGACTCGTTTAAGCGACAGAAATATTGCCAATTGATAAGCGTCGCTCGCGTGAAATTTCACTCGTACAGCTCAGGGTAAAAGGTATCTGAGCGCTGTCATGGGAATATACTAAGCGAGCCTGTTCGCATATCACGGTTTCCTGAAATTTAAAAGAGTGATTTAACTTTTTAAGTCGCCGGTACAGTAGTGGATTCGCTAATTTCGCGAGAGAAATTACGACGGATAAAAGCTACTTATCTTTATGTTGTTATCCTTTCACGGATTTTAACGAAAGGAATTCTTTTTGTCAAAGAACACGGACAATACGGACGGGTATAAAATAGTTGATATTCTTGATATATCGCTGCTTCGCTAAAAAAAACGTCTTATTGTACTTTAAGATCCACTTGAAATAATTGAACGTACAGCGACTTCGCTGAGGTTGCCTTTTATTCCCGCTAAAATTGTTCCATGTTCACGATACATAAATTACTTTCGCGAAGTACGCTTCGTGGGATATGGAATAATATCTGTTTTCCTTGTTACTATCAGTATTCTGACTTCGTTTCAAATCATTATACGCAATTGCGAACATTTTCTTGGAAAATCAAGGCATTTGAGATTGAACTCTGGCTTTCAACAACACAAACAATCTCTGGAAACGTTCACTACGCGTGGACTTGATATTTCATGGAATTATCGCGTCGTTTCACAGAACGGTCATTAATGGCCTTGCCCGAATGTCGAGTCCTTCGAAGGCGCCGAGTCTCAAAGTTTCAGTATTAATGTTTAGTTCCGTTTTGTGTAAAGCGGTTCTGTGAGCGGAAATCATCGTAAAGCCGGAAGACGAGCGAAACAAAAATATATGAGCAATTATAATTTGTACTATTTTAAAAACCTGCTTGCAACCTGCATAAGTTTCTCGCAATAATCGTAGAAGCCGTTTCGACGTGTCTCCGAGAGGGTAGCGATTCGAGAGTTACGATCTCATTTGAGAATGTCCCCAATACCAGATCGAGCGTTGACTCTTTTTATTGGACAGCAGTAAACGTGCCGAGTGGAAGTGCCTCGCAGCGTCGCGTTTATACGCGATAAACCCTTCCGAGTTCGAAAGTGCCCTTCGCCACTCCTTGACCAACCTTGTCGTCTCCTCTATGCCTGAGCCGAGGCAGCGATGGAACGTGTTATTTTCCCTCTTAGGTTTTTCTCGGTTGTCGTAACGGAACAACGTCGGCACGAGAGTGTCTGGTGTCGATTAAACCCGAAGAATTTCCCCGCTTTTATTCGAAATAATAGAACGTTCCGATAAGAGGTATTTCGTATAATGGATTCGTTCTACTGTGTTTCCAATGGGTCCTGCACCAACTAACGGACGGGAATTTAGCGGATCGATTGACCATTTGTCCTTCGCTTCGTCTGTTCGTTGCCAATACGAAGCATTCTGGGAGCGAACGGTAACAGACGATGAAACATGGATACTTTACAAGAACGAGTCCATTGGAAATGCTGAATTTTTAGCAGCTAAATGATCGTTGTACACAGACGAATGTACTTCTGTATATAGGTACTATAGTTTATAGGACAATGCAGAATTCGTCGTATTATCGATCTAATATCTTCTGATTACGAAACAGGTTTCCAACTACGGAGCTCTAACTCACCGAACGTAGAGCGTAGAACGTAGAAACAACGATCGTCGACGTCCACGAGAACTCTCGCCGAAAGCTCTGCAACGAAAGAATGAAATTCTTATTAAACAAGTTGTTACAGATTAAAGGTTTTCACGTTTTCACGTACGTGATAATATTTCACACTTATCAAAGATATTATTTATCGAAGATGTTTATTTATATAAAGATTTATCAAGGATTTATTAAAGGTTCGTTATAGGTTATTTATTATCTATTAAAGATAAAGGTTGTAAATACAATATCTTGCAGTTCTATCACGGTTCTACAGTTCTTGTTAATTAAAAACTTCTTATGAAAACGAAAAGCAGGTGACACACATTCGACACTCCTCCTTGGAGTATCGCGAGAAACGTTATACCCTGTCCCTAGTCGTATCGATGTTAATTAAATTAATTGCAAGAAACGTTGCCTCGTTCGTCGAATCAAAATCCAGAAAAGCTGTATTCCACTAACGAGTTACAAACACATTGAACGAATTTTCGTATCAATCCGCTTGTTCGAAAATTTCGCTAGAGATGCATTTTCACGTTGATAATAGAATACATTCTTTTATGTTTCGGTGCCAACGATCGATCGGTCCGTTCGTCCTAAACGCACCAAATATTTTGCGTCAGAAGAATCAACGACACGCGTGTCTCGACCGATCGCCACGATGCTTAACCACGCATCGGTCGATGCATCGTATTCTTTCAATTAACTCCTCGAAAACTTATTATTACGGCGATAACTTATTCGTCGACGAGGTATTCCCTGGACGTTATTCTCGACGTTCGAATAAAACAAACCGAAGCTTGCTCGTGGAGATACGTAGACAGGAAGTAGCCGGAAGCAGTCCCCGGTGACTCTTTTAGAGATGGGGGTCGGGTCCAGCGAGGGAAACGAGCGTGTCGTACCCGTGAGCTTTTCTTCTCCCATGACGATCCTAAAAACCGATGCACCATTCCAGCCTGCTGCAACCCTTCCCCATCCACCCCGTTCATCGTTGGACCGTCCCTCTAGACCGGTCTTTACAAGCTTCTTCTCTCTCGAGTGTTTATGGATCGGAGACGACACTTGGACTCGCTCGGGTTCCTTCGTCGTCGTGACTTCGACCGACCTTCCAGGAATCGTAACGAGGCTGGCCGGGCCGCGTGTTGCGCCACCATTACTTAAAACTAAAATTAGTTCCTCGAGTGTACCCTTGTGGCCTAGCTACGCCGAGCGGGAACCGTTGGAAATTGTTAGACCGTATTGGCAGAGTCCCGGCGCACGCGCTGCCGTACAAACGAAATCGTTGGATCGCGATTACGTTGGAATGCACGTAGAATTTCAGCATGATGGTCGGACTATATAGCGATACCTTTACAAACAGTGGCAGATACATTTGAAAGAAGGTATAGGTCAGATTTGACCGAAAAATCGGCTCTGTTTTTCATCTTTTACAAATTCAAACGATTTTTCACGATTTCTCGTACCTACGTATTTCGTCGGCCATCTATAAATCCATGTCTTTTTTTCACTACTTTTATTCCTTTTTCGAAAAGGAAAGGATAGAACTGCTTCTTTCTACTTCTCGTTTTCTTTAAACGCGAAGACCCAGAGAGGCAGAAAATTCGTACGCGTTTTGCCGGACGATCGTGCAGAAATTCCGATGGCCGTATGATTACCAGACAGATGCTCGGCGCGGCACTTTCGTTTCCTCGTTCCTCGTTGGGTCCGCATATCTTTGATCTTCTAAAGCGTCACATCGAGCGACGCATCTCAAATGGAAGGGAACAATGCATTTAAATGGGGACGATCCAAGGCGGAAGTCGTAGCTGGGTCGCGTGCACTCTCGTCCGAGCATTCGGCTACGAAACAATTCGACATAGTTTTCTCCCTGCCACCGTCCAACTGCACAGTTTTTTCGCCGGAAACCACTTAGAAATATTAAACTTTGCCACTCGTGACAAGTCACGCTATCAAAAGTTACGTATCAAAGTGGAAAATGATTAGGAACGAAAATCGCGTAAGGGGAATATGCGAGAAATTGTTATCTTTTGCGATGCTGTGCGTTGGATGATGTAATAAGAGACTGGAGCAGTTCTATAGATGACTCGGTCGAGAAAATTAGAGAAGAAAATTTCTCCGGAAAGTTGCTTGTACATTAATTACTTTTCCCTCGTCATCTTTCATTTTCTTCCTTTTCTTTTTTTACATAATTAGAGACTCTTTTAATTCAATTCGGAAGGATTTATTCATTCACTTTTTTTACTCTTGAGATAGATCAACGTAGAGCGTAGTAACTCCGATGCGAGATGAAAGAATTTGAATGTGCGTGAAATTGAGATTTGCAAAAATAGTCAAAGAAAAAAATTCGCTGCTCTATCCATAAAAGATAAACATTTTTATCGAGAACCCCGAGTAATAAAATTAATCGTCTAAATTTTCCAATAATCCCCTTTTCGAAAATAATTATATCGCGATATAAATTCATAGCTATATTACGAGAGTTAATATACTAATTAATATGGTAATTAACGCAGATTATTAATCCGACGTTTTGTCGCTAAAGCTCATTAATATTTATTTTCTTTATGATATTTCGCACATTTTCAACTTACCAAGAGATGGTATTTAAAAATGACAGTGCCAGTGGAGTATGAAAGTTTAATAATACCTATCTTTAATCTAGCTTCGTTGAATTAATCCGGAAATAAAATTTTTTCAAGTTGCCTCGTATCGAATCTCTGTGACCGGATCTAAAATGGCAAAAAGCGTGATTCGAGTCTCTTCGATTCTGCTATTTCGCAAAACGTTGGGCTCGCACGTCGTTGATCTATGGCGTTCTAACTTGATTTATCAGGGCGCCCGGATGATATACTCCGATATTCGGATTTGAAATGATAATGCTACTAGCGTGGTATTCGACTGGCTGATTGACTATCGGTTTATTAAGTTGAAAACGGCAATACCAGGGATTCGAGTTGACTACCTTTCTGTCAAACGTTGTCAATTGATATGAGATAGTAGGTTCGAGATATTCCTGAGTCGAATCGAACGTATCTTTAAATCGACGGAAATGATTTTTAAACGTATCTCGTCAATTGGTCGGATATCATATATGTATTCGTTATCGGCAATTACGAGAAACTTCGTAAAAAGATATATACGCGACACATTCGAAAGATATAAATCTGAATTCGCGATCAAGCGATCGACGAAGCGTCGAACCCCAAACATCGCCCTTCATCGAAACGTCGTCGCTAATTACGTAAAAAAAGGGAGAGAAGAAAGAAAATGAAAGGGTATTATATACATATATGTATACGAAACTGTGAGACACGTGCTGTGACGAATGACGAACGCAACGGCGATAAATCAACACTTCCGAAGTATCGTCCGAAAAAGCGCGCGAGCCCCCAGATGTTACTTCCGTTCGTTCTCCGTTGTTTAAACACCGTCCACGGGATTTCCTCTCTCTCTCTCTGTCTTTCTCTCTTCAACGAAGTCGCGCCCGGCCAACAACCCAATTTTTCGACTCGAAAAACGCGGTCACACGGCGCGCCGCAGTCTAACCGGGTAGAGACGCGAGACCAAACTTTCGTAATTCGCACAGACGCTGCGGAAATGTCAACTGGAACAATCAACGCCGCGCCACGTTGCAACGCGTGTCCCACGGGCACGATGGGCATTCCTTCCGACTAGCGACTGTCAGACTGGCCCTCGATTTATTATGCATTCCGTGAACAACGGTGATTACGAAATTGCACGATGGAAATGGAGGCTCCGGACGAATCGTGTTCGAGCTTGAACGCTCGAAACTTCAGTTCGAACGGTTTATAACGTCGACGGATCTTTTGGTTAGGTTTCAGCCGATCGAAGGATTCTAGGCATTGGATTTTTCCGATCTTTTTACGAATCCTACGAAAGTTGTACAAGATATTCGACGGAATTGTATGTTAATTGTGAGACAGCTTTCGCAACGACGACAATTCTGGACAAAAAGAGAGTGACGCTTTAACTCGCATGTAAACTTCGAAATTGTCTGGTACAAACTCTATAGTAGATCATTTATCAGGCTCATTTTATCGTATCGTAAAACTCTGCCCTTTCTTTTTTTTATATTTTCAATTCTTTTGCCTTCGGTTTCCTTTAAATAATAATATAACGATTGTGTTTGACAAATATTCTTCGCTGTAGCCGCTCTAACTTTAAAAACGTAGAGAAAGTTTCAAATATTTTATATTTCGCGGCAAACGCTACGTACATATTACGCAAATCGATTCGCAAGAAATTATTTAGAGTAGATTAGACGTTACTCTCCGATCTACCGTCATTATCCGCGATTTTCTATCCGATTTATATTTTTGAAACACGCGTACGTATGCACACGTACGCGAGTAGGACGTCAACTTTGTTCTATCCAGCGAGTCACCTAACGACACGGTGGATCTCGGAATGTTCGACGAGTTTGAGCGGCGAATTACTCGAGGTTTTACGAGCAACTCGAAAATTTGCGATTCCAGCGATAGCTTTCGGTAATTTCCGTTAAAACCGCCCTAAATTAATTTCGCTTTAGTCAGCGTTCAAAATGTGCAGATTTGGAACTTGGAAGGCAACTTTGAATTTAGCTATTACAATTTAACTCTGAATCATTCTTAATCCAGAACGCGTTATGTACACAGAGATCTCGAGAAATTGCTTGTGTAACATGGTTGCAATGGAGATACTAATTTGTAGTAATTGACTTTGAGATTAGATCGAATCCGTAATACGCCTCGAATAAGAAGAAGAAGGCTTGAACGCGTAATACATTTAATACGCGTTATATCGTTCTTTGGTCACTTTTATTCGTTTCTAATCGATGATCGTTAATGGCGTTTTTAGAAGCAATACCATTCTCTCGCGTCTTTTTTCTTTCTCTCGTTTTTCCTCTTGCCTTGCTGGCAACGTGTAAACGGTTACTTAGTAGGCAAATAGGTCGGCCAATAGGAACTTATTTCTGCGTCACGAGAAACAAGGGAATTCCCTGTGTGGCTGTGTACTGTGCCGATGATATCATCGCTCGTTCAATCATGGCTCCAGATACACGTGCGTTCAGGACCGTGACTAAATATACGAGAACCCAATCCGTTTTGTTCCTCCTCTCTATCTCTGTTCTTTAAGTCTGACTCGTTGCCCCTGGCCCCGTTGCTCGACCAGTCGATTCACTGACAATGAGATCACAAACACAGCGCAAAAAAACACTTTCTTCCTTTGCCGGACGACTTGGACAAGGTGCTCGCCAACCATGGAATCGCTGGCGCGTGGCTGCCTTTCTTCGGTCTTGAAGTCTCGAGCAACGGGGTTGTTGACACTTTTCGAACGTCATTAAGAACAACTGTATGTATATATAGGTTGTTCACACTGTCTTTGCTGTTTCGAGTATGGACGTTATATCAACGTACATAAAGTTGACTTTTAGTTGATTATTGCGATTTATTCGAGAAAAATACTTTCGCGTTTGTAGTTATCCATTTTTAATGGGTTTAAGAACGTTAAACGTTTCTGTTTGGAGAGTTGCTTTCAAAAACTGTTTTAGTCGCGTTTCTAGCCAGAGGATACCGTGACGTGGAAAGTAGCAGAAGGCAACCGCCACGAGAACTGCTCCCATTAAAATGGTTTTTTAACCTACGATACATTCACGAGTTTAAAGTAGCTCTCTTCGTAATTGCTTTTGTGTAACTTAATTGGCCCGCGGCAATGCTCCAGAGTAACGTATTCCACTCGCAAAAAGGTTAAATATAATTAAAGCGTATGAAAATGACGTGTATCAGAGCACGGTGCAAAGTCTTAGAGCTCGTATCACAAAAACAGAAATCTTTCGTATTTAGAGGGACACTTGGTAGTATTCGATTCTATGGTTATTCTTACAGGAGTATTTAACTCGAGAATTATTAACGTCGTAGCTTTTGTCGTTATCGATTTCCAATTTATAACAATTTGCAGTTCACTGATTTTAGGAAAATGTATAAAATTAAACCAAAGGAAATATCTAATTGAAATATCATGAAAAAATGTCGGCTTTCATTAATTCCAATACAAATAAACGTTACGATATCGAGTTTATAGAAATTTCATTTATATATAAAATTTTCATTGAATCGAACGAGAATTAATTTTAGAAGCTGAATCGTAGAGTAGAAAAAGATGAAATATGCTATTTTATTCAGATTGTACAATGAAACGTTGACAACACCGAGTATTCGTGATTGAATAAACAAAACGAAAATGTTCAAAACTGTGACAAATCTTTTTATTTATTTCGTTATTTCGTTTCGTTACGTTCTATCGTTATGTTTTTCCAGGCTTTTTAAAATACGCGCTGCGGCAGTATTTCTATGAAAATTTTTCATCAATTTTATTTGTTGTATATGCGACGGAAGTTCGGAACAAAGCGATGAAAAAACTCAATGAATAATAATTAAATATGTAATTGCTTATTTTGGCGTAACGTTTTCATATTTTATAACAAACACGGATCGTTGGTTTTTTTAATGAAAATAATTTTAAAAATATTTTTTCTTTCATTTCGATCCGGGTAATTCTAACGAATCCTTGAAAGAGTGTACAGAGACATTCGCCAGTCCTTCGACATCGTTGGTCAAAGGAGCGGCGAAATACAAGCGCAACATCGCCGGAACAACGATGGCTTTGTATAGATCTCGTTCCAAACGAAATTAATATCGCGTTTCAGGAACGCGTTATATTTACTTTAAATCGAGAAACGCGTATCGATCAGCGCAGTTTCACACCGTAGGTGTGCTTGCGCGTACATTTCGCAACGTCGATAACTGTTCTCGTACACCCGGAGAGCTGTTACAAATATTTGAGAGGTGACCGTATGGTTCGAGCAAATGAACCAAGTACAGTGGAAGTGACTTTAACATTAACCGTACCGACGCTTCACATATACCTATTTTTAGCCGGTCAATTTCGATTTGCTAATATTCAGACACAGAATTTCATCCATCTGAATACTCCTCGTTTATATTTTCTACGTTTTTCAATAACTTTCTCATTGAACGCGGAGATATATTCAGGGATAAGACAGAATACAAAACCAATGTATCGAATTCTATGAGATTTGTTCTCCCCTTGGCGTATTTGACTTCTCGTAGGCTTCGATCTGGGCTTCGTGACTCTGAAAATGATACTGTATTTAGATTTCGTCTAGCTATAGAGAACTCATTACGGAGGGAGTATATTTGTGAGAAGTATTCCTCGAGAATCTGCGACAAGACTTCGTTGTGTTTATGCGTTACCTGACACAGGGTCTGTCAGATTATTCAAGCGCTTACGACGAAGCCATACACGCGCCGCATTCAGATGTCTACAACTATAGCTGGCTGGCTAGATCTACTTGAGTTCAGAACCGAGGACCCAGACGGAGAACTTTAGAAAAAGCCGTAAATTTGTCGGCAGTAAACGAGTCAGGTGACGAATTTTCCTCGGTAAAAAGCAGAGAAAAGATTGAGAAATCGATTAATCGGATAATAGAAGAACGTACATAAAGTTAGACGAACGGAAGAAATAAGGATGATAATATTCGGTCGATCGATGAGAACTTGACCAATTATCGTTACGATATGGTGGCAAAGTAAATTTGCAGATTATCGCCACTGCTGAGTCGCTGGAAGTCGACGTGAAAAAGTGAAAATATCCTTCTTCGATGTTACAAGAACATGTGTAAGATCTTTATCGTCGTTCGGCCAGTTTTCCGAAACGATTCATCGTCGGCTCTTCACAGCGTTCGCCGACAACAGCTCGACGATATTTAAACAATTATCGTGCTCGGCTGACGCAAATGCACAAACAGCTATGATATCGGCTGATAAAAGGCCGACGAAAGAGTTGCCGAAGGCAAGAACTCTGAATGGTATGTGGTCTGGATGTATTACAAGCGAAGCCCGAGCTTCGAGTCATGTTCACGGTTAAATGGCCTGTAAAAGACGAACAATGCGATTGTTTGAAATATCACGTGTCTCGGGTCGGGGTCGTTTAAACATCGTTAACGGGTGGTTTTCTGCGAAACGGAGCGGCTGTTGGGCGAACGCGATTTGAAATTCGCGCAGATGAAATTCAATGACAGCGGTTTCGTAGGACGATTGTTCGAGTCCGAATTAATGCGCGGATACCAGAAGTTTCCAAAGTTCGGACCCAGACGTGCTTCTACCGCTGTCTGCCGGCCCCGTTGCATTTCCGCTGCTTGAAAACTTCGAAAGTTGATATCGCCGCATTAATTTGACGGAATGCTTCGCTAAAGCGAGACGTTCGCGTTGGCTTGCCGCAATTCCGGCAAACAACCGGCGAAAAGACAACGCTCGTCGTTCTGGATCGATCTGTATCGATCTGTATCGATCGGTCGCCCGTATAATGCTTTGAAACGCGTTCTTCAACGACATTTCTGGCCTCTGAAATATGACTGTTCGTTTCGAATGTGGAAAACAGTGGAGACGACTCTCGCCAAGTTTGTTCTTATTTTAAAGTAGCTATCTTAGTAGCCGAATTTCCATGATCTGTTGATCGTCGAAGCCGCAAACACCGTCCTTGTCTTTGAACTTGTTACGGTATTTTCTAAACGACCGTTCGAATAATTTTCTTCGCGAAATAAGTGTACGTTTGGATGAAATACGCGTGGCAGAATTGGCTGACGATAACGCCAGAAATACTCGAAACTTGGATCCTTCCACGTAAGAACTGTCCCTTCTCTTTCGCTATAAAATTCCGGCTTTGGAAACAGTCGGTACAACTGCAACGGCTGGCTGTGTAGTCCACGTGCACAGCTTATGGCGTCCAGTTCTAAAGGGAGGAACCAACGGAACGAGGGTGGAGGGAAAGGAGGAAGTCGAAATGTTTATCGAAGTTATTCCGGGGACCGAACGAACGGTCTAACATAAGCAAACTTTGCCGTGAAAGGGCAGCAAAAGCTGATTATGCCTGCTCGCTTTACATCCTGGCGAATTAAGACGACCGCACCAGTCGTCTGGGCGTGTCTGCTAATTATATTTTTTCATTAGCGAAGCCGTGCGCGGTGGAAAAAAAATGAAATATCCTGGGGAGGCTGCTGGTCGAGACAGTACTCTGAGGAAACAATAAATTCTGCAACATAACCGAGAGTGTAATTATTCGGTATTCGAGCATACGATTCGAGTTGCTTCTACGTCACAGTATCTCAGAGTGTATTTTCGTGACTTTGGTCGTTTCTCTTTCCACTTATTTTTACGCTTCTTGCCAAATGACAGGATATTTTTATTAGGTAAGGTCTGATTCACTGGCAAGTAGTCGATTCTTCGGATTGATCCGCGTGCCTCAAGTTGGACGACTTTTTAGGTACGAACGCGTATCGTTGTTAAGCGGATTTTAACTTTTGCTAGCACAATACGTCGTTTTTTATCGGATGATAAAGCGGGATTTATTTCGAAAAATGTCAGCCGTATGTATTTCCACTGCTTGCTTTGTTTCAATAAACTACGGCTTCGAAATGTCCTATATTTTCTAGGATTCTCTGATAGTTATTTATCGCGTAGTTACACTCTGGTTATCGACGCGAGAGGAATAAAAAATAAAACGGAAAACGAAATTCGTTTAGCTCCAACGGCGTTATTCTCCGATAAAATTTCGCGAATAAACCGCTATTACAATATGGACGAGCAAATTTGTTTTTGCAAAAGTTGACTTATCTGTCGAACGATAAATAGCTTCGAGCGAGCAGCTAAATATTTTGGCGAACGAGTCACGAAAAACATGCGGTTTTTGATTACAGATAGAGTAATAGAAAAAGAAAAAAAAAAGAAGAAAAGAAAGAAAAAAATAGGAGAATAGCAGGGAAAAGAAACGGTGCGAAATGTTACTCACGCGTAGTTAGTGGGAAACTCAATTTCGAGGATTAACGATTCGTAGTCTTTCGAGGGTGCAATCGCTTTAACGCGATACTGTTCTTTCGCTGGCTATCTCCCTTAGCCGGAAGCGAAATGAAGAGATATTAAAGATGAAAGAAACACGAGGATAGATAATTCTCCGGTGGTAAGAAGCGCGATGAAAAGACCGAGGTGGGAAAGGAGAATAAATGGTACACGATGTTGCAGCTGTTGCAATAATCCCACCGCTCTTATCTGTGTGTATATCGTGGATTGATAAGGGTAACGCTGAAAGTCAAGGAGATTAATTCGGTCCGATGAGAAAGGGAGCATTGTGTACGGTGGTAGGAATATCGCGAGAATAGTTGAACCAATCTCGATTCATTTCGAACGTGTCGAGTATGAATTAAACATGGATTCGATGTTCTTAACGATGCTCCGAAACGACGTTCATAGAACGGCGAGTAATTATCGACCGAGTTAATGGAAATAACCTTTGCCTCTGTCGAATATTAATAGAGATAAATCAAAGAGCAAAGTGTACGTAGATTTAGGGCGAGGAGACTTTCGTGCGACGCGAAGACGTTGATTCGACGCGAATTCGAACGAAAGTTTGTTCATAGAAAATACGCTTCTTCGGACGCTTAACGCGCTCTTCGAGAAAGTTGGCGTACTCCAGCCGCGCGAAAGGGACATTAAGCTCCGATCCAGGCAAATATCTGTTTTCAAACGTCCGTTGGATATTTGCACGCTCGCCTGAATATTCAGCAGCGGTCGACGAGCTCGCGCGTGTACGCGAGTCGTGCATGAATACAACCGTACAGATATTATACGGCCATTTACATAAGACGTGGGTGACGTTCGCGTGGACATCGGGCGTAGACGTCAGCCTCCAGAACCGGTGGAACGGCGGAATTTTCAACGACAGGACGGCATGCCCGTGGAAATTCTCTAACGCCAGTTCAGCGATGCTAAATAGCCGGATTTGACCGGATGCTCGAGAGAAATCACGCCACTCTACAGGAAGAGAAAGAGAGAAGGTGAAAACCATGGTACACCGTTTGCTTGCTCGAGCACCGATTGTTTGGACGAGTGGCCGATTCAAGAGGCAAAAATAGGGTTCTCGCTTCCGGGGGAAAGATCGTGATAGGGGATCCTTGCGTGTGTGGTTAGGAGTTGACTCGTTACCTTACGGCTTTTCGGCTAGATCAGCTGCAAACCGTTTCTTGCCATACGAAATGAATAGCGAATAGAAAACGAACGAGAAGTAGATCGAAACTGGTTGCATGGTATTTTTTATTTTTGCCTTTATAAATCGAATGGAAAATCCTTTGGAAAGTTAATCCTTTGTAACGTTATTGGAACGACTTGGCGATCCTATATACCGTACCTCTATATCTCTATATCTCTTAAATATCATTTTATTCGAAAATCTAGAAACCACTTACCGGTACTTCTGGACGTCGATCCGATATTGAAACTACTATGAGAGAGGCAATTTAAAGAACGACGGCCAATCGATATACGTACCGAATTATCCAAAGCATATTCGGTTACGTAGTAAATTATAAATCCGCGTTACATTTTAGAGCCGCCTTCGTTGCCTTACGCGTAATTCGAGTCGAACTCGTGGTACGGGCTACCAGTACGCTACCAATGGATTACCGAATACAATCGTATTTCGGTGTTCCGTTTCACACGTAATACTAAGACGGAAATGAAAAAAGACCGATACTCCGAGAAGCTAGATTTTCATTTTCCGAACGTATTTCAAGTTACAAGGTCTTTCACTCCAACGAACGACTTCGTTAGGCGATCGGAAACTCCTGTTGCAGGCTCTTCTCGTTTACCGCATCAGCGTCGAACGCGTTTCGAAATTAATCGTTGGCCTCGAAGCGTCGAGCAGAACGTTTCACATACTTGCTGCATATCCCTGTCGGTTTATTTCGATCCAATCTGGTGCGACACCGGTGGAATATTTTAACGCCGTAACACCAGGAAATCGAATCGAATTTAATCGGTCGATCGAGAGAGCTTTACGCGCAGCCATTTACGATTTTACTGTCGCATTGCATTCGCGATTTATACGTCTTTGAACGGCGGCCGGAACGTATTGAGATTGCCAGCCGATACTTCCGGTTATATCTACGCCCGTCCTAACTCCCGATGTCAGCCAGACTCGAAAGCCCGTAAAATTATCGACAGTATCCGAGGAAATAAAGACGTCCCTCCAGGCGAGAGACGAAAGTTCGACTAAAAAGATCGGGCCGATTGTACGACGTCAGCGAAACGTTCCTAGAAGACGTTTTCACGGTGAATTGTGCTTTTACATATAGTGCCATCCCTAGCCTGCCGCTCTGCCTCTGGATGGATCACGCGGAAGCAAGTTTTACGTTTCTCAGACGCTACAGCTACCTCGGCATTGGCTGTATTATACGTGTTAGAGATATTGGATGCTTTGGTATTCTAATTTCGTAGCCACACACCCAAGTGCCTCGTTCAAACGTACTATCGAACTCTAACTTGCCACAGACTTCACCGGCAATGTTCAAAGTACCGAATGCGGATTAAAACGAAATATTCTAAAGCAAAGTACGACTCAAACGACGAATTAAAGTCACGACTCAAACTCCTGCGTCCTCTGGTATCGATAGTGGGTTGATTCGACTCGGCTTTTGGGGTTTTGCTTTCGCGCGAAACTGTACGTAATTTATCGTAATGTATATCCGACTTTTCGGCACAAGTATACATATATCGGTGGCGCGAAATCGATATTCGAGGCAGGTGTTCGACCGGTGAAAATCGATCGCATCGATGCGAGTTCGAGCGATAAAACTCGTGCCGTGCGTCAATCGGTGCTAAATTTAGGCTTGGCTTGCACCATAAGCCGCGCCGACTAAATCTGTTTCGGCTATATACTACTACGTTGTTTTGCTTTCAGTTTCCTTCGAAACGTTTTGCTCTTGATAAATTTGACTGCTCAAGGAGCAAACGCATCCACCATTGAACATTCAGCCGCGGAGATTTCATCCATCGAATCTCCGTGTTCTCTGTCTTACTTCCTGCGATTAAGAGAAAAAATCTTGTTGCAAGTTTTACACCACGTTACCATATGGTGCTCTGGTTTGCTTCCTTTAATTATTTGTATATGTTTCAGCAAGTAAAATTCATCGACGATCAACGTAATATCGGAAACAACGCGATGTGTGTTTTAATAATAAACCAATTCTCTGTAATTGTTATTCCAATATGTTAACAGCGACGTAACATGGTAGAAACTTATAGAGGAAATATTTGGTTCCTTTCGGTAGAGGTGGCCTTGAGTCTTATATACGAGTCTCGATATTAAGTATTAAGGAAATTTCTTGATAAACGGCCTCGATATATGAATCGAGTCGTCAAAGATACAGGATATCCTTCTTTGTCTCGTAATCTTTAAGGTAACCAAAGTATCTTTCAAACGATTCTCGACTCAGCCCGTAGAAACCTATCCGCTTCTTAACCAACGCAAACGTATGACAAAGCCTGGGACGATGGTACAAGAAGATGCACGATCCACTGGATCCACGGTCCACGTAGATCAAAGAGTAGATCCATGATCCAAAGAGGATTACGTAACCAGCGATGAGAATCGGTGGAAGTGCGTACCGAGTCTGCGGCTAACCACGCTACAGGGCGTCGTCTGTCCCGTAGATAGCGACGGTAACTTGAATTTGAATACGTGTACGCCCGTCTGCCACGACGTATAATCGTATCTTTGGCTGTGCGTGTGGCCAGTGATTTGGTGTGTGCACGCGTAAGTAGATAGTTGTGGTTCATCGTATTAATCCTATTGCGGTGCAAACGAATCAAGGGAGTGGCAATCTGATCCACGTAACGCTATACTCTCAGCTTCTCGCTCCTATTCGCGAGTATCGATATCGTTAGAGACGGATCGAGAAACGGATTTCAAGACCTTTGTTTCGCGATGACACGATTGTCAACGTCTACGATCACGTTGGTCGAGTTTGAAACAAATCTTCGATTCCGGTCATCCGCGTTTGCGTTAGACCTTTGTCGATTAATTCTCGTATAGCTTAGATAGCTCACAGATCAAGGAGAAAACCTTGGTGAAATGAATTTTCGAGACGCGAAACTCTCGACGGTCGGTCGTACACCGGCCATTTCCCTTCGCCCGCTATGTACACGTCGATCTCGTGAAAACTCTGTTTCTTATACTTATGAAAAATCAGCGTTCGACCGTGGTCCATCGATAACAACGCGAAACTCGCGGCGTTTTCCATTATACGAGGCTGGAACGAAAGAGTCGAAGGAGGTCGCGCGGCAAACAACGGCGATACATATCCAATTAGCGAGAACGGGCCACTCGCCGGAATAACGAGCCACTGAAAGAAAATGAACGCGTCGTGGGCGTGTTGGCTGGTTATTCCGTGCAGCCCTTCGGCTCGGAGACACGGTGCCGTGACTCGTGTCGAAACGTTATTGCCGCCAGTCTCCGGAGAGTCGAAACGATAAGGACACCGGTTTCGGATGGTTACGTGACATTTGAGGATTGACATTAAGACGGCCGAGGCCGTTGCGCCGCGGCTCCCCATTCACGGCGACATTTCGTTAATGCCACCAGCCATGGAGCCGTCTTTAAGGGCGCTTTTTACGAGAAAATCCGCCGGAGACGCGGCAAGCCCTCACCCGTTGGTCTACGCTCGTATAAACCTGTGCGACGTAACTGCCGGAAGAAAAGGAGAAGCGCGAGTCACTGCGCGAGACATTTTCCAACGGCCCGATTTTTCCTCAGAGACGAATACACGGTCGAGTAAATTGTTCATCGTAGATAGTTTCGCGACCTGAGAAGACTCGCGATCGAGCGGACGTTCCATCCAATTAACAATTTCCAACGTTATACGACGCGTACGATAAATTTGTTTCGTTGTTGCTTTTACTCTGCTCTTTTCTATGGCCATAACGTGAATTTTAACCCTTTCTTAGAGATGGCTCGCTCTATACGAAAGCGCGTGGAAGAGGGTGCAGAACGGCCATGTATTTCGATAGGAGACCCATTCGAAGAAGCGTGCAGGGTCGTCCATATATTCGTGGGGTGTGATGTTCGCGATAGAAGCAGGACGCATACACTGGAACTCTATTATCCATCTGTCTCTCTTCTCTTCTCTCGCTCTCCTTTTTTTTTTCTTTTTTTTTAATACTTCTCTCCATTCTCGTACGTTGGTACCGAGTGATACGAGCTCCTCTGTACCCCCTCACCGTGTCACAGCCAACCGTGTTTTCGAGGATACTCGTATTCAGGGTTGAAAGTTCCCGAGAAAATGATTACCAATCCGGCCGAGTGTCACACCGCGTGAAATTTTATCGACGTAATATTTGTCCCGGTGACAGGTTTATAACGGGGGCAAACGCGAGCCGCGAATCGAGTCGAGTCGAGTCGAGCGAAAAAATTTCGTGCCACGGTGATCGAACGAGCGTTCTACGCCGAGAAAACAACGCCAAGATCCTGATAATAGAGTTTGGATCGTTGCTTTCCAACTCGAAGATATTAACGCGTGAAACGTTGCTCTTCCAATCTGTTAAATCCTGTTGCCCGATACCGCTAAATCGGTACCGTTAAATTTTAATCTATCAACCACGTTGGAAAAGAAGAAATTTACCACGAGCCACGTATACGTATTTACGATACGATCGACGTTATTCATCTTCCGTATAAACGCGCGCTGATCGCAATCTTCGACGCAAAATTCCTTCCTACCTTTGCATCTCGAAACATTCGCGATCGGTATATGTTAATTTAACCTGACACCTACGTTCCATGAATTTACCATTAAATATACGAAACAATTGTAATTCGATATTAGAAAAGAAAGCAGACGGCCGATAGCGTGTATCTGCATAATACAACGTCAGATTTCGTAAGAGCAATCGTGTTATCTTTGCTTTTGTTGAAGATCCAACGTGTCACGGTAACGCGGACATGGCCGGCAATCCGAGTGTTAAAAATGAAATTACAAACGCTGGATGTCCTTAATTAGTCGTAATATACGTGCTTTAAGCAGCGGAACAAGTAGGTCGCGTATCTGTCATAATCAGACTTAATATACTCGTTAGCAATATTTGTTAGATGAAGCAGTGTGCGTAAGAAGATAATCAACAGGTGACAGGTGACATCTCTTTTAATTATCTTGCAATAAAATCGTGGAATTAATATATCCGCCAATTTCAAAACAATTATGTACACTTGGCGTGTACGGTTACGAATTATGCGTGCAGCTCTATCTTCTGTAAAATCGCGTATAAAAAAGGGGATTAAATATCACGAGAGTAGGATACGCGAACAATACAAAGCAATTGGCACGTATAATAGGTATAAATTGTAGGTATACATTGGTATATATATATAAAAGGTATAAATTGAAGTTCCGGGGAGTTCGTACGCCAGTACGAGCGGATGGTTCATCGAAGTTTCAGCGTTTCCTTCGATCCTGCACCGTTTCGTAATACCGCGCGTATTTTTCTTTCCATTTCGCGTATTCTCTGTTTTGTTCTCGATCGAGGCTCGCGATATCCTCCTCGTTCCCAATTTCCTCGTACTCGGTACCAACAAAGAGTAGCAAGACATCCTCGCGAACCACGCAGCCGAGTCGGATCCCGAGAACGAACTTCAAAGTATCAAATTTCGATCGACATTTCAAACGAATTCGTGCAAAATCCGAAAAAGGAAAAGCAAACGGCCGCTTTATCTTCTTGCCCGTCAAATACACGGCCCAGAGTAACGTGGCCGAGTAGGCTATGCGCAAAAATACGCGCAGTGTGCGAAGTTTGCGACGAAAGTCGCGAGCAACGATTCCCGATTTTACGCAGACCCTCGTTCTCCCTGCCAGCCGGTTTTAATCAAAATGACAAAAAACAGCCACCTCCGGCGCAAATAAAAGCGCATCGCGCGTCCGAGTAGAGCGTTTATCCGCGAAAGAGTTTTGCAATCTACGCTTAATAGTTACGACTGTGCATGCCACAGTGCCACTGTTTGTACCGATCACAGACCAGAGAATTAACGGAATCGCGAGAAGGTTGCGTAAGCCGGTTGCGAGCTATCTTCTCAAAGTTTAGCGCAAGTTGCATTAGCTTCCGTTTTTACTGCTTTTCGACGATTTTTTGTAAAACGGAACGTAAAGCGTTCGTTGGACGTTGTTCGAAATTTTCCAAGCCTGATTTCAGAGTCAGATTTCCCTGCTTCGATTCGAAGGAGAAGCGCAAGAGGGAAAAGAAATTTTGTCGCGCTTAGCGTGCAACTTAACGTCGCGTCGATTGCCTTCCATCTTCGCAACGTATATGATCCACCATGTAACGTGTAAAGCAGATACGAGGATGAAGCTATATCTATATAGAGATGCAAATATTGAAAATCGATTAGGATATCTACTTCTTACGAACAAATATTTTTCAACGTTCCATCTTCCTCCTCCCAACGATTTCAATTTTCTCTGTCAATTTTGTCGATTCTCGTCATCTTTTCTTCGTACCATTTGCGCGTTAATAAAATTGGCCTTTGTACGCGGCAAGTTCTATATTTAATTGGTTTCGTAGCACAAATACGAATATTCGTGTATAGTTTTGTTTGGTAACAGCCGCGTAGTTGTAGCAAATCGAATGTACGTACGTACCTACATATATAGAAATTGTTCGACCAATTGGTCGCGCATTGTACAGTTTTCGTTTCCAGTTTTCATCGAATCGTATCGTTGCGTGATTTGATTACGAAAAATTAAGAACGTATAAGCGAAAGCGAGAATTCTTGCAATTTTTCGAATCGAGTCGTGAATCAAATTTGCATCGCGTTCCTCGAGTAGACTGTGTAAATAAATAACGTTTTGTTTGTGATCCTATTATTTTCTAGAAAGAGAGAGCACGAAGAACATAGTACGAGACTAAGATTACGGATTTCATATTTAACACGAAATCTTAAATTTTTATCTTGGATCGTTTAGAATTCGCGATTTTTGAACGATAAATTTTTTATCCATAAACAGCTGAAAAACTTACGTAAGCTGATACGTACAAGAGTCTGCCATTTGTTGGAACGACATCGTGCAATGAATTGTCCGCGAAGTCGCAACAAAAATGAGAGAAGATCTGGTTGGAATTTCGAGCGAGTATAAAATGGCCGAGCTACGACGTTTCCTTGGAAACTTTCTTCGTTTCTTCTTCGACATATGCACGAATGAATAATCACGCTAGATACAGAGATAGAACTGCTCCATTTTCGCTTTTATCGGACAGCGCGTTTTTCGTGGTTGATCGTTGGCCTGATTTCCAGTGGCCTCACGTTCGGTTTACCAGCGGAGCTTCTCTCTTTTGCGCGATACGTGCGTCGAGATAAAGATTTACCGCGTTTCGCCAAACAGCCATGTCGCGAATAAATATTAGATTACGCGAATAATGTGCTTCTGCCAGGGTGAACGCGGAATAAAGTCGCACACGCCTCGCCAACCAACTAGCCGATCGTTGCTCGTACTTCGATCCAACCAATTCGTGTACCAAATTGAACGTGAATACGCTGATCGTGGAACCACCACACGTTCCACGTCCAATGGATGCAATTCTAATGCTAAATCGCTGCCGAAATCAATAATACGTTTATCTTGGAAGAATCCCGCGCGATGTACACCCCCGTTTATAAATACGACAGGCTCTCTCTTAAATTCCGAGTCGTGTTCCAGCTCGCAACGTTATTGTTGCAATACGCGCTCTTTCATTTAACTCGATTATCGACAATTTTCATTCGTTTCCGATGAATTTCTTTCAGCGACCAAAAACACTCCGTTGTTTAGATAGCGTAAGACCGAGATATGCAGCAGATATAGAGAGGGCCATCAGGTTCCGATCGATCCGCGTGTTAATCTACACGCGCGTGTATCTACGCGCTCCCTTATCTATTCATCTATCCGTTTCTCCGTCTATCCCCTCTGTCCTGTCCGGCTGTCGATGACGGCTTATGCAATGCCGGAAACTGATCGGATTCATTGGGGCGGGTAATAATATTTTGCAGGGTCGAGCAGGTTCGTTCAGTCTGGCCGGTTCCCGTCCCGTGAACAGGTCGTATCGATTAGCTCCCTATTTCCCTTCTCTTCACCCCACCCCTCCCATCCCACATTCATCCCCTTTCTTCGTTTTCTTTCACGTGTCTTCTCCTCTAATAGTCTATCGCGTTGCGCTCTTGCGTTCCGTGTTTGCTGCCGACACCTATATACCGCTTCGACCATCTGCCTGAAACTTGGTGAAAAAATTGTCTCGCGTGCTTTCTCGTCCAGCTCTGATGGATAACCGATTGTTGCTTGCCGCTGTTTGCTCAGCTACGGGGCTTAATGGACGCGGAATGTTATGCTATTTGCGGTATCGTTTGATGTATCGGCTTACGGATAGTACCGTCGTGCTGTTCGTTTCCAAGATTTTCGAAGATTTTTCCCGCTGAAAGAGACGGTAAAAGGCAATGGTGTTGTTGGAGAGGGTGCAGCCATCCAGGAGCGTTGATAGGATATTATGCTACATGCTATTATGGTGGTACGAAGCTTATGATATCGCGTTATCGGAGTATTTTGGTCGTGAGTTGGAGATTAGAGGAGTTCCTGAAACGTTGTAGTTATTGACAGCGTATACGGTCGATACATTTTCGTCCGTGATGCATCGAATATTCCTTTATTCGAACGATCCTATCCCCCGGTTAATTGGAATAGCGACGGTGCCATTTGCAGGCGATTACAGGATACTTTGTTGACTCGATCGAGTCGACGAAGGAACATAGCTGTAGGACAATAAGCAACGGGAGACTTGCTACGTGCGTCGAACGCGCGTGTCTTCGTCGGAGGGCAGAAGCAGCGTTAAACCAGAATTACACGACGCTGCGAAAACAAAGCACGATTCTTGGTTGTAACGGTACAAGTACAAATGTGTCCGACGCGTACGTCAGACGTTCGCTGTCACGTCGTAGCGAGATTGCGTAACTCGTGTGATTCGGGTTTAAGATCGCTTCTGTTCCTGATGCAGACGCGCGCCTTGGACGCACGTAGGAAATCCCGGCTTTAGCCGGTTTGTTAACATTCGTCGTCGAAGTAGTTTCAAGAAATATGTATATTACGTTCTTTATCGTATTCAAAACCTGACTTTTATCCGTTCACCGTCCCTGCACATTGTAATTCTAAAATATTCAGTTTAGCGCGGTTTGTCAATTACACGACCGCGTTTGAGATACGATAAAATAACGCAGAACGTAACGCGATGTTACACATATATATATCATATATTAAAAATTTTAACGATAAAGGTCCGATTCAAAATGTAAGCGAATGATGCTTTTAAAAGAGAAATTAACTACCCGTTCTCGGCATTACACGTGTCTGTTTAATGATCTGGGACGACGATAAACCTTGAAATGCTGGCTGAATACAGAACTCCTCAACCCAATTTCAAAATTGTGTCATACACAATAACGGAACGTTCAAAGCTTCTCAGTTGACTAATTCTGTATGCCGTTATCGAAGTTTATTGCGAACTTGCGACTATTTTAGCATTCTGTTCTTTGATGGTACAAGTTGCTCGACAATTTTTGCTTCGCTATATATTTTTGTTAGGATAGTAGGATTCTTCCTGGAGAATCCAAAGATTCGAATAAGAGTCGTTTCAACGTCCGAAACTGTGACAGATTAGGTAGAGAAAAGGCGACGATCGATTATTTGTCATTTATATTCTAAATTCGTATTTATTTTCCAGGAACGCATTGCTCCTTCGTTCAAGTTTAAAAGAACAGCCTCTTTCTCATTTTCCAGATTAATTTAAATTGGCGATGCACATCGTGTTCCCCTTCGAACTTCATACAAACTGTCAAAAGTTTTTATGCGTCACGCATCTATTTTAAAGCGGCCGGTTGCCACAGCGAAGTCGTGCGCTATAAATTTTAATGAAAATATTAAAAGCATAAATAAGACTACGACCACGTACCGCGCTGTTGAGAAATATTCTTCGGGGATTTTAAATTTGTCCGCAAAAAACAAGGCTTCGGATAAAATCGATTCGACCAATGACATTTAATTTAAAATTTGAGGCGATCGATTCGAGTCTGTGGAACTTTTTCGAGAAAAGGTATTTAATTATATAAAATATAGGTATCTCCTACGCGTTTCGGAGTACCCGCGGTGAAATTTCCTAGTTCGAAATATCGAGCTTTCTTTGATCACGTTTCAAACTATCGGCCATTTTCCAATTTTCTCTCCAGTAAAGATATTAACTTAAAATATCAAATATTAAAAAGAGAGCAGCATCGATTCCGTGACACGCCATTTTTTATATTTGTTTTTTTTTCAACATCAAAGCGGCGAATTTAACCGAAACCGATGCAGCTGTTCATTTATGAAAAAGCCCCAGCCTCGTCTCGTATTTCCACAGCGCGCGACGCGATGTAATTCCTTTCGGGCACCATCGCTCTGTAATTTTCATCGGACAAACGATGCGCTATTGTTCCCGGTGTTCCAGAGAATGTTTTCTGGGTCTTATCCTCTTAGGTACATCAAAGTGCCAGGCGACGAATGGTGCAAAAATTACGTGGCGCATTGTGAATTTCGTTAGAACCGCGCGACCGTTATATACGAGCTTTTACATTCTGACGCCGTCACTACCAACCATGAATCAACCTCTATTCGAAACAAATAAACTTTATTTAATTTCACCAGCGACCATGCCTCGTTACTATTCCGGCCGTTCTCGTTTTTCCGTGTCGCGAATCTTTCGACCAATGTATTCTTTTGGAGAACGGTGCGAGAGCGTAATTTAAAAAAAAAAGACGTTAAACGACCCTCCGACGCTATAATGGGAATGCACGAGTTGTCATACTACGAAATCAGGTCACATAGTATAGGAAAACGAGACAAAGAGGAACGCGAATAAAGTTGTTTACTTTGAAGAATGAGTTATCGGCTTTCTATTGAATCTTTCCGTCGTTGGTTTTGCACGCAAAAGAGATCGACGAACCTTCGAATTTCCTAGAAAAGATACATAGTAGTGGAAAAAGGAGGTTATTCGAAGAAATCTGTCAAAGTTTGCGAAGCTTGTAATTTTTTCATGGAAATTGTTGTTGATTATATTTCATCTAGGTACAGTCCTTTATATTCTCTGTTGTCTTCTATACTCTCCTAATCGGCTTATATTCCATCCTTATACTTGGAAATTCGTGGACGTAATACGCTCAAGATTGAAACTGTCTGCTGACAGGACAGTCTTTGTTCTCAGGACGCCCGGTATACCGATGTACGCATCAGCCAGCTGCGAGGCTCATTGTTTTCGGAAACACGCCAGAAATACGAACATAAAAGCTGCGCGATTATTTGAAATTCGTGTCTATACGGATTCATACTTGCGTTAGTTTGCACGGAAATTCAATATTTGTTTAATTATCCCACGCTTTTTCTCATTTTTATTTGCGTTCGTTTCCACTTCGCGTGAATTTCCTTCCTTTCCACGAAATTTCGAAGCGCTCTTGTACGAATAGATCTGTGACGCGAGGAACAACCTAGGAACCCGAAAAGACTCGTTAAAAATTCAAAAGTCCGCAAAAGACAAAGAAACGAAACTTCTCTTAGCAAAGTCTACCTTGGATCAACCTATGTCCGATCGAGACGCGACATTGACGGAAATAAAGCCGCTCTTCGCGATATTTGCAGGCAAGTGTCAAAAACCGGAGGCCTCTTCGATCTCTCAAAGCTCTCCTCTCGACGATCCTAACGCGACGTTTTACGTTCGCGTCTTAATAACGCCATCCTTCTTAGCTGCGTAGCTCGTAATCGGTGATCAGACGTTGCCGAAATCGTTGGGAAAGCGTTCGGTGATCCGGAACTAGCGGAAACTCGTCTCGAAACGTCTCGAGACTCGTCGTTAATCCGATCTCTCCGTGATTCCCGAAGAAAAAGAGAGTCTCGTGACTTTGATCGGCGATACGACGCGATGACACGAGGGCGGAAGAGCGAGAGGCGTGGTAGAATGGACCGACACGGTTCTCGCCCCTGGGAGACTCTTCAATTTTACGAAGAACGCCGGAAGTATATCACTCAGCGGCTCAGACATATTGACACTTTGCGCCCGGCAGGCTTGAGCCACGGTATGCCTTATTAAACTCACCGGTTAAATTATGGCAACCGCTATCGTCGCCGCACCCTCGCTTCCTACTATTCTCCAACCCATCGCCGCCTTTATCCACGCTTCTCCGCCAACGACGCGACACCTCGTTTCAAAACGAGATTAGGCTTTCAGATTCGTAGATCAGGCTTTTCCTTCGATTCGATAGCTGAACCAGCCAATTGTCTTTAACGGACGGTACACGGAACATGTCTTTATTCTTACCTTTCCTCTGATAGCGTCAACGATAATACCTATTTATCTGCAATATGGTATCGCCGATGAAAACACGATTATTCGATGTCGTTTCGTTCCTTCTTCTATCGTTGAATTCCGAGAAAAGGACAATTATATTTGCATTGAAATTTACATCGGGATGGAAGCCAGGAAATCGGTTATTTCCATGAGTTTTTATTCTCCCAGCGATCACACCGTCATTCGTGTTTCGATTCGCGACTAGAAAAACAAGGCGGCGGACTCCATTCCGAAAAATCGAAATGCCAAACTTGACACCGTGCGAGCTCTGTTTTCACCCTTCGTTTCTTTCTTCTGCAGTCTTCTTTCCTTTTTTCTCTCCGTGTCTCCGTCTCTTCTTGAATTCTGTTGCCACCGTGAATCGTGTTCCTACGAGAACGCTGAATTTTTAGCTCGCAAAGGAATAATCCGATTGGCTACAAAGCCAGTTGAGAGTTCGAAATTAAACCGTAACTGAATTGCCCCTTTGCCCGGCAACTCGAACGTGGATCGAAAGTCAGAAAGTGTTTAAGTACACGGGGGTAAGGGAGAGCGATTAACTTGAAAAGAGGTTTATTAAGTTCGTTGCGAATTTATTTCCATCATTTTTGTATTAAACGAATCTTAACTTGCAGCGGATTAACGTTCGCGTAACTTTCCGCTGTACTATCCTTTTGTTTTTTGCTTCCGTTGATTTTCATTATTACTCATATCGTATTAGAAAATCGTCAATTGATCGATTCGTTAAATTGGAACTGAAAATAATCATCGTATTTGTATCTAATACGACCGAATTGATATTTCCAACAGTCATCTTCCATGTTTCGTGAGTAAAACGAAACAAGGAGAAATCTAGCAGTTAACTTCATCCGTAGATCTCTTGAGTCATCGCGCGGGAAAAAACACATTGATATTAACCACGGCGTGACGAAGCTGCTAGCCATAGTCATCAATGGCTGATTCATAATTGTCGATCGACCGAGTTTCCGGCGCTCACGCTTACTTATAATGCCCGCAGAATTGAATTTCGAGCGACGACGAAGCCTCTCTTTTCGGATTCAGCCTGCGGGCATCAACGACGCCTCCTTTTGCCCTGTTATTTCAGGACTGCCGCGCCCGCTGGAAACCTTAAACGTGACTTTTGGATTATCTAATTGAAATTTATGCGGCTCCTGACACGCGCATTCCCTTTCACAACCGTGATAACGTAAACGAACGCCGATGGAAGCGTTTTCCGATGCAATTTATTTCTCGATATCGATGCGATCGATGCGATCGATTCGACTTTCGTAGCTACGTATGTATTTCGAAGAACGGAATGCAACGAAACGGAACGCGCTTGATAAAATCCATAGTAATCGTATTTTTGGGGATATTTATCTAGGTAAACGCGCGCTTGTAGCAAATTTAAACACGTCGAGATTATGGCACAACAGTGGCCTCTGACTTCTCCGCATAAATATCCGATAATAATCTTGCTGTTACATACCCTGTGTCCGTAAAGTGTGTTATTTCGGTTAGAAATTATGTATCGTGCTTCTCGAAACTATGTGTAACATATAGTCTGTACCGTAGCGAGATAAATTAACGCGAATAAACGCGCAAGCGTTTTATTTTTGTAAATGGACGTGCCTTCGAATGTAAGCGTAGTTTAAGTGGCAGTGCTTGAACTTGAACATATGGCGAATGGGACTCGCATATGGGGAATAGTAGGTCAAGCATAATTTCAAAGTCAATTACTATGTTTTTAAGTGGAACGCCCTTCTATCGTATCAGAAGTCGGAACAATGTATCACCGGATATTTCGTTTCGTCTAATGTTTCGTAATCTTGCCGAAAAGGACAAATGGTCGAAGGGACGATGCCTTAACAAGGAACTAGTAAAATAAAATTTCTAAACTTGGTGAACGCGAAACTGAATACGACATTGAAAAGGTTGATTTTGGAATATACGTTGATCAGACACTTTTTGTCTCCTCGATGAATTGCCTAAACTCGTAAGACCTCGCGTCCTTCTTCTGTAATGTCCTGTACGGTATACGGATCGTAAATTCGACTTAGTGGTAGGGAGAAAGGAGCGTGGAAATTTCCTAGGACGTCCGTCACGCTGACTGCGACTTTCCGATAATATCGAACGCCACTCGATGCCCGCAACGCGGCCCTCACCTGGCCTCACCATGGCACGAGGCGATTTTACAGTGCCGCGAAATACGGCTGTTTGAACAGGTGACCCGACAGCTGTTGTTCGCCAGAAATTCCCTACCACCCCTGCTCGAATGCGCGTCAAAACGGACCACGCGTCGACGAATGCTATAATTGCCTGGTTACAAGACATTCCGGTGGACTTAGAACACGGTGCTCGCAAGGTTTCGTCCTTCTCCGCGCGTCGTTACAGGACGAGCGGAGTTTAGCAACCGATTAACAGATACAAAGAGGGATATGTTGGACTCGAGAAGCGACTATTACGTCGCTTTGGAAAGAAACGAAACGAGATAACTGCGCGATTAACTCTGTACGCGTTTGTCGTAGCGAAAGAACGAAAGAGAAGAGAAGATACGAAACCAACGAACGAATAAAATCAAGCCTCGCGCTGTTCCTTCTCCTACGTGAACTTCCTTTAATTTTTCGCGATACACGCCCCTATCAACGATCCGAGACTGAAAATTATGTGTAAAAACGGGCAAGAGACGGTGCGACTGGATCCGCGTCGCAGCTCGGCCTTTAGCGGAATAGCGATACGTTTTACGATGACCTCGTGACGTTAAAGTTGCACGGGGATGGGCCTGAGATGAATTGAAGGGGAAGCGCGGATGGATGCAAGGGAAATGCCACGGGGAGCTGGATTATGCGGCCGTAACTCAGGGTAACCGAGCTTCCACGACCTTACACGTATGCTAAGCCAGGGGAATGAAACGTAGAAAGCGCAAAGTAACCTTAGCACACCCTTCGTCCCCGCCGTCATACAGCAGAGAAGACTCCACGGGGTTAAGCGATGAATTTCATTTTACGGGGTCGACGCCGTTTCTGCCTTTTCCTACGGACGATTTGCGTGACGTTCATCGTCGTGCCCCTCCCGGGACCGAGAAACACCGTGTTCCTCCTGTCCTTTATTTTGATTTTCTTTCACCCCTAAGCGCGATTGATAAGTCTCGTAATTTCCTCGAATCGAATTTAACCAATGCGTTTTCCAAAGAATCGCGTATTTTAATTCTTCAAAATCGATCCCAAGGGGTTTTGCAACAGGTCGCGTAGATCGTCGGAAATATTCACTTGGCAAAATGTACGATTATTAACGTCGGAGCTCGTGTGATTGTAAGCCCCGTCACTTTTTCAGACAAACGATTAGCAGCTATCGCTTCGCTTCGTAACCACGTACGATACGAATTTGGTCGTAATCTAAATCTATCGAATCTCTAGCCTGACGCTTATCGCTCGCGGAGCGAATAGTTGGCCATAAAACGTTAATATTTGAAAAGACTATCTCATGCCGGAGACAAATATGCAAGACGAATTCGTTCTTGATAAAATCAAATTTGATGAATCGCGCGATACGTTTGCGAAAATCGCGATTTTTTTTTATCTTGCTTCGCAATGCCATTCCATACAGATATAGGCATTTGCGGCTGATGATATTTCTTTCGTTGCTTCGAACTGCCCAGAAACGATTGCTCGCGATAGTGTCCCCAATGTCTCTTCGAAAAGGGGGAAAAGGACGTGATAAAATTAAATCGTTTAACCAAGGCGGTTTGCGCTATATTCGATATAATCGAGCAGCATACGTGCGGGCCGAAAATTTCGTTATCGCCTAAACAGCCACCGCTTGAAATGTTGGGCACGTAGCAGGAGTGCTCGTGTCGTCGCGGCGCGGCAGCGACGGGATCGAAGGCGCTATTATCAGCTGGTGGCACGTGCCAGGGCCACGTGCACGAGCAGATGGCAAGGCCCTGGTTGCACCTTGCGAGCCCTACGCACTACGCACCATAATCTCGTCGTTAATAGCGGCCCCACAGGTTCCCAAGACGAAAACGCAGCACAGCTGTCGTTATGCGCCGATCGAGCGTAACGCGGCTATCGACCATTGGGATGAGAAATTGTTCGAGGAATATCGATTTGGTCACCGCAGCTATTACGCATGGACCTGCGAAAGGGGATCGAAGTCTAAAGAAAGTAGGAATCGCAGCAGTATCGTTTGGTCGACAGTTTGCGACATTTGGTCATTTCGATCACGCGGAAAAGCAACTATCGATAGTTAGGGCTAAGGAGTATAGTACAAGTACGTAAAAGACCTGAAAAAGTTGAAACGTGCATTTAAATGCTAAGAACCAGCGAATGTCAGCGCGCGAGGAAATAGCTGAGAACGCAAACACTTGCATTCTTCTATTAATTTTAATAAGGAAACTGTATTTTTGCTGAGCACGGATGTTTCTATAAGCAGATTTATCATATCACGAGCGAAATTATCTGCGCTTATCTCGCGCAATTCGTTTAACATTGCTTTCACGGAAATTGCGGTTAAAGAAAAAGTATAATTTTCATAGAAAAATATATCGAATAATACGATAGATACTTTGCAAGTTAAATTCACGAATTATCAAAATTGATCATCTGCGAATGTGTAGTAAGATTATCACGTAAATATATTTTTAACGGATGTCACTCACCGATTTAATACTCCAGTGTTAATATTCTGTTTCGCGCCGTTATGTACACACCTGCAACATAAAACATAACAACGTCATAAATAATTATGTAAAGGAGAGATATAGATGTATATAATTCCCGAAATGTTAACAATTAACGGACTAACCGTTAACAAGTTCCGTGGCAGAAAAAATTCTACTCTGTCCGTTCGCTCTCCCGAGTGTCGATCTCAATTTCGATCGAAAATTCGAGTCGTGGTTCTGGAAAATGGAAAAAAAGCCCGGACAACGATGGAGGTGTCAAAACTGGGACTCGTCGCACGAATTCCCGAAAGTCAATTTTCATTAGGACGAAATTGGGCTGGACTCGATGGCCTGGGGGCTCGAAACGAATCGAAGCTCGAGCGAGACAGCGAATAGAACGATTGAAACGGTGTGCGAGAGAGAAAGAGAGAGAGGGAGAGAGAGATGCAGCATGCCAAGTTGCGTGAACCCGAATCATAAGTTGGAACGGTGTGTCGGTGTCGGTGCACATGGGTGTACGAAGTTAATTAAATTCGGTCGATTAATTAGGCTATTTGTCAGCCTCGCCGTCGATTTCCAGATCCACCTGGAAGAGCAGGAAACTAACGATAGTCCGCTCTATCGTTCTACGAACGAACGACTATTCTATTCAGGAAGAATTATTAAATGTCGTTGATTCCAGCGATGTAAAGATTCGGCTGAATTTTCTTGCCAGTATCGTATACAATCGACGAGACAAAGGACGAGTTTGCTATTTCCGAGGAGATATTTTTAGAAATTTTAATCGATTCTTCGTAAGAAATTCGTCGACGAGAATGTTGACAACTTTAAGCAGAGGATAAAATTCTAATTCCATTACTTTATGGATACATAAAACATCGATCGCTCAAATTACAACCGTATTTCCACGCTGCCATCTGCGGACAAAACTAATTCAATTTCCCGGATTAATTGCACCATCTGTCGCTTCTTTTATCAATTACAAACTTCCCTTTATATCAGGAAAGATTAACGTCGTTCTATCAAACCCGAAGAGAATCCTCCAGACTTTGATTCGAAGATTTTCATCTAAGATGCTTTACGAGTCGCGTTCTCGGAATTTAAAAAAGTTCAAATTTGAAGCGTAAATTTTATTCCAACGAAACAAAAGTGAAAGATACGTGAAATAATACGCGTATAATAAGAGGAAAAAATGGAAACTTCTATCTGTAGCCGTTTCTTTTTTAAATATTATAACGATGCGTGGCAAAATGCAGCCAGGATGTACGTAGCATTTTCTTGCGACAGATCGCAGCTCACAGCTGCGCTGACAAGAATCTGACATAAATCTTAATTCCTGCGCCATACGAACCGGCCGGTGGCACGTAGAAAATTTCCTGTTACCGGGAGAACGCGAAATTTAAAAAGTCGTCCGCTGGAATTCCCCGTGTCTCGCAAACTCGCGGAGTATTTTCGAGGAATATCGTTATGAACGCGTTGTAAATACACCGTGAAGAATTTTTGCTGTAATTTCTTTTAGCACGTTCGATAACGTTGAACGCAAACGAAGCGAAATAAAGTATTCGACGAGCGATCGCGCGAATAATATTTAAACAACCAAGATACAGAAACGACATACTCTTCGGTACGTTCAGGTTTCGGTACGTTCCTAGTTTCGTTTCTTCCTTAAAATCGACTGGAACCGCTATTTTGTAGTTTCTTGAATCAATTTATTTCATTAGCAGCGTCGTTAAGGGAAAACGATTATGAATGATCAAACGTTAAGGCCGCGTTATAGTTCAATTCATTTTCGAAGCTAACGACGGAAGGTCCAAACAGACCGAAACCTTTGGCCACTCTCGCGATGGGAGTTAGTTACATTAGAAGGAATGACTATGAGTCACGTATATGCGTTTGCATTCACGGTAAATTGCCTTGGTATGGCCCTAACTACGGTCATTAAAGTCGCGCAAACTCCAATGATTACCACACCTTAGGTTTGTCTTGGAAATGTTCCGCTGCCATTCGTAATCGAATGATATTGACATTGTTACTGCTACGGCTCCAAGCAAGGGAAAAGATATCCGATATCGTTACGCTATTTATTCATAATTAGTTCGGTTCTTTGTTATAAACTGTATTAGGATTTACGATCGAGTCTAGAACTTAAATACAGCATAATTATCTGTTTGAAATAGTAACTTTAAATCGTTATTTGAATCCTGGACTAGAGTTTGAAACAAGCGATAGAAGTTGGGTTGAATTATCATTGACCTGTATCACTGATACGTTTCGCACAACCGTGCATTTACACGTACTAATTGATTTTTCTCTTCGTGCACATCTTTGTACATTCTTGCGTATTTACATTTGTATTTTACCAACTACGTAATACAGTAGCATTGAATATTTTTAAACAATATCAGTAACGATTAGCATATACGTTAATTTTAAAGATACGTAAATTTAATCATTTTGCGTTGAATAATTAGCCAGTTATACAGGCTCGTACATAATGAAATTTGTTAGCATGTTATAATCGAATTGAATAATTGATCAAATAGTGTTAAATTATGATACGACTGCTATAGAGCTCGTGTAAATCGATGAAGCTATTCCATAATGCATCCATCGATGCATTATAGAAATTACACAATAAATTTTCCAACGTTAATCCTATTAGTTCTATTAAATCACGGACGTCTTATAATCGAAATATTCGCGTGCTATTAAAAATTCTGTCCAAGTATAAAAATTAATTTCCCGGAATAATACGATAGGAACGTGAAATATAGCAAGGGCAAACGCCGTGTTCAGGGGGTTAACGAATTCATCGCCGGTACGAGAACAAAGGCAGAGGCACCGATGGAAGCACGTGTACCGGCAAAAACCAATCGAAACTTCGTTCTATCGTCGAAACTTTGTTTCTCAGTCTATCCATCGGTGAGATTTCGAACTTGATTATGACGTAACTCCTAATATCCGGTAATCAGCCGTTCGATATGACCCGAAAAGGATGTAAGATCGATAAAACGCGGCTAGCAGCCCGGTTCTCGGACGCTTTTCTTTGCGGAAACAAAGTTCCTGTTGGTTCAATTACTTTTACGCGCATCGTCCCACCAAACCTGCCACTCTCTTTCCTTTCTCTCTTTCTCCTAGAGAGAAAGCTCCACCGTTACGAGTTTTCGTTTCCGCGAGACTCGTTGTTTGAAAACTATGATTGATCGTTCCGGTGTGTCCGGTCATACTTGCACGAACGCCAGCTTGTTTCGTTCCTCCGGTAATGCCTTCCCGTCGAATTGTTTAAACACCGCTCGTTTACGAGGTCGTTTCGTCGCGGTCCGGAGTAATGCGCTTAAATTATAAGTTTATCGCGCAACTTGGTCGAACAACGGCAATGTTCTTCGAGCGTGAAGTATGTCGAATAATTTGTTGGCGAAATATTCGTGTCGCCCGTAAAATTAGCGCTTTGTTTGGAAGTAGGATGAATCGCGTATTTTTTAAAAACAGTCTTCACTTTGGGAAGTCGTAAAGGAGCTGCTATGGTTGCATAATAGTACATATACGTACATGATGGTGTTGCGTACGAAAGAGAAACCGGTAGTTGGCAGATTATTCGCTCGAAAGTAACAACTCGCGGTTAAAATTTGATTGGAGCAAACGATTTCATATTCGCCGATCTAATAGATCCAACGAAAAATAGTGTCTGGATACTTTTGAACGGTAGTGTACATAGTTATTCCCTGGTATTACCGTGTTCACCCGCATCAATGTGTATACCGTATACTAATGGAGGAACCAAGCCCACGGGCCACGATCACGGATGGGTGCGGCATTCTACTTGGGCTAATGCGTGGGTGTGCCGCGCGCGTAACACTGCCTTAAGTAATTGTTTATTGCCGTGTCGGCCACTCTTCGATCCCCCTGGCATCGTTTCCTCGAAACGGCAGGACCCTCCCAGGTTGGGGCTTTATCGCGTCGCACGGTTATCCAGCACAGCGTTCGCGTAATATCGTGCTTCCCGTTCATCCATCGGGATATGCGTGTCGGCCGGCTGTACGCCTATCCCGTCGCGATAGCACGAATATCGGATGTGGCGACCTAGCGACGCGTACCGCTTCACGAGAGGGTACCCCTATGTGACTCTACCGTCACCGGGGGCACCAGGTGATTCTATCCGCGGAGATAAAGGAAAAATGCTTGGAGAAGGTGTCTTCGTACGGAGACTCGTTCTCAAAGAAATTGAATTTCGAAGTCTCGTCGGTGGTCGTGTATTCTATATATATTCTAGTTTTTTCACCGAGAGCTTTTGACGTAGCCACGACATCGTCGATAGGTTTGAACGTTTGTGCTTATGGGAACGTATTTTCGTTCTCGCATATGGAAATTTTAACCGTAATATTTTACTTTAGACCGTGGCCTGGAACGGATTACGTCTAAATGTACAAATATACCTATTTCAATGTACCATTTACGTATATTCTAACGTATCTGTATCGTGCCTAGCACCCGTATAGAGGAGAGATACATCTTAGCTGACGCGCTTCTTCTCGCGCATATATCTTCGAAGATGAATTTCTCGGGATCCGCGGGGATTTTTACTCGAAATTTAGGATTTCGTATTAGGAGAATACGACGCGTAACATTACCAAGATGCGAAAGCTCGTACGATGCATGCACCGGTTATTTTTTAAACGCGTGGCATACAGGAATAATATAGTCTTTCATCGGGGTTTTGAAGCTAATCGAATGGTTGCGCGGGGCTCGCCAGCGATATTTTATGGCAGGCTTGTTCATGGATCGGTACATGTACCGATCGTATATTTGCCAATCGTATATCGCCGGTCGTATATTTGCCAAACTTAGATAAATTTCACTCGAAATACAAGTAAAGGCCAACTATTCGAACTAACGAGTCACGTCGACGCAATGCGCGGTTATAGGGGATTAAAAAGCCACGTTGTGCCCTTATTATAATAGAAAACATGGTAACAAAAGAGAAACAAACGATTCCAATTAATCCGAAACTGCTGAAAACACCGAAAGAACAACGAAGCGGCCAATGTTCCCTTGGAAATTCCAAAGTGGTCGTCAACGAGATTACGCGGCTCGTTACCAACCGCTTACAATGTTCATTTGCCAGCGTCAATACGCGTGCACGCGCCCCAATGTGCATCCTTTATTCCTCGATTGCTGCGGGGTCGAGTCACGTGGATCACGTGTTTACAGCGTGCACACCAACCAGCTCGGACTAATTAGCCGATACGCCGTTTAATTGTTTCATCTGTCAATGGCCTCGAACAGCCTTAAACTCCGCGCAACAATAATGCCGATCAAGGCAACAAAGCCAACCGACCAAAGGAGTGGCCCGTGTGCCGACTGAAAAAAAAAAGACAGAGGAAAAAAGATGAAAATCGATCGAGCGACCACGTGAGGGTCGCTCGCCTAATCGACGCCCCATGTTGCGCAATCTAATGCGAATATAATCGTGGAGATCGATTATTACGTAAAGCCCGATATTCACTCGGACGATGGATTAGAACATTGTCCTGCCAGGGATTGAGTCTGTGTATTGGTTGTTGCTAACTCGATGGGTCGCATGCTGTAGTTAATAGTCGGATGGAAATTAGCAACGTTTGCGTTGATTGGCTGATGGATGATTAAAGTTTTCTAATTGTTGGATAAATGGAGAGTGAAAAGAGATCGGAGCTTGTAGCGTCTCGTCTTTGCAATCTTTCGCAGGTGTCTTTTTTGTACTTGTCCATTTTCCAATATTTTTTTTTTTTTGTATACGTATACTTGTTATCGCACCTTAAGATCTCGTCTACGAATTTTCAACGAGTATTCCGTATTAAAAACGTCATATTAAACGAAAAGACTCTATATCGAAAATAATTTTTCGTTAATGATATTACGCGCTAATCTTCTGGAGTCTTCGGTCGAATATCTTTTCCCGCATCAGCTACATTGGGTCATCGATGTGAATATTTTACGGCGAATCTTCATTAGCAAGGTACGCTGAAATTTTTTCGATACGTCTATTCCCGCGTGTATTTCCCACTGCAATCGATAAATTCCTGCTACCAAAACACGCTGCAATTAGCAAACAATGGAAAAATTGCTGTGAATTTGGGGAAAATATCACGGTAGCTGGTTTGCAATTATACAACTGCCAGCATTTTTATCGATGAACGTACGAACAACTTTTTTTTTACTACGATTTGTTTCGAATAACGATATCGACGATTAATAGAACCAAAAGGGAACAGAAGCCAACTAATGCCTGGATATATCCAATGCTATATCCATATGTTGCATCCAATAAACGAGGTGGAGATGTCAGGGTTGAACGTTCCAGCCTACTGAATATCTAAAGTTTATAAAACGAGTTGCTAATCTTATCAACCGTTAACACGAAAAAGTATACCAGGAGCAATACCTGTCCGAACTTGGTATTTCATCGATCGATAGAAATTGACATATGTATGTCTTTTTATCGAAAATATTATAATTAATGGAACGTGATAAATTCGTGGATCGATCTATTTCTAACCGTAATAAGCTATCAAATGGTAATTATATGTAATCACTACGAGCTATACATACGTTGTAAAGTAATTGTTCCCAGTTCCAAAATTAATCAAATTTATTACCGCGGTTACATTGGGAACCTTCTGTACCAATTTTGACGTGATATATAGGCCGATATTTGGAAATTATCGCCTCTGTAAAAGCTATAATTTTTGCGGTAAAATGATAACGAAGCAAGTTCTGGAATTCTACCAACATATTCATTAAAGAGCTATGTATATTACGGGGTATGGTGTTACCCAAAAAATTGTTATCGGAGAGAGAAATAAATTTATGATTTTATAATTTCTACGTTCATGTTATAAAGTTTTCGAATAACAACGATTTATTCAATGTCTTTCAACCAATCTGATATTAATTGTACAATTTGTCAAGGAAAGACGTCGGTTATTACTCTCTGATTGGATATTATATAATTAATATTATGCAAATGAAATAAATTATTGGTATTTCGAAATCCGTACGCGATACGAATCAAGCGAATGAAATTATTTATCACGATTATTACACAAGCTATTAAATAACGCAATCGAGTTATAAGTAATTCGTCTAATTCCCCTGCGGTTGTTGAAATGGAGTAAGATACTAGAAAATTAAAAATATTATTTAGCGAGTTACCTCGCTTTGCGAAACAATCACGAACACGAGTAGCACGAGTCCGTAAATAGAGCTTTGAAACGAACTATCGCAAAGGAGTTGCGCGAACTGACAGAAATTTTTGTTCGACAACTTTGTTACACGTTTGTTACAAAAATACACTTAATAAACATCGATCGATTCGTTTCTCGTAATTCATGGATCATCGTATTCAACCGTGTCTGCCAAATCTGGACAATCGTTGTTATTCAGGATGTATAATTTTGTTAACATCGCGAACCGAACAATGGAGTGCTAACAGGCGCCGAAATTATCGGAATATGATGGAAAATCACCCTTCATAACGCATTCGAATTAGAATAATTGCGTATTGTTACAGCTACGCGTGTAACGTGTAATATTATCATTGAATGAGTAACATAATTAATGCGCATTATCTATCGTTGCGAGAGGTATTGCAAGAAGTAAAAAAACGCGCATAAGTAAAAAGGATACGTATGCGAAAGGCGTGTCAAAGATATGTCTCCTCCTACTTCTTGTAAACCTTACGGTACATACTTACATATTGATAACAAAACATTTAAACGAAATTGTAAGATATTTTCCTTTGAGTATCGGAAGTTGACGAGGCAATATACGACCGTCCTCGTGTATTATACTTCACTAGTATTCTCCTGACGAAAAACGAGACGAGCCGCGAATAACGTTTAATTGCAAAGACCACATTTTCCCAAGGACAGACGCGACTACTTATTTATCAATCTGTCTATCATCGTACTATGTAATTACTTGCGCGAGCGTGCACGAAAATGAGATCTCCGACTTCGTTAAATTCGTTTTATCGTCTCTTTGTCCTTCGTCGGCTTTAATAAATGGAATTTTCGATTACTCGCTTCTTGCATAAATTGAAACGCTTTGACAACGAAAACAAGTTAACTCGACGCTGTGTTAATTACGATACTGATTATAAAATTATCCAATCACAACGACACATCCAGTCGCATCCAATTACAGCTATTACGCCCGGAAGAGAATCAAAACGTCGAATAAGTTGATCCTTTTGGGCTTTAACCTTGACAGGTTGTCAGGGGCCAGGTGGAAGGAAGGAAGAACGGAAGGAATGTGCGACGAGTCGTGACCAGCGGAAGGCGGCCAGTCGACGATACATTTCCGGTGGTCGGCGGCCACTTGGAGCAAGTTTGCCCCTTGATCGTGGACAATAACGTGGGCGAGGACCGCTCGTTACACGCTACATGCCCACGAAGGATATGGATAGACGAGCGTCCTCAGCGCAGTTGGCATTCGTGACACGCACCATCGATGACATGAGCCACCATGGGATCCATCGCTTCGCCGCACCGCGTCGCACCGCGCCGCACCATGTCGCCAGGAATTACGATTCTCTATAGGCGCATTTATGCACCGAAATCGACGACGAACCCCGATGTCTCCACGTACGTATCGAAATGTTTCATTTTATTATTACACATTTCTTGTTAAAAAAAAGTCTCCGAGTGTGCTCTCAGCTTTATCGTCGTATCGAATCTACGAGATAGAGAATCGATTCAAGGGAAAGATTTGGTATCCTCGAGAAATATTTTGTAATATATTTTTCTTAATATTCTAGTACTTGCGCATATTCGATATCGGAGCACTTATTCTCTCTCTCTCTCTCTGAATCTTTATCTTAATATATTTAGCTATCGCCATATTGTTACGATAGTTGAACCCGATGAATAACGCGTATGGAGAACCACCGAAACAAAGGAACGAATTATTTCGTTGGCTTCGAAATAACCGGAAATAGGATTCCGAATAAATTACGCTCGGTTAATCGAAAGTGGTTCCTCGAATCGCATGAGGTATGCAATATTTAACCTTTTGGTCGCTCCATCGGAACACTTTAATCTTGTAAAAAGGATCGGGAGAGCTAGCCACGCTAAATCATCCTCCCTCTTCTACCTTATCGTGACCTATCAAATATCATCCAGACATTGATTTCAGAGATTGCACAAGAAATAGAGTTTCGTAATCGGAAGAAAAACTTTGCGCAGAATTTATGTAAACCCTGTTAAAGCGTATAGAGCAACTTGCGTGTAGAAATTTTTATGACTCGATCAATTTATAGATACGTTCACCGCCAAAAGGGTTATTAGGGTTTGTTCCTGCCATTTTACAAGCTATACCTTGTCCGTAATATTTTCGTGAGATACTTTAGAATTTCGCAAAATGTTGCAAATCCGTAGAAACGAAAGAAATTTCGACGTGGAAACTTTAGTTATTAAATAAATTAAGATGCTTCTTACATCAAAAGGTTCGCGGAAGTTGCTGTTCGAGGGACATCAAACAAAGTTAGAAAATTTATTTGCACGTAACTCGCCTCTGATACGTATTCATAAACTCTATTATACCGTCTACTATCGCTGCTGTTCGTTATTGACATATAATCAATGAGCTTCGATGACGTGATGGCCACGCGAATCCATTACACGATATACAGCCAAGTATACTGGGAGAAACTTATTTTATTCGAATACGACGTTTGCTCGTACTGAAATAATATAATAGACAAATAGAAACGCTTGAAGAAGAAATTCTAATATTTAAATTAAAAGGTATATACGATGATCCGTTTTTATAGAATTATACGATTCTTCAGTTCCAAAATATCGAGGAAATTCTGCATATCTACCAATCACGAGCACGAATATATTCTCTTGGATGGAAAAGTTCCTCTTCTAAAATAATTTCCATTCTGGCTATTAAATTTCTTGGTGCAGCGTAGACCTGCGTATGCGTCCGCTTCGGAAGAAACATCGAGAAGTTTAATTTAAAGGATCTTTTGTTTGAACACGATTTGAAATTCACGATTCTGCCGAGGATCCTTTCGATCGTAGCTACGTCGGTATCGATAATGCGAGATATCTCGTCGTTCGTCTTCCCTCTATCTGTCGGATCGAGTTACTCTTCTTCTTTTTTCCCCTATCCGAGTTTTACTTTTTCTCTTTTTAAATTTCCCTTTTCTTCCTATTCTCGATCGACCCCTACTCCTCCCTCGCATAGATTCTCTCGCATCCTTTTTTCCATTCTCTTCCTTTCTTTTTCTTCCTTTTATTACGTCGTGTCTCTTTCTCGTTTATTATCCCGCCCCGCTCTCTCGAATGCTCGTATCGCGACAGTTCTCTCGTATATTTTGTTATATTTCGTTTGTCTGGCCTTGCAAGCCCTTTTCTTCGTTATCGTCTTTCCGTATCTACTCTTATAATAATAACTGTATTGCATATGTTATTACATATATTATACAATATGTATTATCCGTATTAAATAAGTACGTCTACGATGATAATATAACTCTATACGTTTTCAACTTGTTTCGCGTTCCAAATTTCACGTTTCATCAAAACTCCGTCTGCTTACGCTTAAAAATTCGCATTTACCTCTCCTTTCTTCTTCTCCTTCTCGTTCTTCTTTATTTCTTCGGTATATCGAGTTTTCTTATGTCTCGCAGCAAACTTTTTCCCTCTCTTGTTTCTTTCGTGTAACTTCGTAGTTCTCTCTTGGACTTTCTTATTTTTCTAGGTCTTCCCTATACGTTTGCTGCTCATTCTGTATTTTCACGCCATTTACTTTTCTTTTCAAACTCATTATTCCGTGTTCTACCGTTCTATCTCGTCGAATATCTCCCCTCGTATCTCGATCATCCTCCTTTTCATGTTTCCACTTTCTTCTTCTCTGCCTTCTTCCTATCACGTCAAATTTGTTCCATTCTGCTCTCTCTCTCTCTCTCTCTCTCTGTCTGTCTCGGTTCGTGCATTCTTCCTCGCCTTCTATCACGCAAAAACCCTTTCTTCCCTTGCCGCGGTTCTTGTCTCGTTAAATTCCATCGTCTCGTCCTTTCGGCCACCCTTTCGCGTTCCCTCTCTGTTCTCCTTGGCAGGCTTCCCTCTCTGTTTTCTGCCCTGTTCACCCGTGTCTCCCGAGGGAGTGCCAGGAAGCGGCGCTATTAGTTGGCGTAACTCTAGCCTTGTCCGTCCGAGGATAATTGCGCGGGCTAATGGTTCCTTTTTTCCTGTTCGCCTCGGAGCATCGACCAGGTAAAAAGACGTCTTGCGACCTAGGAATTTAAACACGCGCCACGAGGGAGGTCTGACCACGATATCCTTTCGTTACTGGCTCCGGAAGGGCTTCCTCTTTTGCGTACGATCACGGAATTCGAAAACAGATGCCCGGTATTCCAGGCGTATCGCGGTTCGTTTCCCTTTAATTGGCCAGCGGACTGCTGGTTGCGCCTCGTGCTTGCGGAAGAACAATCTCCAACGAGATGGTCTGAATTCTCTCACGGATGTCCCTTTACCGAGTCGTCCTTTCTTCTCACTAGACGATTCCCTTCTTTGTTTTATTTTATCCACGCCTATGTCATTTACCACTTCGATCGCTCGATGCGATAGGAGAAATTGGGCCGATTACACGGAATGGGGCACGTCTCGCCGATTTCAACGACCACGAAATATGTTGTCATGTAATTAACGAAATTGGAAAATATTCCTCCGACCGTGTAATCGTTCCATACCTTAACGCAGCAGTGTTCCGCTTGAAATTTTCAAATTCGTCGTTCAAATTAAATAAGGTATTGAAATGTAAATCGACCGGCGAATTTATACGTCGATTTTCCCATAGCAAAGACTCCAAAATCGTATTTATGATACATATCGCGAACTAACGAGATCGTACAATTCCGCAACACTGCAAACCCGATATTTCAAGTGACGCGCTCCGAGCGCAGCGACAATCGGGTCCGCTATACTTTTATAAATACAACACGGAACTGTCGCGACGTACTATTCTCGCATTAAATAATTAGCCCGACGGGTGCGTGTAAATAATTAATTTGGTCGCGTTTCTGAATGAACGTTAATTAAAGCGGTAGAGAGGAGCGCGGCGAAACGGTCGGGCCCGGAATTTTCAACGGTGCCATCGGAAGTCGAGCAGTCGTTATCGTTTCAGCGAAAACACTTGGCGAATAATTATCCATTTTTAAGCTACGCGGAATATGCGATTTCGAGCGCATGATACAATTTTAATGAAACGTTAGCGCGACCGGCAAATTTCAATAATTAACGAAGGATCATTTGTCAACGGATGGAGAGACCGCTTCCAGTGGGTTTTCTTGACAACGAAAACCGTATTAGTGCAAAATTACGCGCAAAAGGCGAGATAAACGTGGTAAACGAGTAGAAGCTAGATACTACTTGTCGATACATCTAGTACATCGTTGAAGCGACAACGAAATAAATAGACGCGGGCGAGGTATGACACGTGGTAAATTTACTATTTCGTTAAGGCCTTTTTTAAGTTGAAAGCTCGTTGGAAATAAGTGTAAAGGCTAAAAAGAGATCAACGCGGCATTCGATTACACGGGTTATTCGGAAGAAAAATAAGAAACGTGGGACTAGAATCGGGCAATCTTCGGACGAGCATTCTCTCTCAGCGGTCTTGCATTACCACGAATCTCCGGATTATGGGAAGTCTCTGATTGGAGTTCCATAGGTACACGGAACGGTGTCGCGGAACCCGCCCAAAACCGGTAGCCGTATTACCATACAGATTGCCGTCGACTGTTATACTCACCGAACCGGGGAATCTATGAATCCGACTAATCATAAACGTACAACTAACCGAGGCTAATCTGCCGCGCGGCAATTCGGAATTTTACTGTCAGACCGAAATACGACCGGCATTCGAACGGCGAACGGGGAATGTTTTGAAGGCATCCCTGGAATATTACGATACGGTTAAGATCCGGGCATTGGGCTTGAAATGGTCCTGGGACAACCACCGCTGGATTTATCGACGAATTACAACGAACGGTATAGGCGTGTCGACGTTCATCGATGTACGCGATTATTCCTCGCGTACGCCAGGTGTTTCGATGCTTAATTCGCCATAGAAAAATAATGAAAAAAGTTCAGGACGACTCTCTGTGAAAGAATACACTATCGCGTAAAAGTTTCGGGTCGCTTGTTCGATGAAAATTTTCAGAAAAAGTTCTCCTGCTGGGGTATCTTTTATCAAAATATTTAAAAAGTTAGATCCCTGACAATTGCTAAACATCGAACGTTGTGCTTTCGACGATCCATTTACTCAGACATCACAATGCGTTTACTATAAAATAGAGACAGAGATGTAACATTAAAAGAAGACGTAAAACGAAGGAACAGAGAGAAAAAGGCGATCAAATATTAAATTGGCAATGTCTGCCTTGTTCTCCCCTCGTGACGACACGGTTGCTTGCCGAGGGTCGGCCATAACCCTCGGACATAACCGAGGAAATCACTTGGAAAATCCTCGATGAATTCACAATGAACCGGCGGTTGGTACAACACGTTCATCCGTCACGACACCCCGGAGAATTTCTCTTTTTCCAACCTGCGTCCGCTCTCCAATCCTGCCTCTGTCCTTTTCATTTTCCTCTCGACAGTCTAATTTTTTCTAATGCAAACTCTCCCTTTTTACATACTTGTGCCTCGACCATCGTCTTACCACTCTTTACCCTCTAACTAGTTTCTACGCTAGTCCATTTCGCAACCTTCCGTTTCCAGCTCATAGGATCTCCTCCTTTTTTCTTCCTCTTTCTTTTTTTCTTTTTTGATTAAACGCAATAAGCAGTCGGAGTTGTAATTTCGGCGAAAACAGTTCTGAATAGAAAATTAAGAGCTTTCCGGAATATTATTTTTTCTACTATGAAAATTACTCGATGAAATTTGGTATTCGAAGAATCTACAGAGAGAAAAAACGTTGCAAAAGATCGAATAATAATGCAACTTTTTTATGAACGTCGTCATAGTCGAATAGGTCGGTGAGAGCTTCGGCAATATTGAAATTGCAGCTACTTTCGTGATCGAAATTCGTTCCCTTTTCATCGCTTGACAATACGCAAAAATTCACGCTTCGACGATCGGTTATTTCAGACGAGCACTTGCATCGTCAAATACAGGGATTCTATTTTCTAAAAGGACGAGGCTAACCACGGGATAAGGACAATTCTGTTCTCTTCTGCTTCTTTGCCGCGATTGTTTTCGTTCGTGTTCGTATTCCTCTAATTATAACGTTTTTACACCCTACGAAATGTCTTAAAAGTATCAAATAAGTATTTCTCTACGATGTTCTCGTCTATCGCAAACTAAGTCCGATGTAATATTTCGGCAGATCTTAAGGAATCCTAAGAAATTCGACGAATTAATCATAGAACGTTCGGTTCGACGTTTCCTTAAATATTCTTATTTCAGCGGGCGCAATCGATTTCGCATTCTATCTTTCGTTCGTTTCGTCGCTAACGTTCCTCCGGTCGTTTTCCATTCTCCTTCCACCCTTTCTTTTTCACTTTCTTGCTCGTAGGAATGATGTCGTTAATCACCGGCTATTTTAATACGATCTCCCCTTCGTGTTCGCTCTCGATCGGACGCATTATATTTAGTGGGCGATCACGTGCACCGGTCTCAGCGCACCTTTAAAATGCATAATGTCGAACGGTAATAAGAAAATCCATTGTCGGGGCGAAACCGTGCATAATGACGTAGGAAATTAAACGAAATCTTTCATTCGCGTGATCGTGATAAATTTTCTTAAAAGACTGCGAGCAGAATATCTCTTCTTTTTCTATTCTTTAAACTTATTTTTTTCGACCAAAGATTAACGTTATAATCGATATTATTCAGTTACTATGCAGATAATTTTGATGTCGTGGACGTGTCAGAGCATGTTGGAAAGGAAATACAAATATCGACCATAAGAACGATGACGGAATCACTTTTAGGATTAAAGATAATAGTCCTATGTTTCAAGCGGAACAGACGTGGGAGAACATTTTTTGCATATAATATTCATTTTCTAATCGGTGGTTATAATTTTTTATTTTAATTGGCAATCAAAAAACTATCGCGTAATTTCTATAAAAGATTCATTCGATTTCAGTACATGTAATTTTGTGATAGATGATTATACCGATTTGGAAGTTTTAGTCGGCGATCTATATAGGTACTACGTTTCGTTACTACATTTTCAAACGTCGCTTCAGGTTATCAACGATTGTTGCACGGCCGTTCGATATCGCTTTTCGATTCCCTACCAAACCATCGAAACAACAGCGGCAGCAACGCAACACCGATAAACATCCTGCAACTCCATCGAGTCTCTCGACGTTCGTTCCACGTAACGGCAATCTCCGTTTCCATTGCACTGACCGGAATTCGCGTCGAATACAGGAAGTCGAGCGTCGAAACGCTCGAAAAACCGAACACTTACGTAACTTTTACCTTGTTCGGTGTAATCGCCCCTGGTGAAAGCTCGTGAGCTACGTGGAAGCATAACCGTCCCGTTTATGAAACGTTTCACGGCGTAGATTTACGCCGATCGTGCCTTGAGAAACGAAGGGCGACACGCAAATTGAACGAACGTTTAGCGACGCTTCGTCGAGCGTGGCCGGCTGCAGGGTCATGTCAATATTTAAATTAATCCTCGGCCAGCGTGGCCAACTATGCCGTTAAGTTATATTCTCTTCGACGTGGCGAGAACCTCTCGTCGCGATCTCTTCTCTTCACTCCGACGACCACCGAGTTTCACTCCCACCCTCCTCCCCCGGTTCTATTAATCCTGCTTTCGTTGGCTTCCTGTTCGACCCGCGAGCCTCTGCTTTCGTCGTTTTTTCTCCAGAGTCAGCTTCGAATAGCTCGCTACGAAATAGGCGACCGATTCGTATTCCTATATTTTATTCTCCGTTGACAAGCAAAATTTCATCCACGAATTCTACTTCGATTAGGGATGACTTCGCATATATTTTAGTCTCTCTCGTCGTACTTTGCATTTCCACTTTTTTTATATTTCTTCTACGCATCTCTTCCGAAACATTTGTCTACTTTTAATTTCTTCGTACCTTTTCTCATCTCGCCACTCGGTTCTTCGATTCCTTTCTCCCTTTTCTTTATTTCATTGTTTTCTCCCATCCTCGCTTACTCTTATTTCTTTCCCGCCCTTTCGCTGTCGTTACTTTTGCTCCTCTCATATTTGTCCTATTGTACAAAATAATCCAATAAAGATCAAAAAGAAAAGAGATGTAGGTATCAAAGGGCTGTCATCTTCTGGAAGCGGTTGAAACGAAAATAAACGACGAATGGACTACTCCATGATTTTTATTTATTTTCATAATTGTTACAAAACTTAGGATCTTCTATATACGTACATCAAATGTAATACATCTTCTCGACTTCCCTTCTCGTCACTCTAGTTTCTCATTCTCGTTTCTACTCTTCTCACGTTCGTGGCCCGTTCATATTCTGAATTTTTCAACTATTTCCAATCCCTACGTCTCTTCTCGTTCCTTTTAATCTTCCTACCGCCGTCTCCCCCTCGTCCTCCGATTCCCTTTCGCTTTTCCAGGATTCTGTCCTTTCCCAATGTCTCAGCCGCTTCAATACCCATGGGATCGTCTTTCCTCTCTCGTTCCGAGACATCGTCTTTCTCCCCGTGGCTTAATTTTGGAAGCGATTAACACAACCCGCGAACCAAACCCCCGTTTCTGCCCTTATTGAACGTAACCCCGACCTACCATCTTTTAGGGGAATCGAGTTATGAAAATGATCGTCTCGGATTAAGCGAGAAGTTTCACGTGGCGTCACATATATTTTCCACGAAATATATCTCGTATATTTTTTAGTTCTATAGCTATGCAAAATGGTCGCTCTAGCGCGACGTACGATCTTTTGCTCATTCGTGGTCACGAAATAAAACATCACTTTGATATTTTATTCCGATATTATATATTTTTAACAATACCGAACATATGCAATAAAAATCTTCCTGTTTACGTATAATATAAATTTATACGCTTTTCCTGTTTCAATTAAAATTGGCTTTCTTCCGAACTAACGAGGATACGTTTCTCTATAATTTATCACGCGGCTCGCGTACCGATGAACGTTTCTCCATTCGATCCAATTTCATTTTTCCTCTATTTTTTAACAATCCGCAGAAATCGCTGACCGAGCGAATTGGAGATTTTTCTGGTCTACTTCGTCTTCGTTGATGGACAAAGCGATAGGACGTCCCCGTAGTAATTCCATATGGGTGCGCGCGCGCGCCAGAGAGGGACTTCTGCCAATCGAGTCCTGTCCGGCTCTCGAATCGAATTACGTCCCAACGCGGTCGTAGTTTTTCCCGATCGTGCATTTATTTATCGGGGAGAAGCATCCGCTCGGTGTCGAGGCAAATTTCGCCCACGGAGCCAACCAGTTGGAAAAAAGAGGCACCGTTCTTCCGACGCGTTCCGGGAGAACATTAATTTCTTCGTTACTTCCCAATTTCCTGTACGTTGAGATTTTCCTGTCTCACGTGCCCCTGGCTCGTTGCGAGTCAGTGCACAGCGATATTTGGTCTAATTAACGATCAACGATTCCCGATCGACTACTCAATCTTTGTGACTGAGCTAATTTTCGGGTCGTCTAATAATTTAATCAGTGTTAGAGCTCGACACGCGTATCTTATCTTCCATGTTATAAATTTTTGCTTATTACAGTAACATTATTTTATACGCTTCGTGGTAGTAAAGTTGTCGGGAGATTTTAACGCGAAAACAGGAAATTGGTATAAACGTTATATAAATATTCTTAACCCCAACAGTGGTACGACGTATTTGTTGCCTGCGGGCTATCGACACGATTAGCTTAACACCATCGACGACATGATAAGTCGAGGCGCAGGAAATTAGAAGATAACTTACTAAAACTGCTTTCCGATCGATTCTTGTCAGCCTAAGGCTATTTGTGACGAAGCCGTTTCGTTGGAAAAAGACCCGTCCATTATGCGTTATTTCGCTTCGAATAACTCCGAGAAACTAGCAGAGCAAAATACCTTTACTACCCTTTGACCGGTTTTACGATCGTCGAGTTCATCTGCGCTCCATTTACAAAAATATTTTTTCTCTTTAACTGAAATTTTTCACCCGCAGCTAGATTTCGATTCGTTCCTCTCAACATCGCTCGGTATCCTCTGTTTTTCCAAACTCTCGACACCCCTTCCATCCGCTCTCGCGGCGTAACAGTTAGATTCTCGTAATAGCGTTGCTCATTCCGGTTGCAGCTTCTTCTCGTCGGTGCGCAAGTCACCCCCGTACCATCCCTCTAAAACACTCGACCTTCGCGAACTTTTGGAAAGCCAGACTAACAGGCTCACCCAATTAAACACACGCCAGAAATCGTTGCCAAAATTCGAGTTGCTTCAACGTCGACCCCTTAACTCCCCGTTCCTCTCGCGTGTCTGTGGAGAAGGAAAAATCGTTCGCCTCGATCATCCCTCCGCTCCTCTCCCCACTCCCTATCGAACGCAAGCTGTATAGACGAGGATTTTTTTTCTTTTTTGAAAACTGCCTGGCCGCTGCTGCGTGCAACTTGTACGGACTATTTTAGCCAGCTGCGTTCGGTTCGATGTTGTACCGCGTCTATTGATCGGAGCTCAGAGAAGCATAGAGTTACAGGCCAGTGGCGTCGGCCTTTTCACCCCCTGCCGCCAACCCCTAACGTTCCATCGTTCTCTCCCTCTCTCAGTCGACTATCTACTTCTCTTTCTGGTCACTTCTCAGCCTAGCACGCTCTGTCTATTAGTTTCTCTGTTTCGCTATCTCCGTTATATATATAACGTGTGTGTGTGCGTGCGTGCGTGTGTGTATATATATACATACGTATAGATATTTCTCGCTCTCTCGTTCCGTCGCAGTGGCGAGGACTGCACTATCCGAATTCCATTTCCGTCCAATTACGATTCATCCCCGTTTCAAAGCGGCAGTCACGCTGCGTTCATCTGTGACGCGCGGTCGTCAAAAACGAACGTTTGTCACCCTCGTGCTCGTCATCACCGTCACCCTCTTGGCCCACTATTTTTCGATGACGAATGCTCGACTCTTACCGCTCGATTCGAAGGAACGTTCATCGCCGCCGCTAATGGCTGCGTGTCGATTCGAGGATCACGACTAATCGAGGGATGGTTCTTCGACCCTCTTTCGCGATTATTCTCGACTCTCTCCCGAAAGGAACAATAGGAACGAGGTGGTAAGGTTCCATTCTGAGACAGGTGTCGTTTAAGATCGAACGAATCGAAGGAAGGGAAAGATCTTGGGCTACTCGTTATCTTTTATCCCTTGACGACGGAACTTTCCGATCAGGCTAGAATATCGATCGTTGATCGCAAGGTTCGAAATAAGACTGAACGAAATTCTACTCGGACAGAGAGAAAGACAGGCAGCTAAAAGGATATAGAAAAATTGAATACGAAAGCCGACAAGAATATTATACGCTTTATTCTGTCAGTTATCGTGTCAAACGTGAAAAAAGAAACTGTTTATACATTCGAATTTCGAAATTTCAAGATCCACGCGTGCAAACCGACCGATGATCGTCGAATTTGTAAAAAAATTGTCAGCCGAATTTCAATTATTCGCGAGAGGCAAATCCATCGATATATTTCCCTCCTGGCCTGTTGAATTTCGGTCTTTTCACTCGATGATCATTTTTCGAAAAGCGAAGCGCGAAATATATGCGCATTCTGATGTTTTCCGGATCGGACTTGAATGCATGCATGCCACGAGCAAACAAAATCAACAATGCGATGTAAACGAGTTTCCACGACGAACAATTTCACCACTGCGAATCGACATTATCCCATGAAACGTTGATTACCTTAACTGTGTGCAACTCAAAGTTGTATATTCCGATTATTATATTTTATAGATTTATATGCCGACGACTTATGATTGCTTTCTGCACGCACATCCATAAGCGCCTGGCTTTCGCAGGCAATTAATCAAAAGATTCAGTCACGATAATTAAGAAAACATAATTTCTACGCTGCATTGAATCCAACATGCATTGATATCCAATTTCAATTAAATCTTTCGCGCGTGCCTTCGTCTAGCCAACGTACACGTTGTAAATTTTTAGGCTGCTTCCCTTTCGCGTTTCATATACCAAACCAGTCTCCACTCGAAACAATAAGATCCGATACCGAGAAGAATCCAACGATCCTCCGTTCTTTCTCCCTTTCTTTTTTTTTTTTTTTCTTTCATTCTGTTTACGCCAATTTATCGATGATATATCGTCGGACCCAATCATCCAATTAAGCGCCCACGCCTCTCCTTGCGTCTTTACTGAAAAAGTAAGTTGTTGATTGGCCGCCTACGCGTATCGACCGACCGTAGTATAGTGTGGCTGCATTATCGATAATACAAGGACATATTATCGATGAACAGGTTTCGTTGATTTCCGGTGAATTATCGCCAACCACGATGGCCGATTATGGTCCTTGTTCAAAAGCAAATCGTAATTGCGTTCTAGTACGTACTTCGTTCCTGAATTGGGTCGTGAAATTGCTAAAAAAGTTCACAATCGTGGAACGAACCAGAGAAGGAACAACAATAGAGAATCGGTCGGATAGAGGATATTTTCGGTGCGACTGATTCTCATCCATTCGTTTTGCAAATTATTCTCGACCGTGTACAATTAGCAACGCCGAGCGCGATGTAATCTTCGGCCCAGCATCCGGCGAAACGCGAAAAAGTAACGTAAACGATAGTAAAATTGATTGGGTCGTGGTAGAAATCGAATGCATCGGGCGACAACAGGAAAACGAAACTGCGCGAAAGCGAAATACATCGTGGAAGGACTAGGTTGCAGCTGGCTAACGGCATAATCGTGTTTCTGTCTTGCTGTAACTGTAAACGATCGTCGCTCGAGCAACGAACAATCGACGTCCGGCTTCGCGACAATTTCCACCTGATGCCGATACATATTCGTTTTTAGTTGGATTATGCTGACCGCGTTACGGCCGTTTGCCCTGGTAATCTGGTGCGCCCTTTGCCAATACCGACTGGGAATTTGCGAGCGCTCCGATCGATAATAATTGATTCGAAATTACCAAATCGGCCGTGCCGCCCCAGTTCGTGATTGGGGAACAGATGCGCGCCACGTTCGATCGAATCCAGCAGAAAAAATCGTGTTAAGTGCTCGTCGCGTGGAAATTACGGGGTGAGTAACCATCGCTTCGCTTCGCGCTTCGTCGCGAACCAATTGATCGACTAAGTTAGTTTTATATCCGGATTGTTTCCAGATTGTTCCGAAAGTTACAAAGTGTCGCGCAAATTTCGTTTGTAACTGAAGTAAAAGATGACAAATTGAAATAAAAAAAATAAAAAAGATCATCGAACGACAAAGTACAGGAGATAACGATATCTCCCGGTACGATATTCGCAGGACCGATATTATCGTCGAAGCACGATCGACTACCACCATAAATGTTGTTCCGGGCGTTAAGCGATTCAATGGCGAACGAACAGAGCGTTACAGATTTCGGGCAACGTTGGCTGTTTTCGCTGTTTCGAATCGTTGCGAGACGCAGTCATTAAATCGAAACGCGGCCGCATAATACGGCAGCAATTTAGTTTCGCGGCGAAGTTTATTGCACATCTTGCGTCGTGCACCGCGAAACGCACCGGTAACAGATGGTCGTTGTGGATACCGAGTGTTACCATAAATCATTATTAGCCTGGATGCAATAAGAATAGTCTCCGTGCATAATGAATTCCATTAGACCGGCTGTGACTCGACGATTTCGCAAATCGAACATTTCCGAATTAATGGCCGTGGCACGTTCGCGATCTTTTCGTTTGTAGGATTTCGTATTAATTATAACAAAAATGTAATATCGCGTGGTATATGCATCGCGTTTAATTTATAGTTGTGAGAGAAAATTAATAGTATCGTGATTAATTATCTGGTTATCGTTGATAATTTATCGGTTCTTTCTGGTAGTAATACAATACGATGGCGCCTTTTAATTTTCGCACGAATCATGTAATATCAAATATGGTACGCGGCATAAAACGGCATAAGTAATCCGATTTTCGCAATTCTCCTCTCTTTAAGTACATTCGTTATCTTAAGTGTCACTCGTAACTTCAAAGGACTTTGCGAGACTTAGGACTCTTGATTCTTAAGCGAAGAGCCTCTGCGATGGCACAATGCAGTCGAGTACTTTCATCCACGCACGTTTATTCCATTTCATTAACGCCAGATTTAACGATCGATCGGTTCGATCTCCAGCAGCAATGGCTCGATGAATCGCGATCTTGTTCACGGCAATTACCGAGCCGATAATTAGTGCAAATCGATGCATCTCGCCGCTTTGTCGCAGTCAGTCGCCGGAATATCCTGCCAGAAGCCGAGGCTCTCTTGATTTCAATTCAAATGAAGCTTCTGAACGTGCGATTCGCACGTTTCTCCTCCTCTCTCTCTCTCTCTCTCTCGGTCTCTCACGTCTTTTGCCAAACACCCTCTCGCTCTGTACATGCTCTGTCTCGTGTACATGCTTGTTTGCATCTTTGTGTACCAGCCTGGCACCATTGTCGCTAGAGAGATCGATGAAGCCGTATTAATTGGCGCTTTCGGTTTCCATCTTATTGTTGCTCGGCTTGAGTGAAATTTCAATCGACTCAACGATCGGTCTCGGCATCATTCGGACGACGATTTGTTTAAACGAATGTCGGATGACCTTAAGCGTCGCTGGAATCGTCGATTCCAGTGAAAAACTAAGAAACGACAGGTCTTTGATTAAGTGGATGTTACAAGGAAATTAAGTAGAACGAAGCTTAAGCAGAGCGAAAGAATGTAAAAATTCTAGTACGTAAACGTTTCATTTGAGAAGCTGTCTCGTGATTAAATATACAGAAAATTTACCGTATGTAAAGTTGGCCATTGTATCTTAAACTCGAGGAGCGTGTAACGAACCACTTCTGTTAATTTCTGTCTTTCATTCGACCGATCGCGTTAGTTTCATTCGCGTTAGTTACAAGCACTCCAAGTTTCGCTAAAGTTCGTAATAAAGTTTAACAAGAGTTCGAGAGTTTCATAAGTTCAGAATTCGCAAGTTCGGAAAAGTTCGAGTATGATTATAACGTTTTTGGTACCGATAGTTGGCAAAGTTCGATTACCGAGAATCAAAATACATCTGGTCGAAGAAAGAGGGACACTATCGTTCGAAATATCGCTAAACGCGAATAGAAATGAAAATTTGGAACGCGCAGCTAGGAATTCCATCTTACGCTTAAAATGGTTTCTTGCGCTAGCTAGGGGATATTTATCGACGTGTTTTCTATACGATAGAAGGTCATTAAAAAAAGTGTATGGGAGGTGGATGGAAGCAATGCATCATCATTTAGTTAATGATGCATGCAAAAATTGATTTAAACGTGTCGGGCGTGTACATACGTATATTCCGTGGTAGGTGTTAAATGACATGTCACGCACTCTACCATAAACAGGCAGAATATTTGATTAATAGAACAACGCTGTTTCACGATAAATTAACTAATTTCGATATACGCAAACGTATATACTGTATCGCTTCTTCCATAATTTATAATAACGTAGGTAATAGCTCTGCCCACGTATCTAAAGCGTCTTGGAGATAATTAGCCTTGATCCGAGTTAACACTGTCCCCTATTTCTTTAACTTAATCAACTACAACTTTTTATCGCGTAGTTTATCCTCGTTGGTTTGCTACGATACAGAGAACGTTCATTCGGTAGTTAAAATTATTGCCCCTCTGTTAGTTTAATTATGCTTCGGTATATAATATAGGTTGGTAGTTCTAGTACTAAACTTCGTTATAACTTTGGTACGTTCCTGCTCATCGCGCGCCCGATACTTCGTCTCTATTTTATCTATATTTATTCTGATTGCTGTACTTTCCAACATCCAGTCGATCTTTCTCTATCTTCACCCCGGAACATCTCTCCTCTCTTCGATTTCGCGTTACTCTTTATTACATTCGCATCCTCGAAAGAAAAACGTCTCGACCATCCATCAAACTTCATTCGTCGACGCTTAACGACTCCCCTTTTTCGAACGAGCCCATCTATCTAAGATCGCCGCAAGATCGTGGGCAGAACGATCGACGATTAGCAATCATAGAGCTTGCGCTCTGTATAAAAGGAGCGTATCGATGCGTAACTGTTCGACAGTGCGTCGAGAACGTGTCTTGCAAGGAGTCGATCTCGCGTAACGGGTTACGTTCGATCGTGAGCCAGCCGATCCCACCTTCGACGCCCTATAAAAGATGTCTCAGAGAGGACAGGATGGCAGTGCCACGTGCGAAAACGACATGTCCGCGTCGAAAAATAGCTCTCTGTCCCGATTGAATCAGGATAGTCGACGAGACTCCGGTGACTGGCAGGATCAGGACACCGATTCCGAGATCAGCGAGACCGACTTCCTCACCAAGGGTGCCTTTTTGTTGACACCGAGCCACGAGCTCAGCATCGAGAAGGCAGCCACTATATGCGAGAAGATGAATTTTCGGTGAGGTTCACGCAGATTCCTTTTTATTGCCGTAATCGTTAGCTTTCCTTGTAAAATCCTATACGAAGCTGTGGTAGAAATTTGTTTATCGAAAGTTTCGGTGGACATGTCGCGCTTTCCCCAGTTGGGATATTTCAAGTCTCCAAATGACATTTTCTAGCACTTTTAATGATCAGAATGTCTCAAATTTTTTTAAATCGTAACTTCAAGTTACATAGTTTTACATTTCTAAAACTAGAGGATTTTGGACTTTTCATGGGTCGGGACTTTTCAACCTTCGATTTATAAAACTACTAGGCATGGCTTTTTAGCAATTCGATTAAACTTTCGAATTTCGATTAAGAACCAGTCTGGAAAAGATAAATCTTCATTTTTACTAATTCAATTGGATCTTATCGATATAAGTCACTTCGTTGTCTAATAGCATTTCGATGTATCTGTTGGGTAATATCGACAAATAAAGCTACGACTTCGTTACGCGATAAATTTTCGTTTCACGTAAAGGTTTATAAGCGTACACTATCGGTAAAATGGTGTATCGTACTGTTTGAAATGTCTCTAATGATTCGGCACGCGTAAATCACAACAGATAGGAGGGCGAAGGGAGTCTCTCGTTAATTCCAAACGGAGGCAAGCCAGTACGACGACGATTTAATTGAAATTCTCGTTGCCTTCGACGTTTCCATTTCGATGGATGACCAATTGATTAATTTATTAAATTTAATCGATCCATTAAATTGTTTGGAGATACAATCGTACGGAGGTTGAATAAGCCGAGTAGCCGAGAAAATTGTAATAAAATGGACAAATTGGGGGAAAAGGGGAGACGAAGAACAGACGGAGAGCAGAAGAGGAAAGGGAGATAGGAGATAAAGCGTGGTTGTCGTTTTGCATTACAGTGGCGCGTTCTCCTTGACGAAAACGGCCACCGGTATACTCTTCAAGTTCAGCAACATCGACGATTTTCAGGCGGTCTACAAAAAGGGCTTCCACAAAGTCACCGGGGCACGCTTCTACAAGAAGGTACTTATCTTTCGGTACACAAAGGACCCTTCTCTTCAGAACGCCTCTAAATACGACGTTTCGTATTCATGAACGCAGGTCGCTATACCCTGTAGACCGGCGAAGACGTTCACCGTCTACGTTTTGGACGTACCTGAAGAATTACCCGAGGAGGATATTAGACACGCTCTCTACAAGTACCGGTCTATAGTCGAAATTACGCGGCTACCTCTCAACACGGGCACTGTTCGTGAGTATTTTCCGCGATATCATCGTCGCTACGCTCGTCATCGCGATACGACGATACGTCGGATCTTTCGAAATTTTTCGCGCCACGGATTTACCTACGCGATATCGTCGATTTATATCGGATCGATTTGTTGGATCGTGAATACTTTTCGAGTCGGTTTCCATATCGATTCCGTCGATTTTCATATCGGTCGGAACGCGCAAAGAAGCGCTCGTACAATGACACGGAAATCACGGGCTTAACGCGATCGATTACATTAATTCCAGGCGTTTGCCTGGATCGTTCCTGATCGAATTAATTTCCCCTCTTTCACCGGTCATTTCCCAAACCGCGTGTCCGCTGACCCGGTGTCTGCTTTGCGAATTAGTGAAAGCGATCAACGACAAGTTGAAAAGCGACGCTCACAGCCAGAACGAGCCTGCGACGATTTACACGGGGCCACCCGTTATAAGGGTTACCCTGGCCAGCGTGGAAGAGACCTCGACGCTGCTCAGCCGTGGACTGGATTTTTATGGAGCCACATATTTCCCCACCGAAACTCCCCATCCAGCTGCTCAGCCCCTGGCCAAATACAAAAACAACAGGTGGGAAACGAATGTGTGTGCTTGCATATGCTCGCGATACGCTTTCCCGCGTCATTCCGAATCAATTTCAGTTTATCGGAGTTGCCGCTTTTCACTCCCTTGTTTCCGCTCTCGCCCGATTAATTTTCTTTCTGTGTTGGTGCTTTTAATTGGCCCTTTGATTCATTACACGCCGCATCGTGCGCCCGCCAATCATGCCCTTTCTTTTTTCAGATATCGAATATATTTGTATAAAGTTTATCCAGTTGCAATTAGGTAATACAAATTTCCTCGCGCGTTGTTACGATGAAAATGAACAAAATTACGATATGCGTCGACTGAAACGGAAATTAACGAATTAACCATTTTCCTTAGTATGTCCGGCAATCTAATTTATTCGTTGCTCTTAAAGAGCAATCGATCGTTCGACCGAGTAACGCGATTAACATTAAAACCCTCTCACCAATTAAACCAGACTTTATGCATGCAGATGGCAGACGTTAATCCGCCAAACGTCAATTATCGTGTCTGGTACGTTTCATCAAAGACGACGATACTTCGGAACGGCGTTGTTCACGAGTTTAGCCGTTTATCAGACGCGAGATTATTAGGTCGACGGAAAATAGACAACCGTATCGCCTGGTGGAATACGCGTCGCGTTTATGGAATCGTAAAAGCCACGCTTTTAGCTATTCGATTCTAAAGCATAAATTGGAAATGCCGAAAATAACCGCGGCATCGAAATCTCCGTTTGTTTCTGCTCGAAGGGAGACAAAGCGACCGCGTATCGCTGAAACTGAAAGCGGATATCTAAGTTCCAGTCTAAACTTGGTTCATTCGACGATATATCCTCCGTCGCTTTTACGTCGAAATAATAACTACGACGTCCTATAGACTCTGTAGCGTGGAAGTATGGTTGGATAAGCGTGATTTCGTGTAGTCGCGTTTCTTCAAAAAGTCCATCAAACGCTTGACATCTTTGCCCGCCTTGTATAATATCAAATATATTGCCTATATTTAACCCGCACTTACTAAAACACGGCACGTTCTATCTTTAATTGAAACTCGCCGAGCTTGTCTTACAGCGCTACGCACGATACACTGTCCAATTAATCGAACTAAATCATTATTCTGCCAATTCGGAGTTTAACGTTACTAGCACGAAAGCTGTTAGAGTCCTTGCTGCCCGGGAAGCAATAAAAATCGAATATGAAGCGGTTCGTTTTTCAACAAGAGCCGCCATCGTTTCAGATGGCTCGAGCTGGCAGCCGTCGGTGCTGGACAAAGAGTCAGGGATCTGCTTCCGGTCTTCGACAACGCTGGCTTCAACAAATTACCACCCCCGGCCAGCCGGCTGATAAAACCACAGAAAAACTGACACGTTCCTCGACTTTTTTCATCCCCTCTTCGAAATTCCACGCAACTGCCGTGTTCGCCACCTCCGATCTTGAGTTTTATCGCATTTTAGATGGGAGTGTCGAAGATCGGTTTCAGGGGATCGGGAATGCGTTAAAGGAAATCGGAAATTCTTTGTTGCACCGTAACATAATCGCGTTTGTGTGATACTTTTGTTAACCGAATTCCTTCATAGTGCAGTAGAACGACGAAGAAGGCTAAAGGGAACGACTAACAAACTATTTCTTTGATTCGTCGAGCCGGATGTAAAAATTTGTAACATCGGCCGCTCCTACCTAATGAGTTTTAACAATTCGGTTATGATTTCTATGCAGATGAACAAGTACTCGTTCTAACATTAAAATTAAGTAATTTTCAGAAAACGGAATTGATCGGTGTTTGGTTTCTGATTGGGCGTTATAGTACAGCGTTACGGTATCGTATTCCATGGTTTGCCTAACTTTCTCTCGTACTACACTGTGAGAAGGTTAACAATTTGCTCGATAGGTTGACTCGGTAATCTACCAGGTAGAACGATTCCTATGCAAAATCTTTTTTAAGATACATTTTGAACCGTTTGAAGAAACGAGGTTTTACCACTTACGTTTTTCGTTGATGGTGAAAATGTATTTATCGCGGTGATTTGTGCCTGAACCTGAAAGGAACGGTGAATCCTGTGGAATAGCGAATAAAACTAAATATTGAAAAAAGATATGTCTTAAAAGATAAGCTTTTATCGAATTCATATTCATATTGTAATAAAGACTCAAACTGGTATTACGTTTATTAACCTCAGCCATACCTCTGATCAAAGAGATTCTAGAATAAAGAAGATCATTTCATGTTTGTTCTATGAGCGCTTTTGTACAAGTTATCGATATTTATAGAGATCGTTCTATCTGGCTCTTCCTAAAATGTTCCTATTTATACGTATTTCTTTCGTATGTGCAAGAATAATATTTAATTGCAATAACGAATCGCTGTTCCTATTTAAGTTATATACTACGATTCATAAAGAGACTTCGTTCAGTCTCTGACAGATTGAAAAATTTACGTATGTTGAAAGAAATAACATTTGAATATAGAATATTCTAACACACAACATTGTTATTTAATACCTTAGCAACGAGGAATCAGTTTCTTGACACTGTATTAACGAAGATAATTTTACATTGTATGGAAAATATTAAAATTTTGAAGTCACACGGAAAGACGCTATTTAATCGCACAAAACCTGAACCGTTTAACCGACTGTTCGTTGTTGTAGAATGCTAAAGAATGAGAAAGAATTTGATAGATTTTCGGTGTTTTCGGTTGCTCCGTTCCGAGGCTCGGAAGAGTAATAATAGGAAATAGCTTTCAGCGAAGGTAATGATCGATAAAAACGGAAAATAGAAAAATTGGATATCCCCCGAGGAAAAGGAATCGCGGAAAAGTGAAGCATTTGCGAAAACAGATAGCATAAACATAAAATAGCCCTGGAAACGAGCAAAGGATAAAAGGAAGCGGCCATAAAGAAAAGAATGAAACATATCCATCGACGTAAATGTGAAAAGATGAAGAAAACTGAGAAGAAAAATGACTTGATGAAAGAAGTAAGTACCCGTAGGAGTAAAAAAAAAAAAAAAAACGATAAAGAAAAAGGAATAATAAGCACCAAGAGTGGGAGGAGAAACTTGATATCCATTGCAAGGAAGATTGACGATTAAAAGCAAAAACGATCAGAAAACGAAGACAATCGCGAGAGCTAACTGTAAGAATAAAAGAAATTATGTAGTAGCTATAGAATTAAAGAATAGAAGAGAACAAAATCGACGGTCGTAACGATCGTGAAAGAGTATTATAGCGAGACAACGTATGGAATCCGTTAAAAGAAGGACTTAAAGATAAAGAAGAAAACGGAATAGAGAAAAACCGGCACTAGCGTCAGGAACAAAAGAAAGGAGTGGCTACGGAAGTGTAGAACAGCTGGCACGGCGGGTTGACGAGGCACAATAACGATAAATGTAAAGTTTGCGTACGCATCGTTAGTACCATTGCCAGGCCCGCAATAATCGTTGCTGCCGGAGAATACGACCCAGCTCTCGGGGCTTACTAACTACTAATTGTTACCAACTTAGCGAAACGAAGAATTCTACGGCCGCGTGCGACCGACTCTTCGCGCGTTACTTCGCCAGATTAAAGAAATTTTACGTCCAGCAGCGTTCTGCCCTCGAGACGAAACGCCTCGCGTTTGCCCTTACCTTTCACGATGATAATTGCCACGAACCTTCTGCAACGGCTCGAATTTCGCTATTATGTTCGTTTAGTCGACTGCGTGACCCCCTAAGACTTAAAGGGAGCTCGTCAGAATTTTCTCAACGAGTAGCTGGTGCTTATTTTTTAGAATAGTTATTTTTTTACCGGGCTAACGATAGACTTTTGTAATTCAAGGTCTTTCCGTATGACAATTTGCTAACTAATATCGACGAATCGGCAAGTGACAAAGTCATAATTTGCGAGGAATAAAAGATATCGCGAATTGCATTCTTACGACGATTATAGGAGAAATTTCTTCGGAGTCTTTTATAAGAGAACGGTGTTAAATTAGCAAGTTTTAATAGGCTCGTGTAAGGACGATGTAATAATTACTTAACTACTCGTTGAGTAACGAAGTACTTAAGAATCGCGAGTTCGAACGAGAAAGCGACCCGATTATATACATTACATAATTTCACGTTAATCTTCTGTTTGCGGCGTTACGTTAAACGCTTTCAAAGTATTAAAACTGACTTACCCCTTGGAGGTTTTCTCTATCCACGTAATTTTACTTTGTATCGGGGCTGCAGTTAAAAAAGTTCAGCGACTGTGCGCTCGGATACGCACAACGCGAATCAGATTTGCATTTATTCTTACGTTTCTGCGAACATAAATTTCATTCGCATTAATGGAACGAAAAAGAACGAACGAACAAAGTCTTTATTCGGTCGTTCGTTTCTTCGTTCGTTCGATCGCCTATCGATCGAAAAATTCACAAAACGAAGCGTTACATCGTAATAAGAGATCGGATACGTAACAATTTTGGTAATACGTGGCCACGATACCTATGGATATGGATAATATTTGATGGAACAATTAGGCGGAAGTTCGAGCGACGAAACTCAAGTTGGCGCAACCTCGCAGAATTATAAGATATACTCGTCGTTATCGTTTACCAGGTCCTTTCGCGTTTCTGCGACCTCCGAGCGTACAGTCGAACCGAGAGGGCGGAAATTAAACGTGTACCGTGTCTAGCTTGCACGAGGAATTGAAAGATGGCGGATGGCAAAAGGGCGAGGGAAAATCGAATTGTAGAACAGAAGAAATCCTTCGGAAGCGAGATATACGAAAGAAGGAGAAAAAATGAAAAATTGCGATGAAAATAGTAAGAGGAGACGAGCGGTCCTTGGGCAAGGAAGAGCGAAATAAGAAAGAGAAATATAAAGATACGCGAGAAGAGGAGAGAATCAAAGGAACGCCATTAGGGGATGTTCCGAGATTGTTTCACTTAGCACTCCTTTAACCATATTTCCCGCGGAGATACGTGAGAGGACAAGTGTTCAAAAACAGGGTGTGTAATTTGTCACCGAATTTATCGATGAATTACACTCTACGTTAAATATTTAAAACTAAAAATGTTTGTAGAAATGAACGATCGACGTTAATTATTACATGCTTTGTATCGTCAGATATCAATTTATTTCTGTATTCAATCGTTCATTATCAAAAGTAATTAAATCTTAAATTTACATAAATGTAGTGATCGAGCGAATGCAAATTACCGTGTAGATGTTATTACGAGGATATATAATGATTGTACAGCGTCAAAAAACGACAATCGTAGGAAACGTAAATTGAATACAGCTGAACGAGTTTGCGCTGCAATAATCTGCTACAATTCGTAATTTTAATCGTATTGTAACGAACATTGTCGTTTCGCTTATATAATATCTCTATGCGCGTTAAAATTCATTTAACTAGTTCAACTAGATCAACCCCCGAAACCTCTCTCCAAACGATCGACAAAAATTCACTCGAGAGATTAGTATCGCCTCGATAAATATTTCCTACTTTTGTCCGAAACTAGCACCTGGCAGACATACGTTCAAACAGGCCAACGTGAAAGGGAGACCCAAACAAAGCGGCATAGAGAGAATTCTCTGTAAATTGTAAATGCTGTGCGCGAATCTCAGCACGGATCGATGAACGCAAAGATGTCGGGCATCACGTGGAGCCGATTAAAAATGTATGCACGGTGCTTGTGTTAAGTAGGCAGATACTCTCGGGCTGGCAGTCCTTTAGGCTGGAGGATGACGCGAAGGCGGTATGGCGAGGGAATGACAAGGGCGAGGTTGAAAGGATGCTTACGGGTAGGAAGGCTCGAATATTGCAAGCGAACTCGTAAGAGCGGAACAGAGAAGGTGAACGCCTGGTAAGCACCTCTGAAGGGCCATCCTCGGCGAGCTTGCGTTCCTAATCGCATCGAAGTCATCCATATTATTACGGGTTCGTGCATGCAACCGGTCGAGAGGAGAGTAGGCTAGAAGGCCAGATGATTTCCCGTCGAATCGAACGACGAGGAAAAGATCGAACCTAGCGACGATGTTCCTTTAATCTTTTTACTTTCTTCCTGTTTTTTTCCCCTTTCTTCGATGGTTCTTTTCGTTGCCTTTTTTAAAAGTCTGGCTTTTTTCGTCTTTGTTCCTTTGACGATGGTGGAGGAAAGTGCTTTTAAAGATGTACAGGATAGGGAGAAGAAGTGCGAACTAGCGATTCTAGAAGTGGCGTTAAATAAAATTATGGAGGGGAAAAGTTCAGACGACGATGAAGAAATGAAAGAATAAAGAGGAACTTGGAGGCTGATCGTTCAACGAATATGTAAAGAAGAGCAACGTTATTCCTTTTTAAGAGTTCGCGTTAAAAGAGACTACCTCTTTTATATTTCTAATGTAAAATATAATATTAACTACATACGTAATCGCAAACATTAATACATACGTACCTTTACCACCGCGATTTTCACGCTAATTACATCGAGTCTCGTAAAAATGTCGAAACTTCTCAGTTATTCGAGACTCGAGAGCCACTTGGGAATGCGGCTCGTTTATCATGAAATTTCCGAAATGCCTGACATTCGAAACTATTCTAGGCTAACACCTAGACCTCGAAATATTCTAAACTATACGATCAAGCACGAAAGATGTCCACAGCGTTGCCTTTTATTCTTCCAATGGGATGATCTATGAAACCTTTTCCCGTTGTTATTGCCTCAAACTTATTCCCCGCCCTTCCAAAATTATCAGCCGCAATTTCCACGATATCGTCGATTACCGATCTTTGACAGCAGCGGGCAGACCGTGATAGCGGTTCGCCCGATAGAGAAATCATATTATCAGAAGAGTTTACTGTTAATTATCCTGTTAGGGATAAAACTAATTACCCTGTTGGGTAAAACTTCAATTCCTTGGACATCGAATTAGAACCGATTCGAAATTTTCTACTTTTTTTCGTAATTTGTATTTTTGTCAGCCATCTTGCACTAGATGTCTGATAATTAATAGATCGAATACATTTTATCAACGTTAACATCGCGCGGAACTTGTCACACTTTCCGATTTGCTCGATGCTCTTCGTTTTATAAAACGAAGGAGACTCGAATTACAGAGTCGCCGTGTAACCACCGTAGATGCAAATTACGACCCGATAATACGAGTCGCGGCTGAGAATCCGTTAACGAGTTCCTTTGACGAATTAAGAAAGGCGTTCGAAATGAAAATTCAAGAAGCCAGGCAGACCAAATAGAAACCAGATACAGGGTAAAGGGAAATAGCAAATAGATTCTCCGTGAGAATTTCTACGGAACGAGGCTTGTCGTCGTTAAAACCAGTACTCACGACGAAAGTCCAAGTCGAGGGTAGTTCGTACTGAGTTTAATTAGCAACTCCACACGGAGCTTCCTACCGGGCAATCCATCTACAGTGTCCAATACCCCAGTGCTCCCAGTGCCATCATTGCTCGACTAATTAAACAAATATGGAACGCTCTAAGGAAACGCGCGCTCTTTCGGAAACCGTGCCGATAGTTTCGCCTGGAGAAACTTTCCCCGGATGGCTCTTTTGGCAAATTCCGTTTCCCGTATAACGATAAATCCGATTAATTTCTCCGTTTGTTTAACCTTCCGTAACTCTACGATTTCAAAGTTACGTATCCACGTATCCATCTTCTTTTCGAATTTCACTACGTCGTGTGAAAAATTCTTATCTTCGATGGAACTGCAAATCGCTTTCCTATTTATTTTTCCATGTTGAATCGCAAGTTGCCTGTCGGCCAAGAGGAAAGCTCGTCGAAGACAAAATCCTCTGCCACTTTTCGCCTTTCCTTTTCTCTCGCCGCTGACTATTCTCGAGACACAATCGCTCGGACCTTCAGTTTCTTTCCTTTCGAGGAATCTTCGGCTTTAAAGCACGACACTCGGCTGCGTGACTTGGATGTTTAGCCAAGGAAAGTTCGGGGACGATTCTTCCTATTCCTTGTCACGCGAACTCGAGAATTCGCGGAACAATGCGATTTACTTTCGTTCTAGGACAATTTGGGGAACTTGGGGGATGCAAGCGTTTTTCTTTCTTTCCTTCTTTGTTTTGTTTCTTGAGACTGAATGGAGATAGAAATCTCTTTGCGAAGCTAAGTTGGCGTTGATTGCAGCGAAAGTTAGGTTTATGAATTGCCAGGAGACAGTTGGCAATAATATTCTTAATACCGGTCGTCTCGAATAAGCGAAAAGTAAGTTTTAGCGACTTTTCAAATTCAGATGTACTGATATGTCCGGATATATCCAGATATACCGCCATCCTCGTCTCTCGTTGTTCGAGAAATCTCGTTCCTGACCCTTCATTCCAATTACTCTACGCTGCGTGCGATGTTGCAACGCGAAAGCGCATAGGAGCGAAGAAGGAACGACGAGCCAGCGCAACGGGAAAGTCCACGGCTGAAAAAGGCACAATGTTCCCTTCGAATGAATATTAAAATACGTATAAAGTTCCTGACAAATTAATCGCATTAAAGTCAGGATATTTTCGCCAGCGTCCTCTGAACACGCACCCTTTTACCCTTTTTCCTAGATCCCTTCTTCCACGTCCTTTTACGTTTTCTCACCTTTCCCTTCGGTTCGTGACTGCCCTATTTTTTTCCGTCGAACCAGCCAGCAGGCTGCCTGTACTCCGGTGCTCCTGAATATTCATTAATCTTGCTTTCCTCTTTCTCCGTTGGAAATGCGCGTCTCGACGAAAAAAGATAAAAAGAGGAATTAAATCTAGTCTGGCCCTCGAAGGACAGAAGAAGAAAATCAGCCTCCATCGCACCTTTCGACGTCGCTGTCCTCCCCCTTCGCGTTTTCTATCTCGTTTCTAAAGTTCCATGCTTTTCTACTGGATCGTCGTAACGAAATTCTCCACGCGTTCTTCGCGCTGATATCGCCCCACGAGCATGAATGCCGGATTTATCCTGGATACGTGTACTCCACTCGTTTCTCTCTTTCGCTATTTCCGTCATTTTTCTCTTTCTCTTCCTTCTCGTCACTTTTTGGTAGCCGACCTTCTTCTTTTAGTCAGGCCAGTTACGACGATATTCACTCGGGTCGCAACGGCGATCGTGCCCTGAATCGCATTTGCATTTCTGTCATGGCGACACGACCTCTGTTTTTTGGGGGTTAATTGCCTATTAGCGACGTGATTTCTTCGTGCAAATTTTAAGGATGAAACGGTTTGCTCTGTGCCACGCACGAGGTAATTGCGATGTTGGTTAAGGACTCGGAGCTCTGCTTTTCCGCGCGGTTCTCCATCGCTCCGACGCTTGTAGAAATTGTTGAAAACAACTACTTATAGGAAACAGCGTGTCTTGCAGCTGGATTTTCCAAAACAAGAAAGAAGGAAAAGCAACGAATCGCAGATATCTCGCCAACGAGACTATATCGCTCAACGGTGAAACCGGCAGTTTCAGCGGAAAATCGTTGAACGCGTTAGTTCGCCACGGGGCATCTACCGTCTCGGTTCCACCTTCGACTCGGAGACGTGGCAAGAAATTTTCGCCAACGCGACCAACTCGACCTGCCGTAAGATCCGTGCGATTTGCCCGAAGAAGCGGAGAAGCCGGAATTTTTCACGGTACATCGACGCTGGACGACGTCGTGACGTTTTCCGAGAGAGAAAAGAAAGACGAAAAGAAAGGAGAAACTGGGCGGAGGAACCGGAATGTTTGCGGCTCGGCCGCCAGAACAATCTCTCGCATTTTTCAGCAAACTTCTCCCCGAATCCTTGCTCTTCTTCTCCTTCTCTTTCTCTTTCTCCGCTCTTTTTCTTCTTCGAGCTCAAGCAATCCCGGCCATCGTCCCTTTGATTCCGCCTGTTGCGGCGCTCGAGCTTTCTACCATTTCGACAGGATTTCCTTTATTTATTTTCTTTCTTTTCATAGTTCGGTCCATTTTGTCGAAGACGCTGCTGGAACGTGTAACGATGATGCTTTCGTCGAATCGTTGATTGTTTATCGCAATTGAGAACTGTGAGAAAATTACGACTAAACCGAACGCCATTAACAGAGATCTACGTACGATACGAGTAGAGCGATCGTACTTATTGAAAGTCCAGTGTTTCGCTCGCAAACGCGTGTAAAATCGAAAAGGGAACGGTTTCTGGAAAAGGCGAAACGGCAAAGGAAGAAGATAAAATTGGGCGGTATCTCGATAACGAGAATCGTAATTTTCAGGGCTGTCTGAACGGAACACTTAAAACACGCGGCCGGTATATGCCAGTTATTACATTTACGCGATAGATCATGTTAATTGCCCGGCAGAGCGAGGCACGTTCCCCGTAACTTATACTAGCTGCGAGTTTGCACCGGATACGCGGCACTAATCTGCGGAAATTACACGGAATTTATATTTCCGCGCGAAAACGAGGAAAAAGGAGGACTGTGAAAACTGGAGAGCGGGAGCGAAGAAGAACGCGGCAAAAGAAAGAGGAAGGAGAAGGAACGCTTTCGCGTGTTCGTGCTTTATGAAAGTGCCACGTCCCGCTTACGCGGAAATTTTTATATTCGACGACCTTCTTTATTCGAATGGTGCCGCCTACCTGTTCTTCCGCGTCATTAGAAATTCATGCAACGAAAAGCTGCTTCCTGGTAATCTTACACCGAAGCGTAATTTTCGCATTGTTTCGAGGGTAGAAGACTTAATTAAAAACGTTTCGGTTTAACGTCGACTGTACGCAAAAGCCACTAGGTGACACGATCGTGACAAAGGGATTATGGCTAAGCTTGCGGCGATGCATCACGCTTCCTAACGTACGAAGTTTCGTATTTTAACTGGATGAAGATTTTTTTAAGAAATTCTGATGGAACGAAACGCACGTTATCATCGCGAATATTTATTACACCTTACGGTATTGCTGCCCCTTTTATTTATCGTTACTTTATTTCGTTCTTGTCTCGGAATTGAGAAGTATCGAATTAACGCTCGATCGCATTCGCAGTAACGAGATCGTATTCGGGTGTCGAGGTGTCTGTCCGCAGGTTGGCAAAGCAGTTTGCGGTTCTTCATCGAGTATCTTGCTAATTTGCGAAATTACACGAAGATTGCACGTCCACGTACGTATACATGACACGCCCCCTTACTCGCTATTCCGAAGAAATATTGTCCCACTTTCCTTGAAATTACAGCACTAATCTTACCTTGTGATCGTTATGCACACGCGAATGCGTATCGTGCTATTATATTGCTAAAAATGTTTCCGTAAAGCGTAGCGAAAATTATCTGCGAGATGACTACATGAAAATGATCAAACACGCTATGTCTACCTATTTGAATTACGAGGATCAAATACGTTCGAGTAAGCTCTTGCAACGTGTATACCCATGATTATGAATCCCCAATTTTTACAATTACCAATTCTGACTGGCAATTTAGAGAATTTTTAGTTTCGTACGTTATCGAATACCAGGGAGATTCTAATTCTGTTCGTTTTATCGAATAATCCGGCTATGCTACGATTTCGTACGAATTTTCCAAGATTAGATTTATATCCACATCTCATTAATCTGGTTAGTAATTTTAATACCACGTAACAAGAGATTTTAATCTGTAAAATTTCTGAAAAACGTCAAATCTCTCAAGCTCGGAATTTGTCAACGTCGAACCGCGATTATTAAACAAATTAATAGAAACGTCGTAAAACGTAGCGAAACATAGTAAAAACTGCGAACGTAATCCCCGAAAATTCTGGGAGATTTATTTCTCTTTGATGATACGCATGCCCCTAAGCTCGCGTAAAATGAAAATATCCTGTTTTTTCGCGGAATTACGAGGCGGACTTTATACCAGGAGACCGCGCAGGATCTCATTACATTAGGCGTATAAAAGCGCGGGCTGCGCCTCTCTCCTCGTTTAAACAATTTACTTTAATTTCGAAGAAAATTACGACACGGAAAGCAGGTCGAATCGGCCATCGCGGTAATAATTGCTAACGCTGATAATGTCTAATTATTACAGTACCGTTGCCATTAACGCATCGGTATTACGATACACGGTGAACGATTTCGAAGGGAACCGTAAAAAAATATTATCTTTAATCCTCGACGAAACAAAAGCGAATCTCCGTTTCGCGTTTTTAGAATTGCAGGCTACGCGAAAATTTTCGTCCATAAAATGTTTTCGAGCTTATACCATTTTCATCCCTATCGAACGTTAGCACGTCGAACAATTGTTTCCGCATTGCTTTTTCCGTCGTAGAAAGCATACGTACGTTTCGTTATTAGATACGTCCGTTCGGCAGGGTAGAAACCAGTCTCGGGATTTTATCATCGAATCAACGCAAATCCATCGTTAATTATGAACGAGCACCGAGGAAAGTAACGTGTCACGCGACGACAGGGATGATAACGATTATTCCGCGTAGCAGCATCACGTGTAACACGCACGTGCACGCCTGTATATTGACGAACACGAACAATTGATAACCTCGTGACTATTTTACGGCGTTCCATAATTACGCGAGTGTAACGTTATAGAGAATAATCAACTAAATAATTAATTAATCAATTTAATATGATTCGTAATAAGTAATACAAATGAAAGTTAAATTCCTTAGGATTAAACGTTGATTCTGCCCTTACTTGTAAGTTATTCTTTTACGAAGAAGAAATTATCATCCTTGGTGATACTCTTGTAAAAGCTCGATGGAAAAAGAAGGATATACGAGATGAAGGTGTCGATGAAACGATATTAAAAATAAATCCAGAGGGGGTAAACTCTATATATAAAAAAAAGACATCCATAAATACAAAGACCAAGTTAAGCTATCCAAGCTACGCGAACTGAAGCAAGCAAGTAGCAACCTGATTTTTATTAACACCATCTTCGAATTTCGTCGCGTCCATTCGAACGCGTATTTCACCTTTATTTATTACAGGCATCGAGATATTTCAGTAACAAGTTTATGGTAGGCGTAAAAATAAATTTGTACAAAGAATTCTGATTTTCAATTTGGAAAGGAATTGCCGTCTCTGCGGGGAACGCCGCCAGTGTGGCGAAATATGGCGGCCATCGTACGATTAATTAATTATTAATAAAATTTCGACTGATATCGAATGCGTATACGCGCACGCAGTTCGTAGCGACGATTAATTATGCCTCATAGCGTTACACTCTCGTGCACCTGTACCTACATGACCGGCCCTTAGCCCACGATACACTTACCTGCGTTATTCCACTATGATGCATGAAAATACGCGTGATCCGTGTCTCCGTACGAAAACTGTATTTGACGATGGCCGTGTGAAATCATCCGTGATTTTATAAAATCGAGAATCTCGAAGATTGCATCACCACGTATTTTCGATTGCTTTTATCGAACTACATAGGCGCACGCGAAGTGTCGACGAAGAGTCGTGAACAAGTTCTGTGCGAGGAAAATTAAAGTAGAAAAATTGAAACTCGTTTAAAGCTACGACAGTAGAAAACAAGAGAAACATCTTTAAGACATCCTTATTTTAAATCGAGAAGGAAAATTAATCAACGATCGAATATTTATTGTCACTGGTTCGCACGGTTTCCAAAGTAAACGAAATTCTGTATCACGTGATACGTGCACGTGCGCGCGCGCGTAAACACATACGTAAACCATTAATTATCTCTGCTGGCTGTTATGCAGCTGCAGATAGATCGATCAACCCTTAACTTGCAATGCATCAATACGCATCACTGCCATACACATAAATACGGTACACTCGTTGCTAAGTAAATTTGACAAATTGTTCTGCGTATCTTCGAGTGTCCTCAATTACAGTTATTAATTATGTACTGTATAATGTGTGTGTTCGGGCAATTTACAATTAGCCGTAATACCAAGCTATTCAGAAATAAATACTCCAAAATGTTGAGGCCCGATTTAACGACGACCGTACACGATTATTAATTTACAATTAATAACGAACTTGCCGATAGTCTCGCGAGCCTCTGGTCGCGATTCGACGATCATGTTTGCAATTATCGTTTCCGTTCTAGGCTTTCAATCACAACTGAACGCGTGTAACAACGTGAACGCGTCACGTTCGTGCACACTCTGCGCGATTAATTATCGCTCGATCGTCTTACGATCCCCCGTACATTTGCATGCAAACCGATCAGCCAGCGGTCTATATTCGGTTTCTGGCGATATACGCGTATCCGCGTTAACATCCTTTCGTACGCAAAAATCTGCATCGGGATACACAGTGTGTCGTCTGTGTGTAAGCATTTCAGGTAGAGAACGCGCTTCAACGAGTTTCGGAATTGTTAATTAATTGTCGTTTCGAACGATTGGCAAAACTTTAAAGGTACTGGAACAGAGGAATATCTATTTTAAATAAAATTTTGGCATTGGTGGCCGTCGATGTATAAAGGAAACTTTCGTGTACTAGAGTATAAGTACGCACGTGCATGTCGCAGGCGAAGGATACACTTGGGAAAGTTTCAGAAATAATTACTGCTCGACATTGTCGAAACGAGCATACAACTTGTGTACTCGCGTGTAATTTATGATTGACACGCGTTAAGCAAAGACACGCTTTGTCGCGAATTTAAGCGAACTGTTAATTAGAGACACGGCTCGTAAATAAATAGGAAACGACAGGATTCTGAAGTTTCCGCGATATAGAGTTTAATCTTCGTAATTAATTATGAGGCTGTCGGACAGAGAAATTCCATAGGCTGCAAGTACTTTCTAACGAAACGAGCTCGTAGCTTTTTAATGAGACGTATATGCGTGTTACACACATGGCAAAGATAATTTAATAGCGTAATATCAACGTAGTGATGTAAAGATAGAGAGTACGCGAGCGAGCTGAGAAAGCGATATAGGAATAACAAGAGAATGTACAGAGACAAAGAAGAAAGGTGTTGGAAAGTAAGGCCGGGGGGTCGGTTATACGTACTATGTAATAGAAAGTGAAAACAGTAAGTTTCGCTAATATTTTTTATCCAAGAAAAAGATTCGTAACAGCGTGAAAATATCATATTAAACCTAATAATTGACATACCTAGACGACATACATACCTTTACATACATATACGATGCGAAATTTGTACGTCGCGTAATTTATGCGGTAGACAAATATCGGAAAGAAAATAGCAGTGAAACGTTTATTCGCCATATTTAACGAACGAACGTGCAAATCCGCGATTCATTCCAATCGGTAATTAATATGAGTGTGATTACGGATCGCAAAGTTCGCAATTTCGTGTAACCGTAATTCAAACGAGAAATTGAAATCTCTTACGGTAACAATGTGGATAATGAAATAAGTACGTAATGAGGTTTATGGAAACGATATCTTCTGGTTACGCTTTCCTTCGTAGAGGTAGATAAATAATGCACGAGCGTTATCAACAATAATACGGTATTTCGACCGGGTAGAAACAGAACCAAGTTGTATTTCCATTTAACGAAATATCGACGTTTCACACTCGTTTTGAGATATCGTTTAAGGTTGAAATAGAAGGAGTCTATAACGCAAGTAAAAATATTAATTTCAGTAAGAAAATATAATTTTCATTCATTTTCAAATATATGTCTGGTAATACGTCGTACGGAGGATATTTTTAAAAAGTGTTTACACTGAAATCTTACGATACCCGTCAAGAAAGATAAAAAGTGAAAAACCAATATAGGTTTTAAGATCGATAACTTTGGTAGAGAATATTGCTTACACGAGCTTAATTTACCAAGAGTTCAGCAGAGATTCTAGTTTATCGGGTTTCGAGTAAGCTTATCGACGAAGAAATAACGATTTCTGCCCGCTTTTTGCGACGAAAACGCAAATTTCGCGTTACCGTCAACTACTAAAAAGTTTACATAGCGGTTTGTGTATCTGTAGTGTGACTGTCGTAAGGTCTATATGCGCGTCAACTATAATGCGTACATTAGCTACGATGGCTGAACATTACACGCATTTCGGCGTTGCATATTCATGCAACTATGTACACGTACGCGTGTCATGTATGCCTGTATAGTGCCTGCGTACATATTTAGTACAAAGGTGAACGAGCATTGCGTCAGCTCTTGTCTAACGATAAGATGTAAGTTCTGCTACATACCGTGTCTAAGTTCATGGTATATTAACACCATAAGTAAGTAGAACAGATTAATTAAAGGGCGATTTTCGATATAAATATTCGTGTTACGATGTTTTAGATTATTTCGCTGGAAGACGACGCGCCTTTAAAATAGAATTTATAGAGATAAAATAAATAATGCAAATCGTATTTCGATGTCGAGTAATGTTTGTACAACTGGAGCGGAATTTATTAAAAAAAAGCACAATATTTTTAGGACAGACCGTTTAAACTTTAATTCCTTATCGAGATCGAGTTAAAGTTGATAGATCGCGATAATAATTTTACAGAATAGACAAGCTGCGCGTGAATTTGTCCCAACAATCGAACAACTTCGATAAATATTTAGAATATCGCGTGCTAGTAGCAGAATTTATATAACATGCATACTACGTTCAATATTTGCACGGAATTTTGCGTAAACACATATCAAATATTGTCGCGTGCTTCTCGATCGATTTTTCTGTATATTTCCAAAGTTTATTCGAAATATCGGATACGCCACGGTCAAACGCGAGAGACGCATTTACATAAATCGCATGTATTCGACTTTGAAGTCGTTTATAAAATTCTTTAAAATGTGTTAACGATAATAATTTCCACTTTCAATTAATACTCTTTTCGTACCAACTGATCGTAACTCGACAATTAACGAATAATTTATCAGAAACTAATAATAAATAATTTCGATTGGATAGAAAATTTCTGTCGGGACGCTAATTGCTAATCGAAAAACCTCGCTTGAATAATCGAGTACTCGGTACGCAGCAACGTCCAAAGTAAATAATATACAGTGGGATCAATTTGAATACTCGATGTACGTTTCGAGGAGCGTTTTATGTTTAATTAAGTCGATTCGATACTACCGTATCGCTACAAAATCCCCGAGATCTGATCAATGCTCGCATAATATTCTTTTAGAGATTACGTAAACCACGGTAATTGCAACAGAATACTGGCAATATCTTGGTAGAATTTATCGATTAGTCGATGCGTTCCTTCGTGTCTCGGTTATTCCAGTAATTGCAACAGAATATTTCTACGTCAAAATTCGAGGAGAGAGGAGGAAAGTAAGTGGAACTATGCAAACCAATTTATAACGGTTTGTTACGGCGATGATTATTTTTAAATCGTCTTAAGAGAAGAGGCATTAATGGTATTTATAAAACATCGATGAGGCACGATTTTTTTATCGGCCACAGCTTAGAACGTTCTATAAATGTTACAAATATGTATGGATTGTTTTAAAGTTACGAAATTTTTGACACGTTTACGTTAACAACGATTCGAAACTAAATATTTTACGATAAACATTCTTCTGCCTGTACTCCGTAATAAACTCTCTGTAATTAAACTAATTAGATACTGTAACTATGCGACTAAACCTGTTGGCTCGCTTTTTGCGGGTCCGTAAGTCGTTAGTAGGGACAAACTGGAACGCTTTAGTTACACAGGCATGATAAACTAAATGCACGATGTCGAAATTCCTTGCCGATTATAACTCTTCTCCATCGGCGTCTTAGTTTCCGGCTTCTCTCAATTTCCCCCGAATTGATCTACTTATCGAGATTTCCCGGCGAACTACGCTTCCGGGCAAAAAATTGGCAAGCCTGTTCTACAGTTTGCTTCTTAATGGAACTGAAGCACACGCTCCTCCGATTTAAATTACAATAAACGTTACGTACTGTAAAACGATGAAAGATATTTGACGTAACGACGAGTAGTTTGAACGAGAGGAGAAAAGTCAAAGTGGTCGGTGGCAAAGAAGCGAAGGGGTCGCGAAAACATACATTAGAGCGGTTAAAGGCGATTTTCTGACATGCTCCAGAGATAGAGAACCGATCAGTGGTCCATGATGGTCAAGGGATCGTAAAAGGAAGGAAACCTCTATGATCTACGTATGAAACGGCAGGGATGGGATCTAGCCCGAGCTTTACGACTTTGCCCACTTTACATTAAAAGCACTCTCGCGATTAATGGACGACTTCTCGTAAACTCCAACTCCGCTTGTGAATTATCGACGCTCGAATTTCTCGATGAACACGCTCCCTTTCCGATCTTCTTTCGGCTAGCCGACTTGCCCGGCCCATAAATTATCGTTACCGATTAAAACTTTATCGCGAGCATAGTAAACGTCGCGCGCAGTTTTCGATAAAGTCATTTCGCTCGCCGATCTTACTTCTAACCGTGACGCCTCCTCTTATTCGAACGTTGCTCTCAGCCAGAAGTTTGCGAAGAGAAACGAGCCGGATGTTAGATGTTTTCGCTGGATCCGATTGTCCTTCGTTACGATCGATGTCTGAGACAAAACTGAATTTTTATTTCATCGATGTAACATAGTACGGTAGATACAATAAACCTGCGTTTATCCGAACTTGTTCGAAGGACAAACAGTTCACATAATTGCAGTTCGTATTGTAGGAGCTCGCCAATTATCCCTCCACTCTATTTTTCGTTCGTATAATAGGAGATGAAGTTCGGATAGATGAATTCGAGCGGCAGAAGTTCAGTTAATCGGGCGTTAACTAAAATTTCGTTCAAACAAATGGAATTCTGCCATATAGTATATATAAATATGGCCCGAATGGTTAAAAGAAAGTATTTCGATAGCGGAAACATCTGCGTGTATTCGAGATATCCGTTATTCTCGCGGCCACCGGAAGAAACGCGCATTTACCATTGTCCAAATAAACATCGATTCCATCAACTTTATCGCTTGCCGCAATAGCATTCGCTTCGCCGGTTACGGGCTATGCTCCGCGGCGCGACTGAGCTTCGATATAAAAGAGCACGGCTAAAGTTATTGGAAGGATGAACAAGGAAATCGTGACTTGTGTTTGGACGAAAAACATCGAACGGTATTTCGCGTCCACTCGAACGTGTAAGCCGACGCGAGCATTTTATTTAAAAACGCGCCGATTAAAGTATCAAATCGCTTCTTTTTGGTTCACGCGCGACTCGAGTATTTTATTTCAGTCTAACGTGGAAAAGTTTGTTCGTTCATCCTGCTGGATCTTCCAACGAAAAATACAACCGATTAAAGAGAAAGTCCGTCGTACAACTTTTTTCTCGTAGGAAGAAAAAAATTTTAGTTGTAGATGATCGTAAGCCTGGAAAGATCCTCGAGAGGAACTAAGGTCCCCCTCGATCAGCCTATTTCAGCGACAAGTTCGTAAGGTACCGTCTGCTCGTTTTCAACCGCATGAGCGCATCGTCTGCGACGCATTCCTTCGTACACGACGGTGGAAGCACCGGGCGAAGGAAAATAAAGGGGGTGCCAGAAGAAGGGGCGAGGGTGGGGAACGACGTAACGGAAGAGAAGGAAGCCGGGCTCCGACGGTGCACGCCGTAATTTGAATTCCGAGTGAATTGAGTTCGAGGCTTGCTCGACCCTGTCGAATAACGCCTAGGCGTGTCTGCTTTAATGGAACATTTCCTCCGACGCGACGCTCCGGCCACCCGTATAAATAAATAATTAAGACAACCTGCCGTTGTCCGACATTTTTTCGAGACGATTTGCATTTCATTCGCACCGGTTTTCAACTCGACAGCCGAGTTTCCGTCGCGATGAATTAACCCCTCTTCGCCTATCGATTGCTCGCTAATGCCAACAACTTCCCAACGTTTTCGAATTCAACCGGAAGAATTCGAATGGGAATACCGGGGTATGACTTTCGGACAAAATATCGTAATTTCCTCGAAATTGCAGAATTAAGGGATTTTCATGGAATTCGGGAGAATATAAACGATGCTTTCGAGTGGCGAAAAGTTAGAACCGAGTTTCGAGCCTCCGAAACCCATTTGACTTTTATTTCCTCGAAGAAAGCTTTCGACAGCAGCTACTGATATAAATATAAGGTATTCAAATAAATATAAGAATATAAAATATTAACGTTCGATTGCTTTTTTATCAACGGAATTGCGAAAAAGCGTATAATATTTGAATAGAAGTTCATGCACTCGACTGTCCGAGTTAGTCCGAGTGGAGAAAGCTATGGTTGCGTCGGATAAACGACTGCCAGCGTTTCAAGCACGTCTAGTTTCAAGGACGATGCTCGCTCGGACAAAATTATTTTCAGCGTTAACGGTGCGAAAAAGCATACGTAGCAAATTAAAGATTCGAGGACGATCGCGTACAATTGAAACGCGATGTCTACTTGTCTGATAACTTTCGAAATATAATTTCTACAAAATTAATCGCTTCGATCACATTCACTGCGACTAGTATAAGCAGCGAAACTGTCGATAAACGTAAACGACGGAATTGCTCGTCGATACCGCGTTGATCGCGAGGAACGCACGACTGCCAGTAGAAAGAGACAGACTTTCGTCGGACAAGTGGCCGCC